>NC_142070.1:20227500-20539250 GCF_059756535.1 Pantherophis guttatus | reverse complement strand
AAAGTACTGATTGCCATGGGGTTTTTTTTCTGCTACAAAATGTCTTGGATAACAATGCACACATACATAGAAAAGGAGCAAGAAGCAGTAAGGAAAAGATGTGAATGCATTGAGATAAGAAAAAGAATATGAAGTGTGGCTAAAGATAGTTTATAGCAGTCCATTTAGTATATCTCTCCATATCTTTCTACTGCTTGCAAGTCATCCTTGTAAGCCATCCACCACATCCTTACACCAACTCAGACATTGCCTTTTGCTCTTTAAACATCTCTCGGAGGTCTTTGTCAGCTCCATCCAGCCACAACTTTGTCTTCTCCTTTCTATCAGGCCATTCATTCTTCCTTCATATATTTGTTTTGAGATTCCATCTTCATTCATTCCCTCTTTGTGACAAAACATCTTCATGTATACACTAAATAAGGCTAACACCATATTTAATCACTATATTAACTTTAATATAAAACACAGCAACTGCTCAACAAAGCACAGACCCTATCTAGGCACCTAAATGACATGACACCTCATACAGATACACTGCAAGTTTCATGGAAAAGGGATTTCACTGAGAAGCTTGGGGTTTTTTTTTCACAAGTTGTACCTGAGAAACTGTTTTGCACATGAGATTAGTGAATGCCATAATGGTTATAAAAACTTTATAAACAATTGGTAGGGATGTGTCATGGCAGAACCCAGGATACATATCTGTTGTCACAAGGAGCATTGCATGTATGCTACGTTTAACAGAGTAATAATGTTTAATTAAGTTTGTACTATTTACACTGGCTTTCAACTCCTCCTTCTTGGGGATCCCTTACAGATATAGCATATTTAGTGTAGCATCAATTTTTCATTTCTCTTTTCCCTGTTGACAAAATGTTTATTATGGTCCCATACTTTTAATTTCATCTATAATCTTATCTAACTTTTCCCACACATTATTTGGGTCTTTATGTAACACTACAGAATCACCTAAAGTGTGTACAAAAAGCATCCCTTTAGACTTCCAGCTCTTAAGTGATTATCCTGTTTGAGGTGAAACTAAAATGTGTAAAATATGAAATGGTGGAAAAGAGTATTTGGTTGTATAATCTTAAAAATTATCAATGAATGTTGCATGCATTTTTATTCTTTAGTTTTACTTGACCAGTCATGGAGGCCAGCTGAAGGACAACATGAATGAAACAGACAAGGGATGGATAAATTGGAAGGTGCTAGCAATTTAAATATATAATTTTAATTAACTATTACAATAAAAAAAAATTGGATCAATTTCTTACAAATGCATGAATTTGATAGGGCTTGTCTCAACATTATCAATTGTCAGATTGCTGGACTATGAACTTTGCCTTCAGTAAAATGAAACTACCAATACAGGTAGTCCTCAATTTACAATAGTTCATTTAGTGAACATTTGAAGTTACAACAGCATTGAAAATAGTGACTTATGACTGTTCTTCACATTTGCGACCATTTCCAACTTCCCTATGATCATATGATCAAAATTCAAATGCTTAGCAACTGGCATGTATTTATGAGGTTGCAGTGTCCCCAAGGTTATATTATCATGCTTTGAGACCTTCTGACAGACAGAGTTAATGGGAAATCGGATTCATTTAACAACCATGTTACTAACTTAACAACTGCAGTGATTCACAACAGGGTGGCAAGAAAGGTCATATAATGGGGCAAAATGTACTTCATCGTCTTGCTTAGCCACAGAAATTTTGGGCTCAATTATGGTCATAAGTCAAAGATTGCCTATATTTTATGATGACTGAAATGACTTACAAATAAGTGCCTTCTTCATTTAAGCTATAATCTTTCCAATATTCTATATATAGCATAGATATTAATGTTTCCAGATAAATGATAATACTTTCATTGCATTGTTAACCCTTTTCTGATAGTTACATAGTTTTTTTAGTGCAGGGATAGAATGTATACTCAAACTAGTGAAAAATCTGTGAAAAATTTAAAATAAATTTTATTTGGATTTGTGTTTATGTCTTGAAGGATATTCAAATTAAATCAACTCATTATAGTGAGTTAGTGAAAAAGGAAGATCTTGTTTACCTTACCTCAGATTCTCCAGATGTCTTGAGTGAATTAGATGAATCAAAAGCCTATGTTATTGGAGGCTTGGTTGATCACAATCATCACAAGGTAGATGATTAATTATACTGTGCATGCATACTTGAAAAAAATCACATTGAACTATTATATTGTATTATATGTTGGACGCTAGTCAGTAAACATAAATGTTTTTGAAACTGATCTAAGGGCTGACCATTCATTAGAATTAAACTACTTTAACTTATTCACAATATGCCAGCAGAGGTGGGGCAATTAGTGCTTCTGGGGAAGAGGAAACTTGGGGTTACCATTGAGGTGGCCTGTTGTCTAGAACCCATCCTATGCATGTAATAAGTGGTAGGCCCTCTTTTAATTACAGGCAAAATAGATGGACTCAGTTCTTTTACATGCCTGATACAGTATATCTGGAGCTGCTTTAATAATTGTAAAGAGATTTAAAAGCATTTTGAATTAGGCCCGAAAACCTACAAATAACCACTATGCGTTCAAAATGGATGCTATCCAAACCTGTTAGGAGCCACTACATTATGTACTAGCTGTAGTTTCTTGGATCATTTTCAAAGATGACCTAATATGAGGCGCATTGCAGTAGGCGACCAAATCAGAGCATGAGTTCCTATCATCAAGGGCATTTTGGTTCAAGTAGGATTACACTGGCACGTCAGATGGAGCTGGGTGAAAGGCTTTCTGGCCATGGTTTCCACCCTTTTTGTCCTGGAAGTAAAGCCTGAAGTCACAGCAAACTCCTTCAGGGAATATAGTCCCTTCCACTGTGCCTACCAGAATTATTGACAAACCAGCAGTTCCAGCTTCTTGGGATTTAAACTGAGATCGTTTTTCCCCATCTAGATTCTCAAACTGCCAGGCATCAGAACTTAGGAGTTCTATGGCATCTCTAGTTAAAGCTGGGGAGGGGATGTTAGGAGCATATTAGTGATATCTTAGCCCAAACTTCTGAACGATCTCCCTAGGGTTTTCATGCACCTTTAAATAATATGGAGACCACTGAGCCCAGAGCCACCTGCACTAACTTCTCAGGGATTTATCTCTCTAAAATCACCAGCAGGAACTATTCACTCAAATAAAAGGATCCATACCATTCCATAAGTAAATGAAAATTCTGTAGATACTGTCACGGTACAAATCTTTATTATGGTCATAGGACAGCATATTGTCACAACACATCTATGCTCCGTAACACAAATACAGCATATCAGCAACGCATTTGTGCGGTTAGTATTTCATCCAGTACTCATTCTGTTATTTTAATCATGTTTATTGTATTACTAGCATTAAAAATAAATGCCAAAGGAATTTAGTGTCTAATAAAAGTGTCTAATAAAACTGTTTATAGCATATATAGGCATTAGTTTACAGGAAAATCTGTAGAACGTGTAAATACGGCAAGCTGTTGAATGGTTGGTATGTCTATTATCATTGGTCATCATCGTACTGTTTCTTTAAAAAGCTTGTATAATTTTTATGGGTTTCTGATGATCTGCCTTCATGTCACAGTCTAGGGATAATATTTTTTTTAGCTTCACCAGCTGTTATTTGTTAATATGGGTAGCTTTGGGACATTATTGAAAATATGAGTCCAATATTTGGGGAAATGAGGTTATAGCATAGAGTGGATTTGACAAACACAACAAATTTGTGCACAATTTAAGAAAAAAAGCCAGTATTGTAATTAAATTTTTGAGCTGTTTCTCTCCATATCAGCTCTGATAACTGATTCAGTTCATTAAAAAACTGTTTATTTTGGTGAATACATAATCAGTTAATTGGTTAACTTTGTATACAAGCCAGTCATTTCTCAGCATTTTAGGTTATATATAATAGCTTAATAATTGGTATCTTTTATAAATCAATGTTCTATAATATGAAACATCTGTAAAACATGCTGTAAGGCTGTGTGATGCATATGTTTTATTATGCAAAAATAAGGTGAATTCAGTATAAATAAATTACCTTATAATCTCAGGCAATATAAATTAATAATAAATAGTCATTTTCTTTATTTTGCTTACAGGGAATTACATACAAAAGAGCAAAAGAACAAGGTATAAGCCATGCACAGCTCCCCCTAGGAAACTTTGTGAAAATGAATAGCAGGAAAGTTCTGGCAGTCAATCATGGTAAGAATACATTTTATTTTTTTCCCTTTATTTTTGATTCTACCTTTTGTAAATGAACTTTTTATGTTTTATAATGTCAGAAGCAATTACCATTTCTAGTAGTGATTTCTGATAAATACTGAATATTTTGAAAAGCACTTAATTTCTACAGCAGACAGTTGTCTAGTTCTCAAAATCCTGGAGAACAGTTATCTACCTTTGTGTATTATCAATGTAATAGATTAAATAGCCACTGTGTATCAGTTAATTACTTAATGAATGAATAAATGAATTTTATTCACAATACACACCTGTTTAACATATTTTCTTAGTTGTTCCATCACATTTTTCTGTTAGTAAACAGTTCAAATCACAGTAACGATAACAGGAACAGGGAAGCTACAGAAGTACTCCCAAACCAGGAAAAAATGCAGTACAACATACCAGAAGAAAGTTTTGATGCTACAGATATTTTGCTGACAGAGTAGAAATCAGGAAAATGCTTGGGTATACATGAAGCAGTTATTTTTATTTACATACTCACAGAAATAATGCAGTGCGTTTCCACCCTGCCCTCAGTTATCCATTAGCTATAGTGATCATATCTCAAACAGATTTCCAGAGTAATCTGTTTTCTCAATTCCCTATAACACACAGGCTACAAGTTCAGTTAGACGTTAAAAAATGGAATTGATTTTGATGAGTCTATTTTTCTTATTTGCAGCCTAGATTAATTGCAATATATCCCTTTTAGAACTATGTTTTCATCTGCTTTTAAACATCATTATAGATGTGTGATTTAAAATGTTTGTCATATAGAATTTAGGGAGAAAAACATTAAAAAATAGTTACTTCTCCCACAGGAACAATTGCAAGTTGACTTCTTTTCTATTTAATAATTATTAGTAACAATATATAAGTCAAATTATATGTGCAAAATAAGACTGTTTTGTGGTTACTGCAGAAGCTTCAAATAATGTTTTAATACCTTTATTATCTAATTTTCTTGCCTTATCAAATATTTCCTTTTTAAGTGGTTTTCTTTTTCTCATAGTATTTGAAATCATCTTGGCATATCTGGAAAAGAAGAACTGGGAAGAAGCCTTTTTTACTATTTTGCCACAACGAAAAGGGGCCAAACTGCTGCATGAGGCAACCGAGGTGACCATTGCCTCCCCTTGCAAGCAGCAAGAGACAGGAATTATTCAAGATGAAGTCTCTGAAAGGCGCTAAATGTCAGTGAAAACGCTACTCATGAAACGAGACAGAAAGCTTCCAACTTTGGAATTTATGAAATGATGCTATACCTCCTCTCTTGGTTTCAAGCACTAGATTTTTATTACCAAGTTTAAGCTGTAAAATTAAACTCATAAAATATTTAATAGCATTTAAATATGCAAAAAAAATGTTGAAGGAGCTTAGATTTCCAAGGATGCCAATATTTATTTTCCTTCTTAATCTTTTATTTAATATTTCCTGAAGACTATTTGTTTTTTATTCTGAACCTCACAGCAGAATTTTAATTGTAATACAGTAAACATTCACGTGGCTGAAATATGTATTGAAACTCAAGTATAACATTTTCTTCTTTATAATGTTCTTTGCTTCATGTTTGTAATATTTGAGATTTTTCCTTAGTAAAGGCAAGACATGACAAGATCCAACTGCAACTAGAATTGTAGATTAGGAAGGTGAAGAGTAATTTTGCATTTTATTAAGGCTTTTTGTTTTAATCTAAATCCTCTTGATTCCTGTGCTTGTAGAAACAGGACAGAAATTTATTTTACATTTCAGTTTTGCTGAACCCAACTACAAGTTTTCATCGTGGGCATGCTTAGTAATTTCTGCAGTAAGAATGAAAATGAAGGCGTATCGTCAGAAACATAACCTATACAGCAGCTTTTCATTACACTACCGACATTGTCTAAAACAGTATAAGGAGTTAACATTGTATATGTTCCTCCCCCAACCAAGGCTCAGGTACAAAGAAGCTAGGCTTTCACAACTCCTGTGTTGCAAATGAAAACAAGAAGAGGTGCCACCCCAGGTTCACTGAAAGATTTTTTTTTAATAGTTACAGTTCTTCAGTGACCATATTAAAATTGTTGAATGTCCAGAAAGGCATATTTCCTATGTGCTATAATGTTACATGACATGATGAAAAAATCTGCTTCAAAGTTACTTAGTTTTCAGAAGTTTGAAATGTTTTAGACAAAGTAAGGAACTTTCATATGATTGAAGAAGTTAAGCAAATATCAAAATTAGAAGCTAATTAGAATTAAGTTTTGTTGTGGGGGATCATTTCAAAAAGCTGATCAAATAAATTGTGTGAATGGTGTAACATGCTTTTAAACTTGAATTCTTTTTTGCTCATCTTATTCAATGTTATGTGAAATTTAAAATAACAAATGTTATCTATCTATCTATACACACACACACATACACACACAAAGAGAGATTGCCAGTAAATAGTATTCAAAGTTGATCAAAGTTGTTTAATCTGTTGAATTAATTGTCCCATGTAGTTGAACTGTTTCTACATATTTTAGTCTTTTTTTAAGTTCTTTCACTGAAGTGAAATGACTGGAGGTTTATAAAATTAAATGTGCTGTTTGAATAATAGATTTTAGCAGAAAAATGTTACATGTTATACTGGATTCCTTCAGTGTTTTTATTTTATTTGTTGTTCATTTAACTCAAATGCAGCTTGGTATATATAAGCAAATCTAGATTCTAAAACCAAATGGCTTTCCTCTAGAAGCAATAAGAAGGAAAGAAAATGGAATGGAAATACGGTATGCAAAACCTGTGGTTGGATGTACTATTTAAACCTCGAAGAAGCTATTTAAATCTAAATTGACTATCAGAAGGTTACCACTATTTTTCCTATCATACAGGAAGTATGATAGGAAAAATCCAATCTCAAAAACTAGAAACTGGAAAACCATGAGTTATAGTCCTGTCTTAGGCATGAAAGACAACTGCGATGTGGCGTTCCCATGTAACACCTCTCCTGCGCGAGCTGCACTGGCTCCCGGTGGTCTTCCGGGTGCGCTTCAAGGTTTTGGTTATCACCTTTAGAGCGCTCCATGGCTTAGGACTTGGTTATTTACGGGACCACCTGCTGCCACCAATAGCTTCCCACCGGCCAGTACGCTGTCATAGAGAGGGGCTCCTCCGGGTGCCATTGGCCAAACAATGTTTGCCCCCCTTCTCTGTGGGGGCACCTACTATCTGGAATGAGCTCCCCCCGGAGATCCGGAGGATCCCGGATCTGCGCACCTTCCATCGCGCTCTCAAGACTTTTTTATTCCATCAAGCCGGCCTGGCCTAAATCTTTCCCCTTTAAAATGTAAATTTTAATTTGTTTTTAAAATTATTGGGTGTTTTAAATTTGTCTTGGCCAAATTGTTTAATTCGGTTTTATTCTGTTTTTAAATTTTGTATTTATGTGTTTTATTCTGTGGCTGTTCACCGCCCTGAGTCCTTCGGGAGTAGGGCGGTATACAAATCCAATAAATGAAATGAAGAATGAAATGAAACTGGGTGATTTTGGGCCAGCCACTTTTTCTCAAACCATGTCACAGGACTGCTGTGGGAAAATAGGAGGAGGAAGAAATATTAGATATGTTCACTGCCTTGAGTTATTTATAAAACTAATAAAGTGGGAAATAGAAAATATCAGACCTTTTGGATAGCATAAACAATGTTTTCTGGAAGAACAAGAATGAACATCTTCCTGTCTAAAAAAAAAAATGGTGCTGAAAGTTTATTACCAATAAATTTATTTTGGTGCTCCAATGAATTGGCAAAATGAGCCATTTTCCAATTTTGTCTCTTTCAGGTGTCATGTTTTCTGTAGTTTTCTGTTTTAAATTTACCTTTATTAGAGGTAGTCATTAATGGTTGTCATTAGATCAAAATACTATATATCGAAACACTTTCCGTTTCTATTTTGTGAATAATTGTTTTTTTCAGCAACAATTTTATCATGTATTTCTCTCATAATACTGTGAAAGTTTGCTATCTTTTGCAGCAACTAATCTCCAGTAACATTTTTAGTAGTTCCCTAGAATAAATTGTATAAATACATGCCTGGGAATATTTGGTAGCTGTCTGAAGACTTTTATGAAGTGTTTGACATGGATATATGACTGTTTAAAGTAGCCTATTTGACTTTTTTCAGTAGACCGAGACACACAGGATCCTGAAGACTGCAGACTCAGCTGTTAATGTCTGGGGAAAATTTGGAGGAGGCCTATAACACTTTATTATAGTACAGTGAAACATAACCACCACACTAGAATAGACATGGGTATAGCTCTCATTTCTATCTCACAGCTTGTTTCGGTTCTGCTACTTTTGGTGGAGAACTAAAGTAAGCGAAGGAGCAGGTGTCCATGCATATTGGATGGAAGGGGAACTGGAGGACACGGGCATTAATTTTCTTCATACAGCGTTAGGCTAGAATGAATAAATCACTGCTCATTACTTGGGACAGAGGCCTTTGATATTAACTGGGAGTAAATTTTTCCATTCCTCCATGCAGATTTATTTTCTGCATGGAGGAATATTTATTCCTCCATGCAGTTGTATGATGCTTTTCCAGTTGTATGATGCTTTGACTTGTCCATTCCAGAATTACCTTTTTTCTCTTTTAGCTATTTCTTGTGAATATACTGGAACATTTAGGGTGTCAGGGTTCTGAAGCTGAAGCTCCAAGATGGCTTTGGTCAGGTCAGCTTCAGGGTTTATTTATTTATTTATTTATTTATTTATTTAATTTCTATACCGCCTTTCTCCCGTAGGACTCAAGGCGGTGACATAGGGTCAATGTCATGTTGTAAGATCCACTTTTAATTGAGCGTCTGCCTTTTCACATGGTCTCATACTATCTTCAAGTACTCTCTGGTACAATGAAGAATTCATAGGGCATTTTATAATAATGGGCTGCCGGGTCCTTATGCAGCAAAGCAATCCCAAACCATTCATTTCTTTATTTGTATCCTGCCTTTGTTATTTTTTACAAATAAGGCAGCAAACATATCCAACACACCTCCTATTTTCTCCAGAACAACAACCCTGTGAGATGTGCCGGGCTGCGAGTGAGTGATTGGCTCCAAGGTCACCCA
Organism: Pantherophis guttatus; assembly: GCF_059756535.1. NCBI lineage: Eukaryota > Metazoa > Chordata > Lepidosauria > Squamata > Colubridae > Pantherophis > Pantherophis guttatus. Next base: position 20,529,907 of record NC_142070.1, on the reverse strand, counting down.
GTTGGCTTTCATGGCTAAGGCGGGACTAGAACTTGAGGTCTCCCACTTTAGACTTAACTTTATTGTCACTTTGAATGTACAGTAATCGGCTACATTAAAATGAAATTTTGTTGCATACAGCTCTCAAAGGGTCCCCACCTCTTAATATACACTACATAAACATGACTAAATAAATAGAAAATTATGCATGTCTATATATGCACATGCACACATTCTGCATTACTGCCAAGCAAGCTATATGGATGAGTCCCTGAAGACAATGTCAAAATCAATTTGAAGATTTTAGTAAAGGTAAAGGTCAAGGTTCCCCTCGCATGTATGTGCTAGTCTTTCCCAAATCTAGGGGCGGTTTCAGAAACACTGTTTCAAAGCTGAAGAGCCAGCGCTGTCCGAAGATGTCTCCATGGTCATGTGGCCAGCATGACTCAATGCCAAAGGCAAACGGAACGCTGTTATCTTCCCACCAAAGGTGGTCCCTATTTTTCTACTTGCATTTTTTATGTGCTTTCGAACTGCCAGGTTGGCAGAAGCTGGGACAAGTAACGGGAGCTCACCCCGTTACGCAGCACTAGGGATTTGAACTGCTGAACTTTTGATCGACAAGCTCAGCATCTTAGCCACTGAGCCACCGTGCCCCTTTAAGATTTATTATTGACTGCCTAAAGCTCATTTTATATTCCAGTATTGCACTGATACTCCTCTTACACAAATAAGGATTCAGAATGATGCTTTGGGATACGAGGAGCTTAACTAGAATTTGAAAGTAACAATTATTCTCCCTATCCCATGATATGCTTTTTCAGAAGCCATAATCCCTTTGAGTATGAAATTTCTGCAGTGTTGATTTGGATTTCTCCACAGATACTTATACAATCTGATTTAGTAAGAAGACTCTTAAAATTCTCTCTCCTAAGCTACCTTTCATCCCCTAAACTGTGTGCAGCATACAACCCTTGAGATCCACCCAGCCCCTCCAGAAAAAAGCTAGAGATGTTCATGCCACATCTGTATATTCCATTTTGGGGTGGTTGATATGCTATTATGGGCATATTGAAACCTATCATTTATTAAGATAGCTTTAAGCCAGCATCAATATTCTTCCAGAGAATTCTGGAAAGGAGAACGAATAAGCATGCAATTGTTGACTTATTATTGTTGAAATCTAAGAGTTAAAATCTAAAAGTTAAAACGACATTATCTTTAGATGAAGAAAAATGTTTCTTGGATTAGTAGAAAACAATTTTAAATGATCAAAACAGAAGATAATTTAAGTTGTTAAATCCAGACTAGTTTCTTTCTTGGAGTTAATCCTCAATGAAAAGCACATTTCAAATTCTGAAAGTTATAAGTAAGTGAATTACTTCTGACATAATGGAAATGTTAGTTATGTCTTCTACAAACTTCAAACATCAGTTGTGAACTCTTACAAAGACGAATAAAATGTATTTAGCATTTTCATTACTGGTTCACTGTATTAATGTTCAAGATTTGGGCTTAGATCAGGAGGTCACTGTCAGAGGTTCACTACACGCTACCTTCCAAGAAAATACCGTGCTCGTTTTCAAAGACTCTCGGGACAGGAACAGGTGTGAAGAATTCCTCCTGAATTAAATTTTTCTAAGGCGAGACTTGCGGTATAACAAATGAGTGCTGTTTTGGGTCGAGAAAGAAGACTGAGGGCCACTTAAGTGTTTGGTGGAGCTGTTGGGAAGATCCTCCTCATTTCCATCAATTTTCCCTCTCTTTGCAAATAAATTACTTTTTTCTGAATCTGAAAGAAATTTTCAGAAAACACTAGTTTTAAGAACTGGGATTTTCTTGTCTACACATCTAATGAAAAATCTGCCTTAATTAATGCACTGCATAAGCAGTTATACATATGTCATTATGCAGACTCCAGATAGCAGCCTGCCCTTGTTTTCTTCAGTATTCAAAATTTAAAATATGTATGAGTTAATTTTTTAGGACCAAAATATATACCTACCTGGTCTTGATACTTTACTGGCTAGCGATCCTTGGCTTGAAGTCCTAAGTGGAAGTAAGATTGTTTAACCATTCTGTACAAATCTAATATTAAATTTAGTGTGACTTTAATTTAAAAAAAGGATTCTAGGAAAAAAATTAATATAAATAAATATTAATATTAATTAATATAAATAAATTGAAGTTGAGTAGAAAGATCTGTATCCTTTTAATGTGTAAAGTAGTCTTCTCTTAGATATTCACTGATGAGAGATTGTCCTCTTGTTATTTGCTATTTGATTTCAGAAACTGAAATCAAATTACCAGCAGACCGAATTTTGGTGCCTTTTAATCCATTTCACCATGCCTACAGAAAATTCCCAAATGGTATTTCCTACTAATATAAATAAGGTGCCCCTCAACATTGAACTGTATCACCAAACTAATAATACAGTATTGCAATGCTGTATTTAAAATATATAGAGAAGCCACAATCACTTGAAAGCAGTTGTAGGTACATAGGGTTAATATCTACATAATGAGTTGACCCACGCACTATAAATTATATAACTCTCATCCTGAAAAGTTGTTGTTGTGTAAACTTGATTAAGTAAACTTAATTAATAAAAACACTACTACACTGCTAACAAAATATTATTTACATTTTCATGGACAATCTAACTCCAGCTGCTTTTTGAATACAAAAATGACAAAAACAGCATCACTTTGCAAACTCATCCCCTTTGGGACATCATGATAGATTATCAAAGGGGGCAGAACATGGAATGAAGCAAGGTGGCATTATACACATTGGGAAAGTCACAATATATTTTCTTTTTGCTTGTGCACACTTCTTGGAGAAGGAATCATGAGTTTACCCATAGTAGGTAATTAATGTAAGATTGCAGTAAAACCACTGATGGTGTCAAAATTACTTGTCTTGAAATACAACTGCTCAAAAAATAAAGGGAACACAAGCAGAAGACATCCAAGATCTGAATGAAGGAAATAGCCTTATTAAATACTTTGTTCGTTACATACAGTAGTTTATACACTGCTCAAACAAATAAAGGGAACACAAAATTGCTGTATGTAACAAACAAAGTATTTAATAAGGTTATTTCCTTCATTCAGATCTCGGATGTCTTCTGCTTGTGTTCCCTTAATTTTTTTGAGCAGTATATTATCAACCCAAATCAATCCATTGTAGGATGAAGGCCTTTTCGTTGAAGGTTAAGGACTATGATCTAGCACAGGGGTCTCCAACCGTGGCAGTTTTAAGCCTGGAGGAGTTCAACTCCCAGAATTCCCCAGCTAGCAGAGCTCTGCTGGCTGGGGAATTCTGGGAGTTGAAGTCCTCCAGGCTTAAAGTTGCCAAAATTGGAAAGCCCTGATCTAGCACACTCAGCCAATGCAGGCTAACAGATAGATGTTTTTTGACTTTCCAGTCTAGGGAAAAGACTTAAAACTCTCAAGTCATTCTTGAGAGAGAATCATTGGCCCAAAGTCACCCAGCCAGGTTCAACCTAAGGGAAGATTGGGACTTAGACCTTCCCATTCCACTCGCTATTGTCTTTCTCTTAAAATAAAAAACTATTAAGATGGTCAGCTGTTAAATTTTATTTGCAGGAGTCCAGAGAAGCTTCAGATAAACAGTCCCAAAGGTGCTTTTTCAAGAGGCAACTGAACTTTCTGGTTTTACTTTGACGACGTTTTGCTTCTCATCCAAGAAGCTTCTTCAGTTCTGAATGTCTTCAAAGAAAAAACAGAAAGTCCATTTGCCTCTTGAAAAAGCACCTTTGGGACAACCATAACCTGGATGACAGAATCTCCACAGACATTCAGATGAACAGGTTACAATAGGTGCTTCCATGTGCAAACTCCATTCCTTGTGCACTTTTTGCGAGTTTACCTGATACGGCTACCTTCATTAGGTGTTCCTTTTTGCCCTCTCAGCAAAGCCTGTATGTTTGGAATGTCATTTTCAATCCGGGCCGCTGGCCTATAATACAACAGATCGCGGCTTGTCATATCGGAGCGTATGAAATTGGATACAAACTCTTTCTCTGAAATACAAAAGATATAGGGGCACTTTAAAAGGTAAGTTTTGAAACTTACTTTTTTGGCTCAGCAGTGAGCAATCTGCTCATGTTTACATTTCACTCATGTACGCTTTTGTGACTGAGAGTGTGGTGGGTACATGAAAAGGGCTGGTTAAGAGCCACAGCCAGTGTGGCAAATTCTGTTTCCCTCTCTTTGTAGCTCAAGGACGCTTCTTTCATTCTCTTTCAAAATTAGGGAGTATTCCAGACACATGTAATCTAGAGAATTTTCCTAGAAATAATATTTCAGGCTCTTCCTCTGCCTGCACATAATTGTGCTTCAATATGTAGTTGTCTATTACAGGGGTGTCAAACTCAAGGCCCAGGGGATGGATCCGGCCTGTGGGGTGCTTAGATCAGGCCCGCAGAGCTGCCAAGGACCGGCCTGCAGTGCCTCTGCCAGCAAAAACGGAGCTCGGGAGGACTGGGTGTGTCCCTCCGAAGCTCCGTTTTCGCTGGCAGAGGGTTGCAGGAAGCCGTCCCAGCCGAAAACGGAGCTCAGGAGCCCATTTTCAATGGCAGAGTGCTCGGGCCACCACAGGCGCACCCAACACAAGTGATGTCGAAATGGCCCCCCTGCCCACCCTGGCCCCCCAAGGTCAAACACAACCCTGATGTGGCCCTCAATGAAATTGAGTTTGACACCCCTGCTGTATTACATCAGATCTGTTTCTATATCTAGTTGATATGACTTAAAAGGATGTAAGACTGATAATCATCCTGTCTAAATGAAATAAGTATGCTGATTCTTCTCATTTAGTAGACTGAAAATAAAAGAAACGGCTGCTTTAACAGTCACATTAACTTTAATGAGCCCTCTCATTAAAGCAGCAGTTAGCAGTAAACAACATATTTAGGGTCATGTAAAAGCCTGAAAACTGGTATGTGTCTTTAAGGAATAGCAAAGCCTTCAAAAGCACTTCTTCCAAATACTTTTCAAAGTGTACTGTGCACTTAAAAGAAGTGTGATAACTGATACAACAAGCAAAACAAAACACATTGTGTGCAACTATAGCATGCATTCTCTTACCTTTCACACTTGCCTTGGATAACCAACTTTGAATCCCTCCAATGGTATCTGTCTGTAAAATGTCACAGAGTTTTTCTAGGACCTAGAATCAAGATGGTCATATTAGGTAGTAGTTTTGATTGTCTTGTGTACAACTATACTTATCTTTTTAATCTTCCAGCTCAATGACTGATTTTTAAAAAATCAGACAGTATTGCGAAAAAGATATCAATGTTTTTCTTTTTAGAACTCTATTGATTTTTTCCCCTGACTCGGTTTCTACTGAGCCAGCCAAACATTAGTTGAAATTATATACAAATGCTGTATGTAAAATTTAAAATAATTTAACCTTCATAATGTGTAACACATAACACCACGCTTGCAATATTTCAATTTTCTAAGATTTCCAGATTTCTAAATTGGTAGAAAAAGCAGGTATTTTGGAGAAGGACATAACAGTAAAAATACAATTTATTTTTACATAGAACCTTAAACAAACTTTAATGTTGTCACTGAGAATAGGGAAGACAATGCCTTTGAATTTGGCAAAGACAATACAACATTTTCCTGCACCTAGGCAAAATTGCAAAAGGCAGTTTCTAGTGGATTCTGAATTTTTAAAAACTTATGTGGAGTCTGATGGAAAGAATAGGGACACCCAGCCTGAAAAGATCTAGCTAATCATTTTTTTTAAAAAAGTGTGTGTGTGTGTGTGTGTGTGTGTGTGTGCCTTTGAGCCATTTTTTTACTCCTGGAAATTGCCCAGACTAGACCTTGTAGTTTCTTGGCAAAATTTCAGAAGTAGTTTGCCATTGCCTGCTTCCTAAGGCTGAGAGAGAGTGACTGATTTTGTATCTAAGGAAGGATTAGATCTCACAAAACTGAAGAAGCTTCTTGAATGAGAAGCGAAACGTCTTCAAGGAAAAACCAGGAAGTCCAGTTGCCTCTTGAAAAAGCACCTTTGGGACAACCATGACCCGGATGACTGCGAATCTCCATAGACATTAGATCTCACAGTTCCTGTTTCTAGCTGGTGTAATCTTTATTCTTTATTGCCATTTAGTAATCATCCACATTTTTGCTACTGAAATATAGTAGCCTCAAAAGGAAAATCCCAACAGTATTGGGTGCTATTGACTAAGTAATACAATATTAATACAGGTGGTTCTTGTTTAACAACCATTCTTTCAATGACTATTTGAACTTGTGACACGGTTCAACAAGTGATACAGATAACAGGTTGACAGGTTTAATAAAGTTGGAAGGGACCTTGCAGGTCATTGAGTCCAACTCCAGCCCAAGCAGGAGACCTTACAACTGCGTCTACTTAGGATCGAACTCATAACCTCCTGATTGTGAGGCAAGAGCTCCACCTCTAGGCTTGCAACCGGCCCTTGAAGTTTCAGCCATCACAATGCCCTGGTAATTACATGATCATAATCTAGGCGCTCTACAACTGCCCCAGATTTCTGACTGTAGGAATGTTCCCTCACTCACAGGACTGCCATTTATCCTTGCTGTCTTCCCGCAATCAAAGTCAATGGGGAAGGCAGCAGGAAATCAGCAGTCTTCATGTGAAGTTCTCACTTAATGACTTGCATAGATTCACTTAATGAAGACATTGACTAGAGACTGCCAGAACTCACTTCATACTCTATGATCACATCACTTAGTGATGAAATTCCAGACCCAATTCCAGTTGTTAAGCAAAATTACCTGTAACGTTTATGTTTTAATACATATATATGTTTATTTTCTATTATTGTAAAAACTGCCCAGAGTTACCCTGAGGTAAGATGGGTAGCTAATAAAATAAACAAGCAAACAAATCTTAGTTGGATTTTGTATACCCCTTTGGTTCCATCAGCAGCACTTTCTCTGTTTCAGCCTCCCTTGGGATGGGTATCCTTCATTCATGTGGAGTTAAAATTCTTCCAGCATGACCACTGGTGAGTTTTGACAGTTTAAATCTATGTAAATGAAGGACACCATGGCTGGGGAAAACTGTCCTGAGAAATGTATGGGTTTTAAAGAAGTTTAAACATTTATCTACATTCAATACTCAATAATTTCATAAACCATCTGCATGTTTTTACTATTAGTTTCAATTAAGTAGCGACAACGCAATTCAAAGAAAAATAAGGTTACTGCAAAATACATCTTGGTATGTTAAGAGGGAAATTACTATATAATCCAGTGTTTCACAGGAATATTCCTTCAGTCTTATCTTTTAAACATCATTCCCCTTTGGCCAACATATTTTAACTTATCTTAACTTACAATATATAGAAGAACCACTTACTGATCGTATCTTACTTTTATTTCTTGATCCAGATAGCTTGGGGTATAATTCATATTTTCCCTGAAATTTTCTTTATGATGCACTCTCTGAAGAGGGAAAAGATGGAGGTCCTGAGAAGTCCTAGTTTGTGGACGGTCTCCTAAGTATTTTGTCAGAGGTTCATCCTGATGATCAAGCATTATACAAAGAGAGACAGCAAATATAGATGAAAGAAAAAAGAAATGCATCTGCGAATTTGCTATACGTTTGTTCTGGTGTAGTATTGTATGGGGAAAGAGGAATATCTGAGGGGAGATCTTACTAGATTTCAAGCCTACCAGTCAAGCTAGAGAATTTTTCCCTCTTGTTCCATTCTTCCATCCTGGGAAGATGTGGCCTCAACTTCAGAGCTACCTGACAGAAATTTGTCTTGGAGACCAAGAAATTACCTCTATGCTCCTTGGTGAAATTAGTCTACTAAACACATCAATTACTAGAGAAGTCTATAAGTACACCCTCATTTCTACGATTATACAAACTCCATAGATACTGGTGTTTGTGTGTGTGTGTATGTACACGCACATTTCTGTGCTTTTGAGTTAGTGTGAAAACTTGGTGACTGCTTGGACAAGTCCCTTCAGTTTTCTAAGAAAGATTTCAGAAGTGATTTGCCATTGTTTATTTTCTATACAGTAGTGGCCAAAATTGTGGAAACCTGTTGGGAAAAGTATATTTTCTAAAACTAGCTAATAACACCACATTTTTTTGGAATAATACCATAAAATTATATATCAATCAAAAGATAATTTAATCAAGAATGTAATGCAATAACTTTTATGAAGGATTTGCTATTAGAATAACAGTTACAGTATAAAGAAGAAAAATGAAACATGTAGAAAAAACAAGATATACAAAATTATCACCATAGAAAAAACAAGATAATCAAAAATTATCACGTCAGTTATACAAAAAGATATACAAAAATTATCACGTTAGTTGGGTAACCTTTAGCATGAATTATGGCCTTCTAATGTCTTCCCATGGAGTGAACCAAGTCTTTTAGTTCTGCAGCTGTTATAATGTGAAACTAAGATTGACATCTATTAACTGGGATTTATTGCTGGGTCGCTTCTGACTAACAAGTTTCTTTAGTCGGCTCCATAGATTTTCAATTTCCAATTCAATGGGTTAAGGTGTGGGCTATTCCCAGGCCATTCCAGTAGTGGAATATGATAATCTTGAAACTCCAAAAAAAAGTGGTGTTATTAACCATCAAACCTCAAAAATACATTTTTCCCAAAAGATTTCCACAATTTTGGCCGCTGCTGTAGCTGAGAGACTAACTACCCAAAGGTTACCCAGCTGGTTTCATCCCTAAAGTGGGATTAGAACTCATGTTGTCTGAATTTCTAGCCCAGGGGTGTCAAACTCAAGGCCCGTGGGCCGAATCCGGCCCATGGAGTGCTTAGATCTTGCCTGCGGGGCCACCCTGGAAACAGCGAAAGACTGGCCCGCGATGCCAGAGAAAATGGAGCTCATATATGATATGCCTCCTGTAGCCCTCTGCCAGTGAAAACAGAACTCGGGCCACCACAGGCGCCCCCAACACAAGTTACACACCCACCCAACCCCCCAAGGTCAAACACAACCCTGATGCGGCCCTCAGTGAAATCGAGTTTAATACCCCTGTTCTAGCCTAATTAACCACTATACCAAACTGGGTCTCCCACAGTTATTACATCAATGTAATTTTTAAAAAAATTATCTCTTTCCCCAATCATTTCTATAGCATAGAAGCATTGCTGAAATTAGACAATTTGGGTGGGCGGATCATCAGGCACTAATAATTATATGCAACCCAAGACAAGAAGTCCTGATTAGTTTAATTATACAGGTAAACGGTTTCCCGGTAAGCCATTATAATGGAGGCAGAGGACTCTTCACCTTTTTCCTTAAGAGAGGAGTGTTTCTTGCTTGATTTCCCAGCTCTGCACGTTCATCTTTAGCAAGATCTGGAATATAATGAAAGTTCCTAAAACACTGAAGTTGGAGTTTAAAAGGATGAACCGCTAATTATACTCCTATTGAAAAATTCAACAATGTGTTATATTTTTATTAATTTGGGGATCGGGAAATAGATGCCCAAATTCAAATGTGCAATATTGTAGTGATAGTAACACATATATGGTAGTGAATACACCTTTTTTGCAAACCATTCACAATCGTCTGCTGTCACTCACCACAACACAGACTAGTTGAAACACAAAGTAAAGGGTGGTATGCAGGTCCTGTTTTTAAGCTGGCCTTTTAGTTATTATTATTATTTATTTATTTGTCAAGTATGTATTAGATAATATATATATAAGTATAAGCATGAATTGAATACATAAAATGAATACAAATAAAGGGGACATTAGGACAGGGACGTTAGGCACGCTGGTGCTCTTATGCATGCCCCTTACAGACCTCTTAGGAATGGGATGAGGTCAACAGTAGACCGTCTTAGGTTAAAATTTTGGGGGTTTGGGGAAGAAACCACAGAGTCAGGTAGTGCATTCTAGGCATTGACCACTCTGTTGCTGAAGTCATATTTTCTGCAATTGAGTTTGAGTGGTTCACTTTAAGTTTGTGCCTATTGTGTGCTCGTGTATTGTTGTGGTTGAAGCTGAAGTAGTCATTGACAGGCAGGACATTGTAGCAGATAATTTTATGAGCTATGCTTAGGTCATACTGAAGTTGGCATAGTTCTAAGTTTTCTAAGCCCAGAATTTCAAGTCTGGTGGCATAAGGTATTTTGTTGCGAGCAGAGGAGTGGAGGACTCTTCCTGTAAAATATTTCTGGACACACTCAATTGTATTAATGTCCGATATGCAGTGCAGGTTCCAGACAGATGAACTGTATTCGAGAATTGGTCTAGCAAATGTTTTGTATGCTCTGGTTACTAGTATAATATTATCGGAGAAGAAGCTATACAAGATTAGGTTTACAACTCTTAATGCCTTTTTGGCAAAATTGTTACAGTGGGCTTTGGCACTTAGATCATTAGATATGAGTACTCCAAGGTCCTTGACAGAGTGAGGGTTCTTTGTCTCTTATATATCCTTAGGATCTCCAGTTATAAACCACCAAGGAGTAATAGAGACCTCATTCCAACTAGATCTGATCTAGATACTGGTCAGCCATTCATTTCTCCTGAAAGCGTGGAAAAAATTAATACAGATGTCAAAATCTAAGATGAAATAGGAAAAATTCAGATTTTAATCTTGCACGGAAGGATTCAAAGCTCAACGACTTTGCAGTCATGCACACTACTTACGTGGAAGAGTTGTTCCGACTACCTCTGGTATCAATGCTGGCAAAGTATTATTGGAAAAATTCTTATCTGCTGCGGTTCCAAGATGCCTGTAAGGTGGGCCGTATGCTGGGCCTGGCATGATGAAATGTCCGTCATTGTACTCTCGGTCCCGAACAAAGCAGACAGGCGCATCATTTAATCCTGAGTAAGAAAACGAGCCTTTAATATTTTCTCAGGCAAATAATTGAATTTGTTACAATGGAGAGGCAATCCTTTGGGGCCACTGAGCATATTAGGAATTTTAAGAATATGCTGTGGTTGCTGTCATGTTTGCCTGGAGAGGATGGGCCAACTCACCACAGCCAACTTGCCATGGGACGATTCAACAATTCAATTTAATTATTTAAAATAATTTCAAAATGTTTTAATTTTTGTCATTCACATTTCATTTTGTCCCTCCTTTTGCATCCTTTCTTTAATAGTTCTATTCCACCATTTCTTCGATATTAGTATAACTGTTGACCTGCGGTGAGTTGTTCCACCACAAATTGACCACAGTGAGTTGGCCACAATGAGTTGCCTATGGCACGTTATCCTAAACGCTTCATGGATGCTAAATAGTCACGATGCAAACAATAAATTTGTTAAGGATATTGTTGAGTTACACCCGAAGTTGTGGTTTATAAAGCAGAGTACCGTTAGAGTTTTACGCATGGAAACGTTTTGAGAGTAATTGTGAATAACATACAGACAAACTGGGTTTTATAGTATTTTACTTTTAGGGAAAAGCAAAATCATAGTCCTTTAACAATCCAAGTCTTAGCCATATAAAGTGCAATATAAGATCAATCCAGGGATATAAAATCTTCTTACCAGTTTGTAGAAAAATACAAGGAACAATCAGGAAAAATATAAAAACAGTTCAATAAATATCAGAAAGCAGTAAATAAATAATCATGATCAAACCATTGACCATAGAGAGATCAAAAAGAGTTACAGCGTAGCAGCAGGTAAAAATGGTGTAGTGTCCACACTCACCATAATTTAGCTCTCTTTAAATACATTGGCTACAGAGCTCAGCCAATCAGGATGTAGAATGACTCAGCACAGTTCTTAAAGCTACATAATACATTCTCATAATATAAACATACAATGTTGGCTTATATATTTCCTGGCCAACCAATTAGGCAATAACCATTTCCTAACAAAAATATTAGAATGCAAACTAGTGAGGTTGCCCCCTGCCACTTCTTCCCATCTCTACTATTCTAACCTGACTACCATTTTCCTGGAGAATAACAGAAAAACAAACAAACGAAAAAGCTACGAAAAAAGCTACAGAAAAACAAGGCAAGAGAGCTATTATCCATTTTTATTTTCTTACAATGCCTCTGAGAGATATAGGCGGTTCAGAGGTGTCAACAAAGGCAAATTTGGAAAGTTGCACCTTGTTTTGCAAATCTGTAATTACAGTAAAGACCATTTTCAATTCATTTTTTAAAAAAATGTAACTTAAGTAGGGTAAGAGCAGTGGTGAAATCCGAACTGGTTTGCTGGATTTCCTGCTTTCTAGCAAAGCTAAACTGTGCTGCACAACTGATCCCCCCTGCTGTTCTACTTACCTTCCCAAGCCTCCTTTTGGTACATGCTGCACGCACGCACATGTGGAGTACGCGCCAAAAGGAGGCTTGGGAAGGTAAGTAGAATAGTAAGGGGGGGGGAATCAGCTGTGACGCACGGTTTAGCTTTGCTAGAAAGCAGGATTTCCTGCTTTCTAGCAAAGCTAAACCACACTGCACAGCTGATCTTCGGACATACTGGTTCGCAGGAACCGGTAGCATTTCACCCCTGGGTAAGAGGTCTGCCAGTTGCCATGGGCTTTGTGTTGTTGACAAAAATGTATAAACACAATGGGAACCTTGTCTTGAATTTTGTTTTTAAACAGGCACATACATATAGTTATGCAACACACGGAGCTGGTTCATACCTAAGTGTTCTTTGCATGACTGTACAATCATATAATTTTGCATGGATAAATGAGCCAGCATAGGTTAATCATCTCAGAGGAATACTTTCTATATTAAATGCTGTTGTTCCAGATGTAAACTCACCCAAACATATCATTAACTCTGTTGAAGAGTTTCATGTTTGACTTCAGTCAGTGGGAAAACACTGATATCAATCATTTCAGGGACTAATAGTGATCATGATGTAATGCAGGGGTATCAAACTCACGTTGTCATGATGGCATCATGTGACGTATCAGGATTTTTTCCCCCTTCACTAAGCCAGGCGTGGGAGTGGCCAGCACATGATGCATCTGGCCTGCGGGCCACGAGTTTGACAGCCCTGATGTAATGCTTCAGTGGCCAACATACTTTTCCATTTATGAATATACATTTATGACAAAATCTCATAAAAGGACAAAGGGTCAGTTTAGTGAACTCCAGTATGCTGAAATACCCATTTATTGATCCATTAACTGACTAATAGTGATTTGCTGCATCAAACTTAATTTTCATTTCAGAGTTCATGAGTTACTTATTGCTAATGAACCTGAAATGTCAAATATTTCTCAAGTTATGGATCAAAGCCAATTATATAAACCCCATGTTATGATTTGTAAATCACAGTTTATGATTTGGAGTGAAGATGATCTCAGAGCAGCTAGTAAAAAAAAAGCATGCTTAAAACAAACCATAGTTTAATACAATATCTAGCTTCATTGTTATTAACATCTGCTGTGCTTTCTTAGGCATGTGAGTTTTTTAAAAAAATAATTGTCTTTTACATAGTTGATTTTTACCATATTGTTATATGCTGCATCATCAGTTTAGTATGAGATGTGTAATAGAATAGAATAGAATAGAATAGAATAGAATAGAATAGAATAGAATAGAATAGAATAGAATAGATTTTTTATTGGCTAAGTGTGATTGGACACACAAGGAAATTGTCTTGGTGCATATGCTCTCAGTGTACATAAAAGAAAAGATATGTTCATCAAGAATCATAAGATACAATACTTAACGATAGTCATAGGGTACAAATAAGCAATCAAATCATATTAGGAAACAGTCAATTTAAACCGTAAGGATACAAGCAACTAAGTTACAGTCATATAGTCATAAGCAGGAGGAGATGGGTGATGGGAACGATGAGAAGATTAATAGTAGTGCAGATTTAGCAAATAGTTTGACAGTGTTGAGGGAATTATTTGTTTAGCAGAGTGATGGCATTCGGGGAAAAACTGTTCTTGTGTCTAGTTGTTCTGGTATGCAGTGCTCTATAATGTCGTTTTGAGGGTAGGAGTTGAAACAGTTTATGTCCAGGATGTGAGGGGCCTGTAAATATTTTCACAGCCCTCTTTTTGACTCGTGCAGTATACAGGTTCTCAGTGGAAGGCAGGTTGGTAGCAATTGTTTTTTCCATATAACCATATAAAATTAACAAATCCAGTGGTTGAATAAATTCAGACAATTCAAGAAAACATAAATGGGAATGGAGTTATGATACAATTAGCCACATGGGATGTGGGGCACAAAGGAGCCTTACCTTTAATGTGACATACATTTTTGGGATGTGGGGAGTGTCGACAAACAAAATAAGTTCCTCCTCTTTGAAAGGGCTCATTTGAACTTTGCCTGGCGGTTCCTTTGTAGCTCAGTTGAAGCTCAGGCTGTTGTCGGAAATTGATATTCATTTTAAGGCTGGGCTTTTGTCCATGCAGTTATTCATGGGGCAAGGAGTAGCTACAGCATCTTCTCGATGGAACTTTCATGCTGGACACAGAGAGGAATAAAGAATCATATATATCAAACTAATAAACATTCATATACCTCAAGGTATCATAATATTATGGGATGGAGGTTGATAAAACCAACTAACCAAAACCAAAACATCCTAAGCAAACCAAAAGACTCAGCAACCCCAGAAGCAAAAACAGGAGGCATCTCCAACATACAATGTAAGGACTGTAACAACCAGTGGTGGGTTTCCCCCGATTCAGACCAGTTCGCAAGAACCGATAGTAAAACTGGCGGGAGGCCCCACCCACCGCCCTGGATGTTGTCATCAGCGATCTGCACATGCGCAGAAGCAAGGTGAACGCGCGAGTGAAGCGAGCACGCTCATGCAATCCCATTGCGAACTGGTAGTAAAGGTAAGTAGAACCCACCCCTGGTAACAACCACTGTGTAGGACAAACAGGCAGAAGATTGAAAGAACACATCCATGAAGACTAACTAGCAGTCAGAAGATATGAAGAAAATTCTTTAATTTCACAACATCTAGAGAAATTTAACCATAGTGTCAATGGGGAAAATGTGAGAATCCTAGACCAGGCTAAGTCCAAAAATGCCAGGGAATTCACGACTTTTTTCCCCCTTCGCTAAACCGGGTGTGGGCGTGGCCAATGCGTGGCAGCCCTGCTCTACAGCTTTGCATACCAGAGGGATCCACCATGTCTAAATCCACCCCCATAGCTATCTTCACTGTACTTAAACGTCAAGCTGAAACAATATTAGAAATCAGCAGTCCTTACCAAACTACATAATATAAGCAAAATACCTTTCATATATCTAGCGGAATGTGGGGCTTAGGAAGTCTCTCTTACTCTACTGCTTCTTGCACTTCTTCAGTCAAGTCAAATGGTTTTCTTTTCTGATTTTGAATTGTTCTTCTCCGAAGAGGCAAAGCAATTTTTGCAATACATTTACGCCCTTGTCTCAAGCAATTGGATAAGCTTTTCAACCTATATTTTGCTTTCTTTGTTCTTGACTTCCCTTAACAACAGTAGAGACACAACAGCTTTGGACTGGAACCCAAGAATTTTTTTAACCCCAGCATTCTGTGCACATCACTTCTTTTATGACATCTTGCTACCATATACAGACATAAGTAATCCCATGGTTTCTTGTACACTGTACTGTAAGCAGAAAATGTGGTAAAATGCAGGGCTTACTCCTGGAAGCATAAATTATTTATTCAGTTCATCAGCTTCACTTAACAATAAAATAGATGCCAAAAATAAAGCTGCCAGAACCCTTTTCCAAATAAGGAGTGAAGTTGGTGATAGGATGATCATCAAGTGAAAATCCCGACTTGCTAAATTATGAGTATTCATAATTTTATATAGCCTTGTACTAAGAATTATTCAAACTCACTTCCATGGATCTCATATGGAGCTTGGGACTCCCCAGGAAGTTGTCAGCAACTTAGATAAAGATCACAATTTCCTTTTAACCTTGTCCAGATTAGCAGAGAGAAAACTGGAAGGCCCTCAATATTTACTCTGGGCTTTGTTCCTCATTCTGCTTTTCCAAACAGAACCCTGCCACTTTTCTTAGGTGTGATACACCTGGGGCTAATTAGAGATCATATAAATTCATTAATCACCTTGGGGTCATGGCACTGCAATGTTTGAGGACCCAATCCATCTTTGATCTTTATGTGTTCTTCCTTATCTGAGAATTCCCAGAAGATGTCACAAATCTCTTCTTGCCTCATCTAAAATTCAAAGAAAAATTCATTTAGCATCTCTTTGCAGGGGTAAAGAAAATTCCATTGCTTGGTGTAGGAAACCCATGGCGATGCTGTAAGCCAGTCTACCACTAGATGGTGCAATTTCATATTTTGCAAATATTCCAGAGATAACCTGGTCATCATTTTTGATTCAGTGACAGTGCATTTTTCATCAAACGCTGCAATCAATTTTCTGCCAATTCTCCACAGTTTTCGCTGTAAAAACTTACTTGGTCCCAGCTGATGTAGGAGGATACATTAGTGCTATATATTATCATATAAAATCAGAGACGTCACCCTGCCAACAAAAGTGTGTATCGTCAAGGCTATGGTTTTCCCAGTTGCAATGTATGGCTGCGAACGTTAGACCATAAGAAAGGATGAGCGCCAAAAAATTGAGATCTTTGAACTATGGTGCTGGAGAAGACTCCTGCGAGTCCCTTGGACTGCAAGGCATTTAAACCAGTCAGTCCTAGAGGAGATCAACCCTGACTGCTCTTTAGAAGGCCAGATCCTGAAGATGAAACTCAAATACTTTGGCCACCTAATGAGAAGGAAGGACTCACTGGAGAAGAACCTAATGCTGGGAAAGATTGAGGGCAAAAGAAGAAGGGGACGACAGAGAATGAGGTGGCTGGATGGAGTCACTGAAGCAGTAGGCGTGAGCTTAAATGGATTCCAGAGGATGGTAGCGGACAGGAAGGCCTGGAGGAACGTTGTCCATGGGGTCGCGATGGGTCAGACACGACTTTGTAACTAACAACAACAAATTCCAGTAGAATCTTAATCTCATAGCAAAGTCCTCATATGCAAAACTGATTTAACTTGCCCATGGATTTCCTTTTATCTACCCAGCAAGTTTGTTTTTCAGCTAATACTGTGTGCCCAATAAACAAACACATACACTCTATATATTCAACACTCACAAAGACCTTATTATTACAAGATCAGAGTACCGCAATATTCTATATCCTGCATGAAAGATCCCAACGTATTGCCATGGATATGCTTGCTTCTAACTGGACTGATAACTGTGTATTAAACATGAAGCCTGCCCAGATCAGGTTATTCAAGAATGCACCCTGGTAACACTGGATATAGTTCAAGATAAAGGTGTGTTGAGTTCTTAATCTATTAACAATGCTACCTAGGTTTTGGTTGGGAGAAACTTTTGAAAAGCTTCTTTCATATGGACAGATGTGCGAGAGGTTCTGCTTAGCAAAATAGATTTTGTTTCCTTGACTTTTGAATGCAACATTCTCAGCTCATTAGCCTTTTACCATTGACCAGGTGGGCTGCAATATACCGTAGTTGGTTTTGCTGCTGTCATGAATTAATGCTACCTAAGCTGTGTCAATGAGTTCTTTTATACCTAAATTGCTTTTTCAATGCTATTCTTTCTGAATCTTGTTTTGGAGGACTAGCTGGACCAAATCAGGCAATGGCTGGGTTTGGATATTCTACAATATGTTGTGGCTACCTAAGCACTCCTCTGGGTAACCACTAAATGCATATCAGTGATGCTTCAGCAAATGGATTTAGAGGAGATGAATGGATAGTGTTGCATTGAGCCAATCTTTTTCCAAGGAGGCAACCTTTAATCTTACATTCTTGCTTTACTTATTTGCCATGAGGTTTGACTAGGACCTCTTGTACTTAGGAAAGTTTAGGAATGGGGACCTGCCCTGCTCTTGGATGCTGCAGGCATGCCTTCTCCTCATCACTGGTCACTGATCTTCAGGGCTGTCACCTTTTGGCAGGGAGGAATCCAGGCAAGCAGTTGTCTCTTTTATTTCTTGCCAAACCTCCCAAATCCTGGCATACGATTCCTGGGCAGGCAGTCAGGGCTTGGAAGAACGATAAGAAAAGTATCTGTATTACAAGGAGAAGAGAGTCTTTAACCATCAGTTTTCCTATGCCACAGAGAGATACTTTGGCTTTGGAGTGTTCTCGGGAGAAGGGATGATATCTATATCTGCTACTCCCAATATCTCTGCCCTCCACATGGTCCTAGAAGGCCAAGCACAGCAGAACATGGTCAGCAAGCTAAGTGGGCACATTTTCCAGGGCATAATTAACCACCACCTACTACCAGGTGCTAAAGATATTAAAACACTGGGGGGAAGGCCGCCATTTTGCTGAGTGGGACTAGTAGTTGGAGATTCCTTTCTACCTCTTAATGCCTGGAATGCCCTGTGGTTTCATCCCCAAACCCCCATAACTTTAACCTTAGACTGCCTACTGTTGACCTCACCTCATTCCTAAGAGGTCTGTAAGGGGTGTGCATAAGCACACCAACGTGCCTACTGCCCCTATCCTACTGTCCCCATTTATTCGTATCCATTTCCTGTATTCATAATCATGTCATGTTTATACTTATATCTTATACATGCTTGACAAATAAAATAAATAAATAAAATAAATAAATACCTTCCTTCTGGTAGAAGAAGGGAAGCAAAGAAAGAGGTTCCTCAGCTGCTACCCTCTGCAGACAGAGGAGTGAACAACCATTACTCCTTAAAGAAGAAAAAGAGGGATCAGGTCAGAGGTGGTATTCAGCCGGTTCGGACTGGTTCACCCGAACCGGTAGTGGAAATCGTCCCAGCTCTATGCCATCCTATTTAGGCACATTTTTTAGGCCAGGTGCATGCGCGGAAGGTGTACACACCAGCAAAGCACATGCGCGGAAGCCCGGGTGTGTGCGTGGAAAGGGCCCGTGCGAGTGAAGCGAGCAATCACATTTGTGAACCGGTAGGGAAAGTAAGTGAATACCACCCCTGGATCAGGTCTTTTGCTTCCAGGAGGAAGAAATGGGAGCGAAAGCTTCTCTTGCGCCAGTTCTCCAAGGCCATAAAGTGACCACTCTGTGAGACTGGAGAACTGACAGCAAGAGACAGCAAGTGAGTCTTTTGATGTGACTTTTGGAAGATGCCCCACCTACTTTTTTTCCTCCCACCCACCTTGGCCTCTTTTCTGCTTCACTGTCGAGGAAGAACAGGGCGTGAAAGAGTGGTTAGCAAGTCCTTAAACCAGCATATTTTTCTGCTAGTTCCTGTACTGGGTAACATTAGTTGAGTGTTGACTGCAATGAGCACTGAATTGAATCAGTTTAATCCAATACAACAATGGATTTACCTTGAGCTAAATCTAACCTCTTAGATTAGGCTGAATGGCTGAGTGTCGATTGCCCTTGGTATTTCTTCAATCCCCTGTAGCTGCAACTGATCTAATAAATCATGTTACAACTGGTCAGAACAAGAATCTTTCATGTTTTTCTTCCTGCTTGTCCTTTACATTTCATTATAGAGATATAGATATTTTAATTTATTAAGCATTATGTAAGCAACAAGGACTGTGTCAATATTGCAGGCTGCTGTAAGTTACAAAAGCATTTACACA
Source organism: Pantherophis guttatus (assembly GCF_059756535.1). Lineage (NCBI taxonomy): Eukaryota > Metazoa > Chordata > Lepidosauria > Squamata > Colubridae > Pantherophis > Pantherophis guttatus. The sequence goes on along the minus strand of NC_142070.1, from coordinate 20,510,335 downwards.
AGGAAAAAAAAACAAATAGAAACTATTGCATAAGCAGATCAGGAAAAAAAATTGCTATTACTAAGTGCTGGGGACTGTAGCTTAAGAAATAGAAGTAACATTTGCCTATAGTTCTGTGAACTACAGCAGGGGTCTCCAATCTTGGCAACTTTAGATAGAATTCTGAGAGTTGAAGTCCGCCAGGGTTTAAGGTTGCCAAGGTTGGAGACCTCTGAACTACAATGCAAAAGAAAAGAAACATTTTATTTACAAGTTGATTAACTGTATAATTTATTGCTTAATCAGTACCTATCATTTCTTAAAGTGACATACAGAGGTCAGCATTTCAGATTTTTAAAAAGAAAGAAAGAAAGAAAGAAAGAAAAAAAGAAGGAAAGAAAGAAAGAAAGAAAGAAAGAAAGAAAGAAAGAAAAGAAAAAAGGAATGTTAAGAAGATGCTCCCCAAATAGAAGTCTTTTAGATGTATTAGGATGAAGGATAAGAAATCAAACACTTTCTGTTTTCCTCCCTTGACTCAGGGGATTCATAAAAAGGAAGATTGGTAGAATCATCCTATATATATTTGTGTTTCTGGGTGTGTACATACAAATACCCAGTTTTATCTGTATTTCTCTAAAGTTTGCAACTTTGTCTAATAGACATATTTTTGCAGATTCTTTCCTCTCTCCCTCCTTTCTTTTTTGTATTTAAAATTTGAACTGACATCCAGTAGTTTACAGTGTATCCATAAAAGAATATAAATACCCATGGTATTTGGTAAAAATCAACAAATAAAAAGATCTAAATAATCTACACATAAATTCAGGTAATAACTGATGGCATTAATTCTCATCCCTAAATTTTGCTGAAATAGCTCAATGTTTGATAACTTAAAGCCCAAAGTATGAGAGTTGGTAGACATGGAAAGCAGGGGTGAGTTCCAAATCCCGTCACTACCGGTTTGCTCACACACGCACACAGCGCTTCTACGCATGCGCAGAAGCGTCCAGGGATGGGTGGGTGGAGCCTCCCCCGCCTCCGCCACTACCGGTTCGCTCCGATCTGGTGCGAACCAGTAGCAACCCACCACTGCTGGAAAGTCTACTAGGGCAGGTCTCCCAACACTTATAGTCTTCCAACCCCATCACTACAAAAAAGTGGAGAACTAAAAGTAGAGTCTCAGACACACATGGATTGAGCTGGTCAAAACTGGTAGGACAATAAAGCCCTGCATTTTTTTTCTGAATGCATGCATTATTATTTTTTTTACAGACTCTACTTTAACCACATGTTCTTTTTAAAATGAGTGCTTTGTGTTTGGCTATTAGTTCAAAAAATGTTTCTGTATTGGTTCTAGTATTCACACATTCAAAATAAATTAAATAAAATGGTTTCCAGATGTAGTTAGGAGAATCTAGGCAAATGCCAGATTATTCCAAGCAGAAGGCTGCAAATTCCAAGAACTGAAATCCCAACATTTAAGGAGTAGGATTCTGCTTTGGATTTGATTCCCTAAAAGTATTTTTGCACCATGTAGGAGGGTGAATATAGCTCATCTGTAAAGGAGCTGTCTTTTCCAGGATTGCACAACAGATGCATAACTCTAACCTTTAAAACACCATATTAAATAAGCTGTTATAGAATAGACTGGATAATTCAAGACATTTTATATGCACACAGATGGAAAGATTCGATGTTGCTCACTATTAAAGAATGGTTGGTGAAACTGACAGTTCTTGCTGAGATGGATAAATTAAAATACCGGCAAATTCTTTGATTAAAGCAAGCACTATTTACATTTATTAATGACCGGAATCCTCTTATGGACTTTTTTCTATTAAAGAAAAAGGGACTTGTGATTTATGGCTTTAATAGTCAGATAGGAGAAGATTGTAGAAAGAAGAGTATTATGATGCAATTTTGCAGAGAGAGATTAAAATGTAATTGTATTTATAATTATGTGAAGAATATTGGAAGCCACTTCTTTCTATATTTTTTCTTTCTCCTTTCTCTTCTATGATACAATTTTTCTTGCATTTCTTGCATTTTCTTTTCTTTCTTCCTATTTTTAAAGGAAACTTTTAACGGAAGAACTTTTTTTAAAAAAGTTTCAACAAGAATTATTTAAAAAAAGAGAACTCAATACATTTTAAGACATAAAGTAGGCCAGCAGTCAATGCCAGTTCCTTTCCAATAAGGAAAAGGTGAATGATCTTTGCAAAAGTCTACTGCAATATCTAACTAGTGATATTGGGTGTATGGCTGCCAAAGTCCTATTTACTGAGGAAGGGAGATATTTCAAGTTTAATCATTTATTTGGTTATACTTTGATACCATATAGTAAAGAGGCATTTGCTGAACAAGTGGATACACCATCAGTGTTATTCTCAATGTCATGTTAATATTAGCTTATTTAGCTGTAATCTCTCTGATATTTCATAACTTCATGTACCGTATTTTTTGGAGTATAAGACCTTCCGGACTATAAGCCACATCTACCTTTTTTAGGGAAGAAAACAAGAAAAAAAAAATCTGCCTCTGCCTCCCCGCAATTTGCCTCCTTGCAGCAAACAGCCTGTTTCAGTTTCAGTTTCAGTTCCAGTTTCAGTTTCAGCACAGTCTGGTTAGCACAAGAAAAAAAAAATCTGCCTCTGCCTTCCAGCAATTTGCCTCCTTGCAGCAAACAGCCTGTTTCAGTTTCAGTTTCAGTTCCAGTTTCAGTTTCAGCACAGTCTGGTTAGCACAAGAAAAAAAAATCTTCCTCTGCCTTCCAGCAATTTGCCTCCTTGCAGCAAACAGCCTGTTTCAGTTTCAGTTTCAGTTCCAGTTTCAGTTTCAGCACACTCTGGTTAGCACAAGAAAAAAAAATCTGCCTCTGCCTCCCAGCAATTTGCCTCCTTGCAGCAAACAGCCCGTTTCAGTTTCAGCTTCAGCTTCAGCACAGCCTGATTAGCACAAGCAGTTGATTGATCGACCTTCCAATGCGGAGGACGCGGAGGCAGCAATAGGCAATGGAATCCCTGCAGTCTGAAACAGCTGATGGTTGGGAAGCCGATCTAACCAACAATCAGCTGCTTGTGCTAATCAGGCTGTGCTGAAGCTGAAACTGAAATGGGCTGTTTGCTGCAAGGAGGCAAATTGCTGGGTGGCAGAGGCAAAAGGGTGGGGACTGGTGGGTGGGCGGAGCTACATTCAGTGAATAAGATGCACCCAAATTTTCACCCTCTTTTAGGGGGGGGGAAGTGCATCTTATACTCTGAGAAATACGGTAAATACTCTACTAGAGAATTAGAGGCATATTTCAGTTTATTGCAGGGGTTGACTTAACCGTTCCTACCCATCCCAATATAGGGCCTTGATTGTGTTTTGTCAGATTCACTCCAACAGCACTATCCCATCATCCAGAACTTCTCAGAAAACCATTTTAATGCCTGCCCCTCAACCTCATTTGATCAATGACTCAAGAGGTCACATAGTGTGCGGGATGGTGACTATGGAAGAGAGGTGGCATAAAATGGGTTTCTGTTTTTCACCACTGGAATTTGTCTTGAATAAAGGTTTCTTTGCTTTAATATTCAACTCAACCACATAGGGGAAAACACAATCAAACAAGTGACACAAAATAGAGCTGTGGAAAGATTCATTATCTTGATTGTGTATCAGGTAGGACTTGACCCCAGCATCGTCTTCTAGGGAAAACCTTCAACTCAATAACATTTACAGTATATCTAAGCATCAGTACTTAATACTTACATGGAGCTTTGCTCCCGATATTCAGACAAAAACTAAGATTAGAAAGACATGTGTCTCTAAAATTCTTCTGCCTGTCTGCTTCATGGTGAGATTTCAGGTCTTGGAGGCTAGAAGCAGTGGTGGGTTTCAAAAATTTATACTACCAGTTCTGTGGGTGTGGCTTGGTGGGCGTGGCATGGTTTGGTGGGCGTGGCAGGGGAAGGATACTGTAAAATCTCCATTCCCTCCCCAATCCAGGGGAAGGTTACTGCAAAATCCCCATTTCCTCCCAATCAGTTGGGATTTGGGAGGCAGAGAATAGATGAGGACGGGGCCAGTCAGAATTTTTACTACCGGTTCTCCGAACTACTCAAAATGTCTGCTACCGATTCTCCAGAACTGGTCAGAACCTGCTGAAACCCACCTCTGGCTAGAACCAATAAGTATTAAGAAGCATGATGAAGATGGCAAAACTGAGACTTGAGATCTCAACTTTTTCAGGAAGAGCTGTTACTACCCTTTCTCTATTAAGTTGAAGTTCTAATTTCAAATGCTTGTCAAACAATAGATTGCATGATGTCCAAGACAAAATTATTTTAAAAACGCTTACTTTACCCTTGCTAGATCCATGTGAGTTTGGCAATGAAATAAGAAAACATTCGAAGAGACAGGTCATTAGGCAATTTTTGATGTATCTTTTCTTACAAGAGAATAATCACCTGTCTGAAAGCATCATCTGATCACCTCGTCTGAAGGTCAAAAAGCTGCTGTCTTTTCAGGTCATTTGATTATAGACTTGCCCATTATGATGAAAACGTAAAGCGCTTCTTTTTAAATCACAGCAATTGTCAAAATGCTCTGTATGTGCAGGTTAACAAATCATAGGCATCTCTCCTATATAAGAAACATCTATAAGAACCCACCTTACTCTTAGGAGAAGCAGAATACAGTATATTTTTCATGGCTCTGTTCCTATAGATATTAACTGTTAACCTATTATATCTGCATGAAAAGATGCCTCTGCAAAGTTCAAATAAATACCTCTAATATACCTGGATTTAATTACAGTTTGCAATGTTGATGCCCTTTCAAGACAATATGATAACTTTTCACCTTCTTTCATCCTCTGGTCTCTTTTGTTTCCTGAACTACAGGAACCCACATGGAAAACAGTTTTGATGGCTTCTAAAGTTTATCTCTCTCAGGTTAAACATTTCTCTCATCTTATAGCTCCTTCACCTACTTCTTCCTTTCCTTTCGGCACATTCTTATTCCATTAGTGTGGAAAGAAATATGTAAGAAGTAAACCAACCAGAGAGTCCTCAGGGCTTACAGGTGGACTATACTCTAAATCAGATGAATCAAAATAACATGTTTATTTTTTAATGAGACACTTTTAACTTTGATCTCCTTTCCACAATGGAGCAAATGATCGTTATGTTTTATAAAGTTGTACAGCTGTGTTAATTGAGATTTCTGGGATTTACAGTCTCAACTAAGACATATGAAGAATGGTTGCTGGAATTGGGTATGTCCAGCTTAATGAAAAGAAGGACTGGGGTGACATGATAGCAGTGTTCCAATATCTCAGGGCCTGCCACAAAGAAGAGGGAGTCAAGCTATTCTCCAAAGCACCTGAGGGCAGGACAAGAAGCAATGGATGGAAACTAATCAAGGAGAGAAGCAACTTAGAACTAAGGAGAAATTTCCTGACAGTTAGAACGATTAATCAGTGGAACAACTTGCCTCCAGAAGCTGTGAATGCTCCAACACTGGAAGTTTTTAAGAAGAGATTGGATAACCATTTGTCTGAAGTGGTGTAGAGTTTCCTGCCTAAACAGGAAACAGGTTGGACTGGAAGACCTCTAAGGTCCCTTCCAACTCTCTTATTCTATTCTATTCTAACTCATTGAAATGGTTTAGGTCAGCAAAAGTTGCATTATTTCATGCTTCTCCTTTTTTAGCATAAACAGTAACAAGTTTCAGATTGATTGATTGATTCATTCATTCATTCCCTCACTCACTCCCTCATTCATTCATTCATTCATTCATTCATTCATTCATTCATTCAATAATTTATACATACATACATTCTCTCTCTCATTTGCGTATGTCTGTCTGTCTATTTATCTATCTATCTAGCTATCATCTAGCTATCTATTGCATAACTATCACAATCTGAGAGAAGAGGAATAAATTCCTGTAACTTAGAGGATTATCTATGCTATCCATAAAAGATGAGAAACTCTCATTTTACAACCTGCACAGTAATGTAAAACATGAAATATATTTTAAAAAACCCTACCCATCTCCACCAAACTTGTTGATCATGATGATGAAAATGACAATTAATCTGTGCAGTGCCACTATTAGTAATTGAAGGATTGAACTAAGAAGACCCAGATTGTAACTGTACGTGAGAAAGATCTCAAAAAAAAAAAAAAAAAAAATGGAGCAAAGAGATGCTGCCTAGGGAACAATCCGGCAAGAGAGGAAGACACTGTCTGCAACTGCATAACAGGTGGAGAAAGCGATTCAGAAGGGACTCTCTCTAATTTCTCAGGTAATGAGGACAGGAAAGGTTCTCTACTTTCAGAATTGCAAGATTCTGTTCAGGTGGCCTTATAATAAGAAGCATTAGCCCATTTGATCTTGATTTCTGTCTGCTCTACCAGGGAAGGCTGACAGATAAAAGCAGGGGTGGGCTTCAAAAATTTTAGCAAGGGGTTCTCTGTCCGGTTGCAGGGTGGGCCTGGCCATGGTGAGTGTGGCCTAGTCGGTTTCCTGCACCACGATGGGGGGGGAGCATTTTTGCCCTCCCCGGGGTCCGGAGGCTTTCTTCAAGTTTCCGTGAGAGCGAAAACGGCCTCCCCAGGTTCTGGAGCAGTGGTGGGTCCTCCCGGTTTGGGCCGGTTCCACTGAGCCAGTAGCGGTGACGATATGACATCACCGAACCGGTTCTGCTGCCCCCCCCACTTTATTCTTACCTTTTATTTGGCCCCAGCCCCAATCTATTGCTGCCTCCTGAGTCCCAGCTGATGGGCTGTAAGGAAAAAAACCTGTTTAAATTCTTGCCACAGGGCTTCAAAGGGTCGTCCTACAGCTGATCATTGGTAAAAGGCAGTTTGGTGGTAGATCGGTGCCTCCAAAAACAAATGAGTAGACCGGTGCCTGCAAAAATAAATGGGTAGACCAGTGCTTGCAAAAATACATGAGTAGACCGGTGCCTGCAAAAATACATGAGTAGATCGGTACAGCTCTGCAAGTAATTAAAAGCCTGGTAGACCAGTACCTCTGCTAAATCCTAAAGAATTGTCACATGACCATCAAGCCACGCCCACAAAATAAGCCATGCCCACAGAACCGGTTGTAAAAAAATTTAGAACCCATCCCTGCCTGGGAAGGTGTGTGTGTGTGGGTGTGGGTGTGTGTGTGTGATAAATTGTAAGAGTTAGCCAGAACATCTGAAAGAAAGGCAGATATGAATCTAACAAAATCAAGAGGTGATTTAGTAGCAATTTCAAATAGTTGTAAATTTGGGTATTTACAAGGCTCTCAAATATTTTCAGGCAACTCAGCTTCTGAGTTGGCACAGAGACCAAGAGAAGGAACGTTGAAGTGTACTTCCTTTTTTAGCTCATGGGTGGACCTTGGGAATTAGTGAGCTTGATTGAAAACCTACACCCTCTATGCAGCCGAAGCTTACAATATAAGTGAAAGGCAAGCTCTCCAACACTCCCTGATCAGTTCAGAGACTGCGTGTATTCTTGATCTTTTACAGCCAGAAGACAGAGAACCAGCTGCAACTACAAAACTTGGGAAAAAAGCATCATGAGTACCGCAGGCAAAGTAAGTGGACATGTTTATGTTGATTCCGTCACAGTACAAGTTTTTCATTAGGGTGAAAGACACAATTTTATTTGTTGTACTATATTTTGTTAGCTTTTGTTGTCTCTTCAACTGCAATTATACATGTGGTTTATAAAATACGTGAAAATAAATACGTAAAGTATCCACATGCGCCTAGTCATAACTTTTGTATTAAAACCAAAATAATAGATTGAAATGGAATTCTGGAAAAGAGCTAACTGAATGTAAAATGTGATCATTAGAAGAACAATACATGTTTTGCATATTGCAAGAGATAGAAAAAGCTTACTGAATTGTGAAATTTAAATTAAATGCAGTCCTGCAACAAAAAGTTTATCTGCAGAAGAATATAACGTTTAACATTTTGATTTTGTTCTAATAAAACCAAACCCTTTCAGGATGAAAGTTCAAAAGTAATAGGCAGTGATCCAGCTAACATTTGCAATGATTTTACTGCTGTGGTAAACTTTTCCTAATGGGATTTGTGGCGAAAGGAATCCATCTCGGAATGCTAACTTTTGTTTCCCATAATTTGTGTTTTAAAAGTCTAATTTATTGTAGAGCTACCGGTTACATACAGCTGCAAAATATTTTTTGCAGAGATGACTGTATGTTGAGACTTGCTAAATGCATAAACTGAGAAGTGACATATTAAAATAATATCATAGGGCCTTTTGAGAACCATTTATGTGTAGTAGTTAAAGCATCAGGCTAGAAATCAGGAGACCACGAGTTCTTGTCCCACCTTAGGCACAAAACCATTTTGGTGACCGTGGGCCAGACAGTCACTCTCAGCCCTAGGAAGAAGGCAATGGCAAATCATTTCTGAAAAACCTTGGCAAGAAAACTGCAGGACTTAGAATAGAATAGAATAACAGAGTTGGAAGGGACCTTGGAAGTCTTCTAGTCCAACCCCCTGCCCAGGCAGGAAACTCTACACCACTTCAGACAAATGGTTATCCAACGTCTTCTTAAAAATTTCCACTGTTGGAGTATTCACAATTTCTGGAGGCAAGTTGTTCCACTGACTAACTGTTCTAACTGTCAGGAATTTTCTCCTTAGTTCTAAATTGCTTCCCTCCTTGATTAGTTTCCACCCATTGCTTCTTGTTCTACCCTCAGGTCCTTTGGAGAATAGTTTGACTCCCTCTTCTTTGTGGCAACCCCTGAGATATTGAAACACTGCTGTCATGTCTCCCCTAGTCCTTCTTTTCATTAAACTTAACCATGTATTCACCAGGAATCAAGGCTGACTTGAAGATAGACACACACACGCACACAAAAAACACAGACACAAACATGTCTTTCAAAGCAGCATGTTTAAACAATTACAAATGCTCAAATGAAAATGAAATCCATAGTCATCATAGCTGAACTTTACAGTATGAAAATATTAATATCAAACCAAAAAGACTGCATACAATCAAGAATGGATAAATACAAGTTAAATTTAGAAGTGGGCTTCTAGTCTAAGAAATTGGATGACAACAGGCAAAGTTTGGGTGTTAATTTATCTCAATGGCCATTTTTGGCTAGAAATGATAAGCGGCAGGCGTTGTGATTCTGATATCAGTGATTAATGCAATGAAGGAAATCCAAAAGCTTGGTCAAATGTTACAGTGCCATTCCTCTAATACCTCTGAGTATATGTTTTACAGGTAATAAAATGCAAAGCAGCTATTGCTTGGGAGCTGAAGAAACCCCTGAGCATTGAGGAGATTGAAGTAGCACCTCCAAAAGCACATGAAGTCCGCATTAAGGTAAATCAAAAGAATAGCACTATGGATGATAATCCCATTTTTTAGCCTCACAGTCTCCTCCACCACCACAACCACCACCTCCTCCTCCTCCTCCTCCATTTAACATATATCCAAATGATATTATTACCAATAGGAAAAATAAGGATGCCACTAATGAGCAGTACCACACATCATTTTCTAACTGATCTTGTGATGGTCAGCTTAGATCAAGCATGAGTTCAACCAAGATAAACAAGTTCTTGAATTCTGTTTTATTTTTTTAGTATTTGCAGTCATTCCATTTTTGACATTTTTCTACATTTAGGATATTTTAATATGGCAACTTTTAAAAAAGGCAAAAAATTGTCTTCCAATCCACCAGAATTGTAATTAGGACTATGGTGTTTTTGCTGAAATACAGAACAGTCAATTAAGAAATTCGCTTTATGTGATTGCAATATGAACTGAATTGGCATGAATTTGTGAGACTAAAATGTAAACTAAAACTTTGTTATCTATCAGTTTTCCTATTACCTTAATGTTTCAACACAGCTCCAATATGAAAATTTGGGGATTATGAGGAAGCCTACATTTCAGAATATGTATTTTTGAAAGAATATAAACCTACCTTGTGCTGATTTTATTTAATTGGCTTCTAATTGGCTTTTTTATCCAGATGAATATTTTCAAATGTAGAAATAATGCCAAGCAAAGTTTTATTGGTCATTTCAATATTTATAATCTCTTTTCATATCTTCATTTCACAATTCCCTTATTCTATTAAGCACACTGTGTTCTGCAAGAAGAAATAAAATATTTGGATTAAACAATTCTAACAAGCTAAGCTGAAAAACTTCTGCAAAATAATGAGCATCACGATGAGTCATAATATCTCGGCTTTTCAGTATGTGGTATGAGATGCAAGCTAAAAGTGCAACCAAGGATATTTCCCCACTATCTAGAACATGGGTGCTTAAATCTGAAAATAGGAAATGACTGGCCTATGATGCCTCTGGCAGCCAAAACGGGGCATAGGGGGGCCTTGCATGCCCCCCCACCCTGTTTTGGCCAGCAAAGTACAACAGGGGGCCATCCAGGCCAAAAACAGGGTGTAGGGGGCTTCCATGGCCCCCCTGAACCCCGTTTTGGCCTGCAGGGTGCTGCAGGAGGCATTCATCCTATCTCCCCCCACCCCAGCCGGCCCACAGATGAAAACTACAATGCTGATCCGGCCCTCGGAGAAATCCAGTTTGACACCCCTGACCTAAAAACTTGAATTCATGGCTTTTTGTTTTGTTTTTTGTTTCGTTTTGTAGATTTTGGCCACAGGGATCTGCCGCTCTGATGAACATGTGATCAGTGGTGCTTTTGCGATGCCTTTGCCAATAGTGCTCGGCCACGAAGCTGCTGGGGTTGTGGAGAGTGTTGGAGAAGGAGTGACTTGTGTGAAACCGGGTATGAGAAAAATTGGGGCCCAAGAAGGAATGAGTTACACAAGGACACTAAAATCTGGCCCAGACCACACACTTGGCATGTTCTCACTCTCTTCTTAGTAGAACACTCTGTTCTGCTATTTTATGTTCTGAAAAATTAATATAGTATCCAGAATTGTTATATAAATCTGTTTTATGAGACAAAAGAGCTTCATAAATGTTTTGCCCTAAAGTGGACATATGATTAGTTTTCCTTTTAGTCTTTGTATCAAATAAGATGCATTTGCACTGACTGTGCATTCCTTTTGTTTGATTTCTATATGATGATAGTTATCGCCTTGCAATCTAATTTTTAATTCCGGTCTATGTTTATTTTTATTTATTTCTTACGTTTGTTTACCACCCATCTCGCCATGAGGCGTTTTTGGGCACCTTACAACATTAAAAGCAGTAAAACTACACACACACACATACACACACAATAAAAATACAAATTATGATTAAAAGATGGAAGGGAGGGAACAGGATATGCAGGGGGAGATGGGATCTGCTACTGGTCCATTAACACCACAAGTGTGATACTTCTCTATTGAGGCCTCAGGCCAACTGGCAGAGTCAGGTCTTCAGGCCTTTATAGAAGGTTAGAAGGGTGGGAGCAGATTTCACCCGGGGGGGATGGGCGAGAAGATCTTCCAAAGCAAAGGTCCCCAAACTTGGCAGCTTTAAGAATTGTGGACTTCAACTCCCAGAATTCTCCAGCCAGCTATGCCAAGGATCTCCAACCTTGGCAACTTTAAGACTTGTGGACTTCAACTCCCAGAGTTCCTCAGCCAGCTTTGCTTTGCTGGCTGAGAAACTCTGGGAGTTTTGCTAGCTAAGGAACTCTGGAAGTTGAAGTCCACAAATCTTAAAGTTGCCAAGGTTGGAGACCCCTGGCATAGCTGGCTGGAGAATTCTGGGAGTTGAAGTCCACAAGTCTTAAAGCTGCCAAGTTTGGGGACCCCTGTTCCAAACGGTGGAGCCATGGTAGAGAAGGCTCTTTTCCTGAACCCAGTCAGCCACAATTCCTTGAGCGACAGGATTTGCAGCATGCTACATGGGTGGTCCTTAACTTATGGCCACAATTGAGCCCAAAATTTGTGTTGCTAAATGAGACAGTTGTCAAGTGAATTTTGCTCCGTTTTACGCCCTTTCTTGCCACCATTGTTAGGTGAATTACTGCAGTTGTAAAGTTAAGTGAAGCTGACTTTGCTTGTCCGAAGGTCGCGAAAGGTGATCACATGACCCCGGGACACTGCAACCGTCATAAATATGAACCAATTGTCAAGTGTCCAAATTTTGATTATGTGACCACGGGGGTGTTGTAATGGTCATTAAGTATGAAAAACTACCATAAATAACTTTTTTCAGTGTCGTTGTAATTGTAAACAGTCACTAAATGAATGGTTTTAAGTCAAGGGCTACCTGTACTTACTGAGCCTGAAGTAATGCAAGGACTAACACAAAGGACTGTATCTGTAATAAATTTAGAAAGTAATCTGGTTTATAATGCCATGAGGAATGCCACAGCTGTAGGCTAAACTTGGGGAAAATATACTGGACCAAGACAAACGCAAACTATTATGTGCTATTGTCAAGAAAACTTACGTGTTTTATGAAGTCATTAGCAATGAAGTTTGATTCAAAGGAGGTACATTCTTGGGATCAACAAATGGAAGGTCCTAAATATAAGACATTTTGTACTTTAAATCAGGATCAGGCCTCTTAGTTCCAGGAATGACAAACTTCATTTCAATTTAAAAAGCAGTGGATCTGAATATAAGACATGGTAAGGATTTTTTTTTAAATAAATGAGCATTTCATTTATCTCCTAATCCTTGGTATCCATCTCTAACTAGTACTGTACTTAGAAAAGCATAAAAGCGTAACCACAGAATATAGACAATCAAAATCAAACATCTTATTTTCAAAGTATTTTGTATCTGGATCCCAAATCAACTGAAAACACCACCACCATTCAGGAGTATTCATTTCATTGCATTTATATAGCTCTGTGCTTGCTTGCAATGGGTTTGAAACATACTAATTCTAACTATTTGTTTTTGTTTTAGGAGATAAAGTAATTCCACTTTTTGTTCCACAATGTGGAAAATGCAGAGCTTGCCTGAGTTCCAAAGGCAACTTGTGTATTTCAAATGAGTGAGCCTCAATTTCTTTTCTTTTTCTTTATCAAAATCAGTATTTTAATATATTCTTATTCTTATTATTATGATTGAAATTACATTAAAGGGTCCAGTTCAGAATAACTTTAAATGGAATCAATATTTTGTCTCTGGGTTGGCTCCAGAGCAAATTTCTTGGAATATAAGGATCCAGATGGGATGAAGCATGCTAGATTGAATCCCAGTTACTCAGACCTTCGTTACCTCCAGATTGGATTATAACAATGCATTGAGGCCATATTTGAAGAGAAACCTAAAAACTACAGTTGATACAGAGTCCGTAGTTTGAGCCAGTTAAGTAAAACAGCATTGTATATTGTGGGCACTGCAGTGGCTGTCAATAGATATCCAAGTACATGGATTTAACCTGTAAATGCCAATGTGCTTAGAGTATCTTCAGAAACATTTCCTAAAAGCTGATTCTGGCTTGTTAGACTTCTCACAGAAGATACACTGGGTATCCCCACACTGTGGGAGGTAAAGGCAACGTAGAAGTTTCTCATTTGTTGCCCTAACTCTGAAATCCAGATGGACTCTACTTTAGCCATCTTTTGGTAAAACTTAGCTGTTCCCACAAATTTTTGGAAATCAATCCCTTTTCTTGTTTGTGAGCCACATAAGCAATTGTGATAGTGTACAAGTAATGGAAAACAAGCGAGCAAACAATACTGAACTTCAACTAGGACTGTGTGTTTATAGATATGCTCAATCATCAAGATCATTGTCTCAAAGATGCTTTTCCAAAAGGCCATTGGACTGTTTTCCCCTCTTTTTTTCCTTTCCCTTGAGGAAGATGTTTTGCTTCTCATCCAAGAAGCTTCATCAGTTCTGGCTGGGTGGGGTATGAAAGGATTAGTTTTGACATGTATGTTGTGGGTGGTGCTGGAAGGATTATATTTCTTTGCAGTCGTCTGCTTGTTATCACTCTCTTTGAGAGAGTACTTAGAGAGTTCCTTCCCCCCCCCCAACCATCCAGCCAAACTGATGAAGCTTCTTGGATGAGAAGCGAAACATCTTCTTCCTCAAGAGAAAAGAAAAAAAAATAACAACCTTTTTAAAAAGCACCTGTGATTTAGCTAGGACTCAATTTGGACTGGTGTGCATGTGAAAATATACATGATTGTAAAGCCTGGGCAGAGACAATTAGAAAATTTTCTCCCTGACGTTTATATTTGGACTAGAAAAACATTCCCCTCTTTATGCTGTCCCCAAATATTTTTTCCAATAAAAAAGACAGTTTACTGACAGATTTTCCTCAGCAAAGGAGAAAGGAGTTTAATTTTCTCCCTGCTGCTGATCTGGTTGAGTTTTACCTCAGACCCAGATTATTAAAATATAGTTGCTGTTTTTCTGTAATGTGCAACTTGTGGTCAGTCCCAAGGCCTAAATTACACAACATACTAAGGCTGCAGTTTGGTTCCTTTCTCACATTACACAAGACCACAAATTATTTAATTTGGCTTTAGCCTAGTATGTTCAGCAGAGCCACTCATGCTCACCCTCCCTCATCAACATGCACTTAGAAAACCCCAAATGCGAAATGCAAAGAACATTTAATAGCTGGTAGACTTTGACCTTCAGTCTCAGCAAAGTTCCTCTTTGTCAGCTGTAACCTTTTCTCTGTATATATGTGTGGTTGTTTTTTTTTTTTTACAGCCTTAATTCAGGCAGTGGCTTAATGCCTGATGGCACCAGCCGATTCACATGCAAAGGAAAGACTATCCACCACTTCATTAGCACCAGCACCTTCACTGAATACACTGTGGTGCATGAAAACTCTGTGGTCAAAATTGATCCTTCAGCCCCTCTAGAAAAAGTTTGTCTGATTGGCTGTGGGTTTTCAACCGGTTATGGGGCAGCCATACAGACAGCTAAGGTAAGATTCAGATGCTGTAGCCTAGAGGTGGAACTTTTGCCTCACAATCAGGAGGTTGTTAGTTTGATCCTAGGTAGAGTCAGATATAGGTTGGACTAGATGACCTGCAAGGTCCCTTCCAAGTCTGTTAATCTGTTAAATCATAGAGCATTGATTTCAAGAACATATACTTTATTTAAATCCAGCTGCAATTCTGCGTGTTTCAGTGGACAACATATCTGCGTGCCACTCATTTTTGGGATTTGATTCAGGGGGCCTTTGTCCTGTAGCATTTTTTTGTGCCGTGTTAAATTCCCAGGATGAAAATGATGTTAAATTGCCAAGAATCATTGATATTTGCTTTAACGCTTCCATGTAGTCCAATGTCAACAGCATCTAGGCTGCTCTTTCCAGGATCACTGATCCAGTCTGTCAATGAATGGGTCCATTGTAACCATGGATTGCTGACAAACACATCCGCTTGCTAGCCAACATAAGAACACGAAAAACCGTCTCCTAACAGTAACTCACTCATTCCCCTAATCTTATTTCCCTTTGCTGTGTTTGTTTTCACTGTGAACAAACATAAAAAAAAAACAAAAAACCAAGGTGGCTGGCAAACTGCCTGTCCTAAAACCCAATACAAGGGCACTTATGCAGCTTGCCTGCAGGAGAAAAGAGTACAAGTAGTCCTTGACTTGCGGCCAAAATTGGGACCAGAATTTCCATTGCTATGCAAGATGGTTGTTAAGTGAGGTCATGCCCAATTTCACAACCTTTTTGTGCCGCGTTTGTTAAGTGAATCACTGCAGCTGTTTTAAATAAATCACACACTTCTTACGTGAAGTGTTAATACCACTTTATAATGCCTTGGTAAGGCCACACTTGGAATATTGGCTGCCATGATGTAAAATGGACATTTAGACTCTAGAAAAAGTGCAGAGAAGAGCAACAAAGATGATTAGGGGACTGAAGGTTAAAAGATATGAAGAATGATTGCAGAATTGGTTATGTCTAGTTTAATGAAAAGAAGGACTAGGGGTGACATGATAGCAGTGTTCCAATATCTCAGGGGTTGCCACAAAGAAGGGGGTCAACCTATTTTCCAAAGCACCTGAAGGCAAGGCAAGGAGTAATGGATGGAAACTACTCAATGACAGGAGCAGCTCAGAACTAGGGAGAAATTTTTTGACAGTGAGAATAATTAATCAGAGGAACAATTTGCCTCAAGAAGTTGTGGGTGTAATCCTGGAGATGTTTAAGAAGAGACTGGACAACTATTTGTCTGCTTGAGAAGGGAGGTTGGACTAGAAGACCTCCAAGGTCCCTTCCAACTCTGTTATTCTGTTATTCTGAATCCAGCTTTCCCCTTTACTTTGCTGATTGGAAGTTGGCTGGAAAGGTTTCAAATGGCGATCACATGTCTCCTGGTTGCTGCAACCATTTTCAATACATCCCAGTTACCAAGGGCTTGAATTTTGATCACAAGACAGTGGGGATAACAGAGGTGGGATTCAGCAGTTTCTGACTAGTTCTGGAGAACCAACAGCAGAAATTTTGAGTAGTTTGGAGAACCAGTAAATACCACCTCTGACTGGCCCCGCCTCCATCTATTCTCTGCTTCCTGAGTCCCTGCTGATCGGGAGGAAATGGGGATTTTGCAGTAACCTTCCCCTGGAGTGGGATGGGAATGGAGATTTTACAGTATAGTTCCCCTGCCACACCCATCAGGCCACGCCCACCAGGCCATACCACACCCACCAAGCCACGTTCACAGAACTGCTAGTAAAACTATTTACTTTAACCAGCACATAAGTCTTGTTAAGATAATCAATAAACTGTCCAATGTGTATTGACCTTATGATTTTCTAGGTAGAGCCTGGTTCTGTCTGTGCTGTCTTTGGCTTGGGTGGAGTTGGCCTCTCTGTGGTCATGGGCTGTAAAGCAGCCGGAGCTTCCCGAATCATTGGAGTTGACATCAACAAGGATAAATTTGCTAAGGCTAAAGAAATGGGAGCCACAGAATGTATCAACCCCCTGGATTTCAAGAAGCCCATCAATGAAGTGCTCTTTGACTTGACTGGGGGTGAAGGAGTAGACTATTCTTTTGAAGTGATTGGACGCACCGAAACCATGGTATGTGAAAATTATCATAACAAATAATGCCGATAACACAAAAGTAAAATAGCCCATTGTGTAGTCATATTGGGTGTGACCTCTTATGACAGAGGTTGGGTGTAGCAATCTAAAGCTTCATATGTGTAATGCTTTCTGTAAATTGTGGTAGAGCATTTTTTCCTAACGTTGCATAATGATTACAAGATCAGGTAAATGAACTTGGACCAATCCCAATAAATTATCAAGGGATATTGTAAAGTTAATGTTAGATTGAAGGTTGTGGGGGACAATCATATGTATTTACCTTGAATTTTCTGAAGGAAGACACTGTCAAAATTCAGAAAGGTATATCCAGAGGTGGGATTCACTTACCTTCCCTACCGGTTTGCAAATGTGAGCGTGCGTGTTTGCTTCGCTCACATGTGCCACCTCTGCGCATGCACATGGCCTTCTGCTCATGTGTAGTAGTTGCGCATTACATCCGGGCGGGTGGGCGGAGCCTTCTGCAGTCCCCCTACCAGTTCGTGCGATCCGGAGAGAACCAGCTGAATCCCACCACTGGATATATCGCTGCATTCCAATTATAGTAAACCACATATAGCAACAATCAATTGTTAGTTCTGGCATCCTATAACTAACATTGTCTATGTGTTCCAGCCAGAACCTGGCCAAAGCAACCAGTATGGCACTGGATACTAGATGGAATACATTACAAGTTGAATTACGTGTTGTATAGAAAAAGTTATCTTTGCCTATCCTGATTTTTATCAGATTCAATTTCCTAGGATGTTCTCTGGTTTTAATGTTTTGGGAAGGAGCAAATAGTTCCTTCTTGTCCATTTTGTACATGCCATGGATAATTTTGTACACCGCAATCATGTCCCCTGTCATTCACCTTTTCTGTGAGCTAAAAATCCCCAAACGTCACAACTTTTCCTCATAAAGAAGCTGCTCCAGTTCTTTCACCATTTTAGTTGAAACTAAACATTTTAGTTCTTTCATCATTTTAATCTTCTGAACCTTCTCTAGCTCTACTGTATAGATAGTCCTCGACTTACGATCACAATTGAGCCCAAAATTTATGTTGCTTAGTAAGACAGACATTAAGTGAACTTTGTCCCATTTTATGACCTTTCCTGCCATCATTGTTAAGTGAATCATTGCAGTTGTTAAGTTAATCACGTGATTGTTAAGTGAATCTGGTTTCCCCATTAACTTTGCTTGTCAGAAGGTCGCAAATGGGGATAACATGACCCTGGACATTGCAGCCTTCATAAAAATGAGATTTGTCAAGCATCTGAATTTTGATCACATGAACATGGGAATGTGGCACAGGTCATAAGAGTGAAAAATGGTCATAAGTCACTATTTTCCATGCCAATGTAACTTCAAATGGTCACTAAACGAACTGCTGTAACTCTAGGACTAGTGTATCCCTTTTGAGTGGTGACAGAATTGCACACAGTATTCCTAATTGGTCACACTATTATATATCTATTTTCAATATTGTTTCTTATTATCCCTGGGAATGCTGTAACAGAACAGGGAGAAAAAGGAGTAGAAATATCTGATGGAGCAGGAATGTTCTTCCAGAGCAGGGGTCAGTAACCTGTGGCTCCAGAGCCTTCTGCTCTGGCTCCCTGTCAGGTGATCCCACCTCTGGCTGGCCCCGCCCCTCACCCTCCCCTCCCAGTCACTCCTTCCCTGCCCTGAGAAGGTAAGGTCGATGGCAGGAGATGGAGAAGCAGCCAGGGCAGAGACAAGGAGATACAGAGAGAGGGGGAGAGAGAAAGATACAGAGAGATACAGAGAGAGGGGGAGATGGGGGGGGAGAGAGGGAGGGAGGGAGGGGAGAGAGATATATGTCAAAAGGATTTTGTGGATCCTGGTGCTTTTTAACAACTGGTTCTCTGCCCTAATGACCGGCTGGGTAGGCGTGGCTAAGGGGTCATGTGACTGGTAGAAGTGAGTGACATCGAGTTGGCCACACCCACCCAGGTTTTGTGGCTCCCAGTGTTTTCTTTTCTGTGGGAAATGGGTCCAAATGGCTTTAAGGCTGCAGACCCCTGTTCCAGAGTATCTAGTCAATGGACTAAGGATGCTTAAGTTGAGACTGTCTGTTGGACTCATGTATCTCACTTAGAAACTTTAGAAGCCAGTTCATCCCTGAGAACATTGCATTAGAAACCCCTGAAAAGATCTTATAGGCTGGGCTCGCACAGCAAGCTAAATCTAGAGGATCAAAACATAATCCCCCTAAAATGCTGGGCCTCCCCAAATCAATCATAATGTGATGGAGATTTTGTAATTAATAAACCAGAAAACATTCTATGCTTTGAATCTGTATTACAAAGAATTCTCTCTTCTGACATAAGGGTCTCAAGGAAGACAAGTGTCCAAACATTAATGCAAGCATGCAATTTCACAGCAGAAGTATGAAAAAGCAGGCCTTGCATTATGAAGTCACAATGCCCATTTTCCTCATTTTGGTGTCCCTGTAATGAAGGATGGAAAGTTATGGTTGTCACTTAGTTGCATGCAGAAATTAAGCAATTCCTCCTCAAGGATTTTGACAACCATTTAAAAACTGATATGAAAATGTTGATTTCCTTGCATCCATGAAGTCCCACCAATATATATTTTAATAGTCATTTTCATTCTGCTTTCATTCTCGTTTTAATTATCATTGTGGACTGTGTGGGGTCCTTAGTGCTCTCTGAGCTTGCTTGTTTTCCTGCACACATTTCATTACCCAAAATAGGGCTAGCACTGAAGATATTACCTAGTTTGGGTAATGAAACATCTGCAAGAAAGCAAGAAAGCTAAGAGAGCACCATGGACCCCTCATGTCAACCCTGAGCTACAAATATTCTTCTTTGCTATAGACTGTTTCAAGGTTTTTAAAACAATCAGATAAATGATTTTAATAAATAAAAATAAAGACAAATTCCTTGTGTTCATCTCATCAAAGAGTGAAGATCTGAGATACCCCTCACCATGGAGAAGATCACAGGATCGAACCATTGTTGATGCGAACTTTCTGCTTACTATGTAGTTTAGATTGAGAACAATTACCTCCCCAGTACAGCAGAACAGTGGTGGGTTGCTAATGGTTCTCCCCAGTTCTTGCGAACCGGTAGTGGAAATTTTGAGTAGTTCGGAGAACCGGTAAATACCACCTCTGTCTGGCCCTGCCCCCAATCTATTCGCTGTCTCCTGAGTCCCAGCGGATCGACTAGAAGGAAAAAAATCAGGGCTCACTTGACAAAGAAGAGGGAAAAAAAACAAGACACTGTAGCTTTAAACTGAGAAGCCAAGAAGCCTACCAACTGATTAGCTAGAACCGGTCTGCTCCTTGTAAACCACTTGGTGGTGGTAGATTGGCAATTGAGGCCAAGCTGCCTGAAAGTGGTTTCCGATGCTCTGGATGGTGGCAGAGCGGCAAAAAATTGTTTAAACTCTTGCCGCGGCGCTTCAAAGGGCTGCCCTACAGCTGATCAGCGGTAAAAGGCAGTGTGGTGGTAGACCAGTGGGCTTCAAAAACAAATGGGTAGACCAGTATGCTCCGAGAACAAATGGGTAGACCAGTACAGCTCTGCAAGCAGTTAAAAGCCTGGTAGACCAGTACCTCTGCTAAATCTTAAAGAATTGTTTGTCACATGACCATCAAACCATGCCCACAAAATAAACCACACTCACAGAACCAGTAGTACAAAATTTTAGAACCCACCCCTGCAACAGAAGTATCAATAGGAGTTTGAGGGGAAAGGATTGCTCACACTAGTATCTCCAATAACATGTCAAGTGTTCTTAGAAGACTGATTCAGTCTGCACCTTCTCTGTGAAAGTGCCTATCTTCTGGGAAGCATCAACCATGGCATCTTTTAGGTCAGGGATCTCCAACCTTGGCAAATTTAAGCCTGGTGGACTTCAACTCTGGGAGTTAAAGTTCACCAGGCTTAAAGTTGCCAAGGTTGGAGACCCCTGTTTTAGGTGCACTGTAAAGGGTTGTCCTTATGCTTAGATTCTCCCATCTGAGAATTTGTGTCTGATTGGGGATTTAAATACTTAAATGTATCTACTTATCTCTGGACTATGATTAGTTTTTTATTTTGAATCATTGCTTTAAGCAATGCATGTACAATTTCTTTCCTTCCATTCAATTGTGTCTGATTCTTGGAGATTGCGTGGACAAGTCCCTGCAGTTTTCATGACAAGTTTTTCAGAAGTGATTTGCCAGTGCCTGCTTCCTAGGGATGAGAGAGAGTGACTGGCCCAAGGTCACCCAGCTGGCTTTGTGCCTAGGACAGAACTAGAAGTCAGAGTCTCCTGGTTTCCAGTCTAAAGTCTTGACCACTACACTAAATTGGCTCTCACATATAAAGTACCACAAATGAAAAGGAAGTAAATGAGAGTGTCTACAAGTAATTTCTCTATCCTTCATTTGGTTGTAACCTGTATAAAAAGTGGCGGATGTTGAAGAACAATATATAAATATGAATAGATAAAGTGTGTATCTTTGCTTTGTTTGTTTGCTCTCAGATATCTGCCTTCGCTTCCTGCCATCAGAATTTGGGCACCAGCGTTCTTGTGGGGGTGCCCCCAAATGCATCTAAGATCACTTATGATCCACTGATGCTTTTCACTGGCCGCACCTGGAAAGGATGTGTCTTTGGAGGTATGGTAAAAAGTGTAAAGAATGAGCGTAAAAAAAAATATTTTCCATTAGGCAATTTATTATATGAGGACATTCTCCCATGATCATTCAAGCTGTAATTATTTTCATTTTGTATTTGGGGATATGAATAATTTCTGTTGATATATTTCCAGACAATAATACATAACCCAAATTCAGGGAAGTATAGATATTTATTTATTTTTACTTTGATGTTACTGAATTCCAAACAAAACCTGAGCAGACTGGCATGTAAAAAGTAACACAAAGCAGAAACAAGATGGAACAAAAACTTACAAAAGATTGTCAGATATCAAAGCTATGAAAATAATCCATCTCACTACTGATTCAAGGTTTTTTTAATGGTTTGGCATATGGGCTGAAGAATTGAATAGGATAGGATAGGATAGGATAGGATAGGATAGGATAGGATAGGATAGGATAGGATAGAATTTTTTATTGGCCAAATGTGATTGGACACACAAGGAATTTGTCTTGGTGCATATGCTCTCAGTGTGCATAAAAGAAAAATACGTTCATCAAGAATCATAAGGTACAACACTTAATGATAGTCATAGGTTACAAATAAGCAATCAGGAAATAATATCAATATAAATCTTAAGGATACTAGCAACAAGGTTACAACAAAGTTAAGCAAGGTATGGCTTAAACCAATTGGCATTTGCAGAGATAGACTACATGACGACCAAGGGTGGGTTCTATTCAGTGATGGGAATCAGCCAGTTCGCACCACTTCGGGAGAACCGGTTGTTAACTTTCTGTGCAGTTTGGCAAACTGGTTGTTGGAAGAAATCATTAGGGCAGAGAACCGGTTGTCAAATTACTTGAATCTCACCACTGGTTCTACTTACCTTTACTACCAGTTCGCAGTGGGGTCATGCGCGCGTGCTCGCTTCGCTCGCTTGTGCGCACACTCTTCTGCACATGCAGAGAAGCATTTGGATGATGTCAGGGTTGGTGGGCGGAACCTCCCGCCAGTTTTACTACCGGTTCTATAGAACCCGTGCGAACCCAGGGCAACCACCACTGATACCGACACCAAAAATGATGGTTTCAGCTTCCCAGGTCCACAAAGATAATATATAGTAAAGGTTTTCTACCATTTAGAAACAAGAATTATTATATAATAAGACATTAGTTAAAACATCTATTGAATAACTTCTGAGAGGGCTTAATATAATTACAATTAACCAAGGAAAGTCTTACCAAGGTGGGGAGCAGTGGGGGGAGAAAATCCCAGCCCCAACTAGGTTTATGAGATATTCCACCTACTTTGAATCATCACTCCGGCCACAGTGCAGCTCCTGGCTGTAAAAAGTTGTCAGTCTCTCACTCAGTGTGTTGTCTAAGCCCAATGACATTATTGAAATGTAAAGCAAAGTTTTATTCTAATTTTCTCCTCCAGTTACTACCAGTATCTTCCCTTCCAAAGTAGAAGCCTCTTTCTATGAGAACAAAAACTACAACATAAGAAGTCGTCTTAAGATGGATTCCATTTTGCATTACTTTATAAATCTGCAGAAAGACTGAACTCTCATCCATCTTTTCAGAATTTTTACTGGGCTTCTTTCAATAATGCATTCTGATCAATCTTTTTTTCAGGGTGGAAGAGCAAAGATTCTGTCCCCAAGTTGGTTTCAGATTTCATGCAGAAGAAATTCGTTTTGGATCCATTGATCACTCATACATTACCTTTCGAGAAAATCAATGAAGGGCTGGATCTGCTCCAGAAAGGGAAAAGGTAAGAGCATTATTACCTTTTACCTTTTACCTTGCCCTATTTTTGCTATTTATTACAATCAACCGTTCAAGCTAGACCAGATTAGAAAATCAAAGTCATGAAGGAGAATACTGACAGAATTTTGCAAGTCTCAGCATGTTTCCTTCCTTTTATTTTCATGTGAATCAGGAATTCACTTGCCTAAAACATTTATGTGTGTTACATTCCTGGCCTGGATTCTGGTTTCTTTTATCTGACAGTTCCCTTGGCAACAGCTCTTCCTCCAGGTCATTCTCTGCCATCTACAATTACTCATACTTGTAGGATGGATACTAAAGAACAGAGAGAGAATAACAGAGTTGGAAGGGACCTTGAAGGTCTCCTAGTCTAACCCCCTACTCGAGCAGGAAACCCTATATATATATAAAACCCTATTTCAGACAAATGATTGTCCAATTTCTTCTTTAAAAACTCCGGTGTAACAACACCCACAACTTCTGGAGACAAGTCATCCCACTAATTAATTGTTCTAACCATCAGGAAATTTCTCCTTAATTCTAGGTTGCTCCTCTCCTTGAGTAGTTTCCATCCATTGCTTCTTTTCCTGCGTTCAGGTGCTTTGGAGAATAGGTTGACCCCTCTTCTTTGTGGAAGTCTCTTGGGTATAGAATCACTGCTATCATGTCACCTCTAGCCAGGACTGAAGGATCCAATTTGAGTTGGAGACTGAGACCAGAGGTTTATTCTTCCAAGATTTCAGGCTTGTGGCGGAGCCCATCTTCAGGGAACTTCTCTCTCTACAATGTATGCACCGGGCTGTTCTAAACATTGTATTTATATGGTGCTTGGCTTTTAATTGTTAATTGGGGGGTTGATAGCCTGCTATTAAGTCATTAACTGTTGCTTCCTTGTGCTGCTGCACCCTTGGCTCCTAAATACATGATAAACTGGTATAACTCAGTACTCCTGTTGACTGACAAGGGGCCCTGTTTCCCAGTCAGATGCCAGGATTATAATAAATCTTGAAAAAGGTTGATTAAGAAATTGTCCCTGAACAGGCAGCATCAGAAGGATACAACCCCAAACAGCCAATGGCAGGGGAAGATTCCAGAAGATGAGGAAAAGGGATAAAAACCTCCTTTCCAGGGGTGAAATGCTACCGGTTCGCTCTGGTTCGGATAAAAGCGATAAAAACTACAGGTTTGGGTGAACCAGTAGTAATAAAAATGCTTTTAAAAAGTTTTTTTAAAAAGGTTCCAACGATCACATGGCACAGCTGCGATTGTCAGAACCTGTTTTTTACTTTTTTTAAAGCATTTTTTTACTACTGTTCGGGTGAATAAGTAGTAAAAAATGATTTTAAAAGTTTTATTTTAAAGTTGGCCATGCCCACCCAGTCACATGCCCACCCAACAAGCCACGCCCAGAGAACCGGTAGGAAAATATTTTGCATTTCACCACTGTTCCTTTCGCCACTTCTCCAACCTTTGAATTTCTCACCTTGGTTTGAGAATAACTAGCAAGGTATTTGAGGAACTAGCAAAGGGTTTGAAAGGAAATTAGGAAATTAGAAACCACCAACAGGCTATTACAAATACACAGAATCAGCTTAGCACAAAAACTAACCAACGTCCTTCAAAACATCCTAAGCAAACCAGCTGATGAGAAAACTAGCTGCCGGCTTCCCCATCGACTTTTGCTATTGGAAGCTGGCAGGAAATCCCAAGGAGGTTCTCACTTAATGACCTGAAAATCTTGTTTAATGACAGCAATCGTGATTACGGAGATTGATATCACTAAGTGATGCAGTCAAGTGATGTTGTACTTTATGATCACATTGCTTAGTAATGGGGATTCCAGTCTCAGTTGCCCTCTAACCTGTCCATGTTGAAAGGAATGTCTTGGCAAAGAAAGACTTTAGGGTGAAATTAATTAGGGTCTTGCCAGTTTCTGACACCAGGGCAAGTTGCTGGAGGATGTCTCAAAGGTACTCTTTTGGATTATGTTTTTTCTTTGAGGAAGAATAGGATAGGATAGGATGGGATGGGATGGGATGGGATGGGATGGGATGGGATGGGATGGGATGGGATGGGATGGGATGGGATGGGATAGGATAGGATAGAATAGAATAGAATAGAATAGAATAGAATAGAATAGAATAGAATAGAATAGAATAGAATAGAATAGTATAACAGAGTTGGAAGGGACCTTCGAGGTCTTCTAGTCCAACCCCCTGCTTAGGCAGGAAACCCTACACCACTTCAGACAAATGGTTATCCAACCTCTTCTTAAAAACTTCCAGTGTTGGAGCATTCACAACTTCTGGGGGCAAGTTGTTCCACTGATTAATTGTTCAAACAGTCAGGAAATTTTTCCATAGTTCTAAGTTGCTTCTCTCTTTGATTAGCTTCCACCTGTTGCTTCTTGTCCTGCCTTCAGGTGCTTTGGAGAATAGCTTAAGACTCCCTCTTCTTTGTGGCAGCCACTGAGATATTGGAACATTGCTATCATGTCTCCCCTAGTCCTTCTTTTCATCAGACTAGACATATCCAGTTCCAGCAACTGTTCTTCATATGTTTTAGCCTCCAGTCCCTTAATCATCTTTCTTGCTCTTCTCTGCACTCTTTCTAGAGTCTCCACATCTTTTTTACATCATGGCGACCAAAACTGAATGCAGTATGCCAAGTGTAGCCTTACTAAGGCATTATAAAGTGGTAGTAACACTTCACGAAGAAGAAGAAGACATTTCACCTCTTATCCAGGAAGCTTCATTAGTTCTGACTGGATGGTGGGGGACGGCGATGAAAAAATTAGTTTTGAGGGACAGAAGTAACCTTTCCATCTCCACCACCATCCAGTCAGAAATGATGGAGCTTCTTGGTTGAGAAGTGAAACTTCTTCAAAGAAAAAGACATTAGTCCATTGCCTTTTGGAAAAAAAAAACATATTTGAGACAACCATGACCTGGATGACTGAGACTCTCCATAGACATTTGCTGGAAGATGCTAATTAACTAATTCAGGTCACAGCGCTGAGCTTGTTAATTTGGTTTAGCTCCTTTTAGGGGAAGCATTGACCTGCAAAGAAAAACAATTTAGGAATAGATAGTTTGTTTAAGCAATCTCTCCCCTTTGCAAGAAAGGAAGTTCTGTGGTAAAAAGGAAACAATTAGGTAATTAGTCACTGGACACACCTAAATTCAGGGATGAGATTTGCACATAGAATCTTAGACTTAATCTTGACATCAAAAAAATATGTTTGGGAAGGAAATGATAAGAAACACCAACCCCATAAATAAAATCTATCAAGGAAGGATGAACAAAGCCTAGGTGAATAAATTGTGTAATCTGGTAAAAAGTAGTAACCTGTGATTACTAAAAACAGAAAATACTTGGAGATATCTGGAAATTTCCATGGAACCTAAGGACCTCCCCATGTCATTCCCAGAATGTTTGCATACAGTTACTGTTAAGTACACAAATGAAACATCTCTAGAACAGGTTGGATCATCACAGGCAGAGGTGGTATTCAGCAGGTTCTGAACAGATCTGGAGAAATCGTAGCAGAAATTTTGAGTAGTTCGGGGAACTGGTAAATACCACCTCTGACTGGCCCCTCCCCCATCTATTATCTGCCTCCTGAGTCTCAGCTGATCGGGAGGAAATGGGGATTTTGCAATATCCTTTCCCTGGAGTGGGGTGGGAATGGAGATTTTACAGTATCCTTCCCCTGCCACACTCACCATGCCATGCCCACCAAGCCAGGCCCACAGAACCGGTAGTAAAAAAAATTGAATCCTACCACTATTCACAGGAGATCGTGAAACGCTAGTAATAGTCTTTAATGTTAAGAACAAAACTCATATTTATCTTATTTCTCTGTTTCAGCATCCGGACAGTCTTAATATTTTAAGTTGCTGAGGCGAGGAAAACCCATTACAGAATATTTTCTTAAATTGCTGATGTACCCTTTCTACAGTTTTTATGATAACAACATGTGATGATATTTTGTCCTTCTACTTTATCTTCGTAGACCAAATGGATGTGAAAGAAACTCATTTTAGGAGGGGAAAAGTGTGATGAGCACTTTTATGTTTAAAACATATATTCATATTTGGCTAACTAGATTACTGTCTCCAGGTGTAGGAATACTGCCCTCTTATTTTCTAATCATGGATCTCTCTGTCCTCTAAATAAATAATTGCTACAAACACGGTTTTAGATCTTTAAAATTTTCTTTGTTATGTAGGCACTTTTTCAAATAAAAAATTTTTGAATTATATATTGGGTATAGATTTATTCATCTGCTGTTCATCTTGTATTTCAATTAATTATTTTGGTCCCCAAAATTGCAAATAAAGAGCCCTGAGATGCTCAAGAGTATCTGTTATCTAACAAAATGAAATTCAATGTAGAGAAAAGTAAAGTCTTACACTTAGACTGGATGAAATCAGGCTTAACAGCAGTAACTGTGAGAGGGATCTTGGAGTCTTAGTGGACAATCAATTAAATATGAATTAATAGTATGCTGCGGCAGCCAAAAAAGCCAATGCTTTTTGCATTAACAAAGGGTTACAATCAAGATCCGGTGAGGTACTAATACCAATCTATAAAGCCTTAGTAAGACCACACCTAGAATATTGCATCCAGTTTTCGTCACCATACTATAAAAAGATGTTGAGACGCTAGAAAGAGTGCAGAGAAGAGCAACCAAGAAGATTTGGGGACTGGAGACTAAAACATACAATGAATGGTTGCAAGTACTCAGCATGGCTAGTCTAGTGAAGAGAAAAACCAGGGGAGACATGATAGCAATGTTCCAATATTTGAGGGGCTGCCACAAAAAAGAGGGGGTCAACCTGTTTTCGAAAGCATCTGAAGGCCAGACAAGGAATAATGGATGGAAACTGATCAAGGAGAGATTCAACCTAGAAATAAGGAGAAATTTTCTGACAGTGAGAACCATCAATCAATGGAACGCTTGCCTTCAGGAATTGTGGGACCTTCATCACTGAAAGCCTTCAAAAAGAGACTGGACTGCCACTTGTCAGAATTGGTGTAGGATCTGCTTGGACAGGGGGTTGGACTAGAAGACCTACAAGATCCCTTCCAACTCTGTTAACCTGTTCCCTGTCATTATCTCTAGATAAACTGCATGTATACCCATGGATAGATGTGCAATTATCTTATATAAATAAGACCAGCAGCAGCTAGCTTTAGTAGATAGCTTTGTGTGAATTTAATTGGAACAACTGTTGTATTCAAGTTCTTTTAGTAACTTTAATCAGTTCAGAGCTTGCATAAATTAATTGAGCTACATCTAGAACTATATGAAGGCTACCTAAATAAGATTTAGGTATGTTTTCCAAGCATTCAGTGTAACTGAGTTAAGATAAAACAATTTTATAGTAAATTTATAAGATGCTCTGAAGCCACTTGGAATGTTCAAAGAGGAATGGAAGGCACATTAGAATTATTAGTTAGATAAGTTCTCTGAAATATATTCCTAACCATCAAAATATAATAAACTACCAAAAAAAAAAAAAAAAAAAGCCCAAAACCCAAACAGCCTACACTTGTAGGCTATTAAATTTGAAATATCCATTAATATTGGTTATAAGTCTTCTGGATAACTATCAACATAAATTAGGTTAGAGACAAATGGAATTAAGTGCTATATAGGTGTCCTCAACTTTCAACCGTTTGTTTAGTGGCTCTTCAAAGTGACAAAAAAGGGACATGATCAGTTTTCACACTTACAGCCATAGCAGGGTCCCCACAGTCATGTAATCCAAATTCAGGCACTTGGGAACTAGCATTTATTTATGACAGCTGCATTGTCCCGAAGTCATGTGAGTACCATTTGTAACCTTCCCAACTGGCTTCGGACAAGCAAAGTCAATGGGGGAAGCCAGATTTGCTTAACGATCATATGAATCAATTAACAATTGTAATATTCACTTAACACCTATGGCAACAAAGATCATAAAATGGAGCAAAACTCACTTAACCACTGCCCTGCTTAGCAATGGAAATTTTGGGGATCAGTTGGGGTCGTAACTCAAGGACTACCTGTGTTAACTAGTGTGTGTTATCAGCTCATAAGAGATGATAATGGATGGATGGGTTGGTGGATGGATGGATGGACAGATGGATCTTCCTGGTAAAACTGAAACAAATTTATAAAACCAATAAAGGCACAAGCGAATCAGATATCCATATTTTTCGGAGTATAAGACGCGCCTATCTTTTT
Source organism: Pantherophis guttatus (assembly GCF_059756535.1). Classification (NCBI taxonomy): domain Eukaryota; kingdom Metazoa; phylum Chordata; class Lepidosauria; order Squamata; family Colubridae; genus Pantherophis; species Pantherophis guttatus. The sequence goes on along the minus strand of NC_142070.1, from coordinate 20,480,719 downwards.
TGGTGAGGAAAAGAAGAAAAAGAAATCTCCCTCTGCCTCTGAGCAATTTTGCCTCGTTGCAGCAAACAGCAAATAGCTTTCGTTTTCAGCATAGCTTGATTAGCACAAGGAAAAAAAATCTTCTCCAGCAATTTACCTCTTTGCAGCAAGCAGCAGAGCCCTGCACAAAACAGCTGAGAGGAAATGAGCTGAGAGTCGGGAGGTCAATCCAATCAACTTGTGCTAATTAGGTTGTGCTGAAGCTGAAAGGAGCTGTTTTTTCTTGCTGTTTGCTTGCAAGGAGGTAACTGCTGTGAGGCAGAGGCCAAAGGGCGGGGCTACATTCGGTGTATAAGACGCACCTAAATTTTCACCCCCTTTTAAGAAGGAAAAAGGTGCGTCTTATACTCTGAAAAATATGGTATATTGATGGCCTATTCTAAGCTGTAAATTCTCTACTAAGGAGCTCAGTTTTTAAAATTTCCCTAAATAAAATCTGGAAGACTGTCTGGAAAGCTAATGCTGACCCTTTTATTTCCTGGAAGTGATGGACTATGAACTGTTTCTTCTCACATGGCCTCATTGGTTGGTCTGAATCCTGTTAAAGTGTGCAATCCAGGTCTTGGCAAAATGTCAAACCATAAAAGGCATTATAAGTAAAAACTAGTACTTTAGATTCCAGCCAGAAGACTTTAGAAGCCAGTGCAGAGTTTAAAGCACAGCTGTTGCTTTCAAAAGCAGGCACCATTTAGCACACAGATCACTGCCTTCTGGATCAGATCTTCAAAGTCATCCCCATTGTAGAGTATATTGCAATAGCCCAACCAAGTAATAACAACAGCATGAGTACCGTAATTGTTGCTAGGTTTTCCTGCATTAGGAAAGTATATTGCAATAGCTCAACCAAGTAATAACAACTTCCATGAGTAATTGTTGTTATGTTTTCCTGCACTAAGAAGTAGGGTGAGCTAAGAGTTCCCATCAATGGTAAACAGACTGCCCACAAAGGCTGCAGAGCTTCAAAAAAACCACTTGTCTCATGTCTCAAATAAATTAGTGCAAAACCAGAAGAGATCAAACTTTTTGGCAGACCTTGGTAAGCAAAGATGGAGGCCTCTCAGGTCCAGATTTGTGAATAATGTTGAATGGGAATGGAAAAGGATACATGCATCAGATAGACAAAGAATCAAGATATCTTCACCTCCATCTACTGAAGGGCTGTCCCAAAGGTGCTTTTTTCAAGAGGCAACTGGACTTTCTGCTTTTCCTTTGAAGACGTTTCCCTTCTCATCCAGGAAGCTTCTTCAGCTTCTTGGATGAGAAGCGAAACGTCGTCAAAGAAGAACCAGAAAGTCCAGTTGCCTCTTGAAAAAAGCACCTTTGGGACAACCATGACCTAGATGACTGACAGACCTGAGGAGAGCGGGGTTCAGCCGGTACAATGTCTTGGGGCCCATGGAGCTCAAAGGGGGCCCATAAAGGGGAATTTTTAAAAAAAATTTACAAAACCAATTTTTTTAAAAGAAACACAATATTGGATATATACTTCATACTCTATACTTTGTGTGTATAGCAAAACCACCTTGTTTGATATAACCTTTATTAATCTGAAACGCAGTGAACAAGTTATTTATGTAATTTGTTGAATTTTGACCCGCATGCGTGGGTCTCTGCGGCACATATGCAGGGGACAAGTGTTGTGGCCTGTACGCGGCCTGTGCGGCTGGTGGCTGATTCGGACAGCGAGGAGGCTTGTGTGGTACTGCGCCAGCAGCCTGTGCAGCTGGCACTCGAGTCGGACAATGAGGAGGCTAGAGAAGATGTGGTGCCAGAGGCGGGGATTCAGCCAGGGCCTTCAGAAGCTCCAGAAGCTCCCTTAAGTGAATAGGACGAAGAGGAGGAGCCTCTTCTCGATGCACGGGCGCGCAGAACTGCCAAAAGGCAGGGGTGGCTCCTCAAGAGGAGGTCTCCTCGAGAGTAAGGCTTGGGGCTAATTGGCCACTCCCTTAGCCTATTTAAGGAGGAACGCCGACTGAAGCAATTTGCAGGGAACAACCGTTCACTCTCCTTCATGCCTTGATCTTAATCCTTTGCAAATTGCTTCTGGGCTTTCTGCCAACCATAGTAAGATTAAGATTATTTATTCTTTGGATTCTTGGATTCTTTGGATTATTTCTTCTTTGGATTAAGAAAGTTAATTAATAGTCTCTGTTTGAAAAAAAAATACTGATTTTATTTTAGTAAACTAAGGTTTGTACAGACTTTGTGTGTGCTGCGTTCTTTGGGGTCCATAGCTGGGGCAGAACAGCAGGTGGCGTGCAGTGGGACCATGCACGCATGCACAGGAAGCATGCAGGGGAGGGCGCTTGTGCATACAATGGGTGAGTGGGGGCCCCATATTAGTCTTGTTCCAGCACTTAATAATCCTCTTGTTGGCACTGATGACTGAGATTCTTTATAGACATTTACTGAAGGGCTGGCAAGATCCCATGAATATTTCAACATAATCTGGATTTGCACAACAGTTTAGATAAAGAAGTAAATATATATCATAGGTAATACAGCCTTCTGAAAGCATTGTGCAAGATGTTCTTCTATAAATCTATGATATAATAGGACTTAAAAGGTTTCTTTTTTAAAAAAGTGTTTCCAATGTTGCTCTCGTTCCTCAGAAACAGACTTTTACCCGGCTACAGATTTCTTTCTTCTCTTCAAATCCCCAAAAGCCATTTTTTTAACCACTTGACATTCTTACAACGCTCAGCATTTCCAATGCAAAGTCAAGTTAACAGTTGTTGCTCAAATGAATAAATTGCCTTGTTTGATTAGAAAAAAGATATTGCCCTACATTTATTGGTGACTGGAAATCTCTTACGGGCTTTTTGCATAAAAATGAAAAACAAAATGGACTTGTGATTTATGGTTTTGATTGTTAGACAGGATAGATTATAGAAAGAACAGTGGTCTAACTTTAGAAGGAAGAAAATATTTGTACTTAACACTGGTGTGAAGAATACCATTTCTTTATATTCATTTTGTTTCCTTTCCTTCTGTTTTTCTTAACTTTTTTCTTTTCATGTACTTTTTGCTTTTTCTTTGATTTCTTTTTTTCTTCCTTCCTTTATATTAGTTTGGGGTTAGTTTTCATCTTCTGGTTTAATTTCTTTTTTAAATAAAAATTATGTACAAAAAAAACACAGTGCTCAGAATTCCCCATGAACCAACAAGGACTTCTTTCAGCTGACTACTGTAATGGCAGAGAGCAAAATTGGTTCTAGACCAGGGGTCTCCAACCTTGGCAACCTTAAGACTTGTGGACTTCAACTCCCAGAGTTCCTCAGCCAGCTTTCATTCAGCTCTAGCTATGCTCACGTGTTCTTAGGAACTCCTTCATGCTTCTTCTCCCAACACATCCTATTTCCTTTCTGAATTCTTTTCCTTTTAGTAACGCTATGTATGGGGTTCACCAACAAGAAATAATTAAAGATTCTAATAAGTCACAAATGCTTCTTGGCTGCCTTTTTTAAAAAAAACTTAGATTCTGTTTCAAACTGTTGCAGATATTCCTTCCCACACCCAATCCATATTACTTGTGAGGCAAGTCTTTAGGGGACTTCATCTTTGTTTTAAAGGAGTGACACCCCTAAGAACTCACACGAGATGAAAAATGTGGTACATTGGCAGTGGATCATTTCCAAATAGCATTATACTATCAAAGTCTTCTGAATAGATTCTCCTTACTTAATGAGTAGTGAAGACAAATGTATAATTATATACCAACTGCACATGGAATTTGGATAGACCATTCATAAGTAACTTACTAACAATGTCAGCTCGCCTGGCTTAATCATCAATTTTAATCTAAAGTCAATATGTTATACAAGTGGCCAAAGGTCTTCAGATAATAATGTTTGTCTAATTTCCAGAAACGTTGATATATTATCAGGATGACACAACATTTATTCAGCTTCTTGCTTCTTAGTCATTATTTCTCAATGGGCTCTCTGTGGAGACTCAAAAATAGCTGAGCTTCTTTCTATCCATGTCTTCTATTTAAACCAGAGTGAAGACAAAGTAGTAATATGAACAATGTATTAAAGATTCTTCCCTCCATTGTCTCAATCATCCACCAAATCTTTTGCTGTCTATAGAATACCGGAGAACAAAAAAGCTAATTAAAATTAAAACATTTCCACCACTTTCACAAGATGAATCAACATATCAAAAGACCATTCCCATCACCTTAAAGCAGTGATGACGAAGCTTTTCAGCACTGAATGCCGAAAAGGGAGTGCATACATGCGCACTCATCTGGGTTGCAACCTGGAAGAAGAGCTGCCCAGGGTACATGCACACCCCTGAAAATGAACTTCCGGTTTCCGGTGTGCATATGCGCCCTGGCCAGCTAGTCTTCTAGGTTTCTGATGTGCATGCACGTGCGATGATCAGCTCGCCGGTGCGCATGATCGTGCAGGAAAATGAAAGACTAATTTCTGGCACTGCCGCATGTACAAAGGCCAGCTGATCATCGCACAAACATGCGCACCAGAAACCCGGAAGAGGAATGGATGACGATGTGCATGCCAGACAACATGGCTCCACGTGCCACTTTGGGCATAAGGTTGCCATGACGAAAATATGGAAAAATAAAATAAAACAACAAAACTGGCAGGAGGAACATCACATTTTATGGCCTCTTTACAGATTTCACTTACCCTGCAACCATATATGCCATTTCAATATGATTGATGTGTTGTATATTGATTGATTGATTGATTGATTGATTTATTTATTTATTTATTTATTGGTTCGATTTATATGCCGCCCTTCTCCGGAGACTCAGGGCGGCTTACAATGCGTTAAGCAATAGCCTTCATACTTTTGTATATACCTGCTTAGTAGGGCTTTCGGCCCCCCCAAGCGGTGTTCTTTTTTATACAAAGTCAGCTTTTGCCCCCATAATCGGGGTCCTCATTTTACCTACCTTGAAAGGATGGAAGGCTGAGTCAACCTTGAGCCTGGGGAGATTTGAACTTGCAGTAATTGCAGACAGCTGGTGCTACTTTAACAGCACTTAGCTGCGCCACCAAAGGCTCTTGGATGCAACCTTTGGATAATATTGGATACAAACTTTGCTTTTAAGCACCTCTTTCCAATCCTACTTTTTATCCTATTATTTAAGAGCAAAAGTTCAAAGGTATAACCTTTGATCTCTACAGTGGCCAACCAAAGATACCCTCTGAAATTCACAAGGGCAATTGTACTCTGTGGTCTCTGTCTATCAGCAACTGTCATTCAAAAAGAAGTATTGAGAATAGTGTTCTGCTCTATAAAACAAAGTCTAAATTCTGCTCTATAAAGCAAAGTCTAAATTCTCTTTGTAGGTCCATAAACCATAAATATTGCTTTCAGGTCTTCCATTTTATGGCCATCGCTATTTGTGGAGTCATTCCAGAGTGTAATTATGCATGAAGGGAGATTTTTTTCCCCTCTTTGCTTTGTATCCTCTCAGTCACTGTTACTCCACACCAGGAGTTCCGTTTTCGCTGGCAGAGCACTGCAGGAGGCCGTCGCAGCCAAAAACAGAGCCTGAGAGGGGTGTCCCTGACACAAGTGATGTTGAGCTAGCCATGCTCAGCCTGGCCCCGCCCACCCATCTCCGGAGGTCAAGCACAACCCTGATGCGGCCCTCAATGAAATCGAGTTTGACATCCCTGCTCCATACCATGCATAATAATCAATAATCACCATTTCTTCTAATCTGAAAATCTCATTGTCATATTCTCAAAGTAAAGTCGCTAGAGCTCTCCAATCACCATCTTTTACAATTCTACAATATTTTTTTAAAAAGTCAAGAACCAGAAAGTACATTATTTCATCTGTAACCATACCAGACTGGTAGTTCGTTTTCTGTGCTTTTTCTTGAGCTTGCCAATGTATTTGCATTTTTCACAAGCGCCCATGAAAATTGCTGTTTCTTGGTCTTTCACAACACGACTCTTGATGCATTACTTGTCTGGTTAATAATATCTATACTGAAGCTAAAAGCTCCAGGTAATCTCTGAACTTAATTGACTAACTGTTTGATATTACAAAACACTCTGATTAAATTAGTCAAAATAAAGGAGTGGTTAAGTTTGTTGGGTGGAGCTGGGAAAGTACTACAATTATCTAAAAGAGAAGTAAGCTTTTTGCAATCCATATTTTGAAGGCAAACTGTTTTGCACCAAGTAGAATAGCCTAGAAGAAGTGAAGTGTGTATTACAAAGTCAAGGACCATGAGCACTGCAGGGAAAGTAAGTAAACTATTATTTCTTTTAATGGTGATTATTCATTTCTGTGATATACCACAGTATAGAATTGTTTCCACTGTGGTTGGCAAATTGCCTGAGACTGATCCTAAAGCTTTCCTCACCCTAGGCACTTTTTTTGTCAGTATCACTCTGAAAAATTCTTTTTTTTTTTATTACAAAGTTTTACAAAGAAAATTCCCCCCCGAATATTCCCCCCACCCTTTTTCCCTCCCCACCACCCCCACACCCCTTCCCCCCTTCCCATCCCACCCTCCTCCCCCCAGACTTCCCAGAGCAAAATACAGGGTATTTCAATTAACAATCATAAGCTAAATTAACCTAACTATTCTTAAACTACCAAATCCCCCCCTGAAACCTTAACTCCACTATAGATAACATAATATTTCTAAAGTTTAACATTCATTCATAAGCTATTTGATATTTTCTTGTCTGATACTTATTTTGCATATAATCAATCCATCTTCTCCATTCCGATATATATCTTTCTTGTGTATAGTCCTTCAAATATGCTGAAATTTTCGCCATTTCCGCTAAATTCACTACTTTCAATGTCCATTCTTCAATAGTAGGCAAAGAGTCCTTCTTCCAGTATTGCGCTACCAACAGCCTAGCTGCTGATACTAAGTTTAAAATCAGTTTAGTCTCTAATGCTGTACAATCCGTCATTATGCCCAATAAGAACAATTGAGGAGTAAATTTCAACCTTTTTTTCAGGATGTTCTGCATCACCCACCAAATTTTTAACCAAAATGCCTTGATTTTCTTACAAGTCCACCATATATGATAATAAGTTGCATGAAAAATTCTTACTGCATTTAAAACCATTCATCATCCTGGTTGCTCTTCTCTGCACTTTTTCTAGAGTCTCAACATTTTTTTTGGTCACCACACTAGAAAAAAGATGCTGAGACTCTAGAAAAAGTGCAGAGAAGAGCAACCAGGATGATTAGGGGACTGGAGGCTAGAACATACAATGAACGGTTACAGGAACTGGGCATGCCTAGTCTAGTGAAGAGAAGGACCAGGGGAGATATGATAGCAGTCTTCCAATATTTGAGGGGCTACCACAGAGAGGAGAGGGTCAAGCTAATTTCCAAAGCATCCGAAGGCCAGACAAGGAATAATGGATGGAAACTGAACAAGGAACGATTCAACCTGGAAATAAGGAGAAATTTTCTGACAGTGAGAACAATCAACCAATGGAACAGCTTGCCTTTGGAAGTTGTGGGAGGTTCATCACTGGAGGCTTTCAAGAAGAGACTGGACTGCCATTTGTCAGAAATGGTGGAGGGTCTCCTGCTTGGGTGGGAGATTGGAGTTGATGACCTACAAGGTCTCTTCCAACTCTGTTAATCTGTAAATCTGTAATTCCAAAAGTTCAATCCGTCCACAGCACAGAGATAGCATTGGAGGTGAGAGTCTGTTCAACAAATACAAATCTCACGTACCCATTCACATTTGGTGGACTTAAGCTCAGTCCTTTGGTTCCTGGCTTTTCTTTTTAAAGTAAATCAATCCCATTCTAATTAATTAAACAAGAAACATTTCAATGGCTTGCCAACACATGGAACAGAAAAGAAGTTCTGGAACTACAAAATGTTAACATGGATTATTCCGTAGCATATCTGATTGTAGGAAAAGGGGTTGTCAGAGAAAGGACTTGGTTGGTCAAAACTGAGCTCAACAGTCAGCTACGAAGGAATGGATTTTGGATGCCAGAAGAGTAGGCTTTCCTATAAATGCCTGATTAACCCATGAATTAATGAGTGTCTTCTCTTAGAATAAACCGTCTCTTGCTTCCATTTTCTTAGGTAATCAAATGCAAGGCAGCAGTAATCTGGAAACCTAAAGAACCATTTAGTATTGTGGAAATAGAAGTAGCTCCACCAAAAGCACATGAAATTCGCATCAAGGTAAAGGAAATAAACCAAAATCCATGTTAATGCAAGTTACTCTTATCTATGTGCAACCATCTCAAATGGGATATGTTGAGGCGTACCATCTAGAATGGTTTCTTCGTTCATGGGAATGAGGGACAAGACCTGAAAGCAAAATGAGACAGATTGTTGTGGTCCGCCAGCGGCCTGCGCGGATCATGGCTGATCCCGACGATGAGGAAGCTGGTGTGGTGTCACGCCAGCAGCCTATGCAGCCGGCGCTCGCTTCGGACAGCGAGGAGGAGGATGTGAGGCAGAGACTCAGCCAGGACCTTCAGAACCTCCAGAGGCTCCTTCAAGTGGAGAGAGCGAAGTGGAGGAGCCTCTCCTCGATGCTCGAGCACGCAGGGCTGCCAAAAGGCAGGAGTGGCTACTCAGGAGGAGAAGGTCTCCTTGAGAGTAAGGCTTGAGGCTAATTGGCCACTCCCTTAGCCTATTTAAGTCACATGCCTTTAGTAAGTTTCTTGCTAGAAACAACTTGTAATTACCATCAGAGCATTTTTTGGAAAAGTCTTATCGTATTTTGCTTTCTGGGCTGGTTGCCAACCTTTGCCGGACTTTGGTTTATTCTTGCTACTTAATAAACTTGATAAGGACCGTTGGTGTGTATCAATATCCTCGGGAATCCAGAGCTGGGGCAGAACACAGATACAATCCCTTAAGAGCTATGGTGGTGCAGTAGTTAGAATGCAGTACTGCAGGCTACTTCTGCTAACTGTCTGTTGCCAGCAGTTCGGCAGTTCAAATCTCACCAGCTCCAGGTTGACTCAGCCTTCCATCCTTCTGAAGTCAGTAAAATGAGGACCCAGATTGTTGGGGGCAATATGCTGACTCTGTAAATTGCTTAGAGAAGGCTGCAAAGCACAATGAAGCAGTATATAAGTCTAAGTGCTATTGCTATTGCTTAATCCTGCTTTCTAGTGAAACTAAATCACGCGCCACAGGTGATTCCCCCCCTCGCTTCTACTTACCTTCCCAAGCCTCCTTTTGGTATGCATACACGCGTGCAGAGTGCACATTTGGTGTGCACTGCGCATGCCCATAAAGCGTGCACACAGTGTGCATGCACAGCCAGCGAACCGGTGGCAAACCTGTTCGGATTTCACCACTGAGTGCAGGCTCCCCTTTTTTTGAGATCAATCAAATATTGATCTGTTAGTTTTAAAAGGAATTGACTGACCGGCTCATCAACTAAACCTGACATTATAAACTGACATAACTGGCCCAAAGTCACGCAGCCAGCTGTCATGCCTGAGGCGGGAATATTACCTACAGTCTTCTGGTCTTCAGCCTGGAGCTTTAACCACTAGACCAAATTCTCTCTCTATTTTTGTTATCTCGCTTTTTAAAATGAATGAGGTTTTAGAAGGGATTCTTGTAATCTTTAAATAATTCCAATACTTTTTTTTTTTAATTAATGCATTTTTCTATGGGAAGTTACCAATTTTAATCATTGTACTTTTAGCTCTTCCTGAAAATTGAGGTTGAAGGCAGTGGTGAAATGTAAAATTTGTTACTACCGGTTCTGTGGGCGTGGCTTGGTGGGGGGTAATGTGACTGGGTGGGCGTGGCCAACTTTTTTTTCATATACATATATACATTTAAAACCATTTTTTCTACAACCTCTTCAGCTGAAGAGGTTGTAAAAAAAAATGCTTTTAAAAGGCTCTGACTCTCCCAGCTGAGTTGCCTGATTGTCAGAGGCTTTTTTTTCTTTTAAAAACTTTTTTTTAACTTTTACAAGCATTTGTAGAAAAAATGCTTTTAAAAGTTAAAAAAAAGCCTCTGATGATCGTGGGGCTCAGCTGGGCATGGGGCGGGGGCGGGGGGAGACAGGGATTTCTGCTACTGATTCTCCAAACCATCCACTGCCATCACTACTGGATCGGGCGATCCAGTCCGAACCGGGAGCATTTCACGCCTGGTAGAAGGGTTTAACAGAGAAATCATATTACTGTAAATTATGCCTAAAATAATGTACTCCAATAAGTTATCTTCTGCCTTTGTTCTAGATTTTGGCTAGTGGAATCTGTGGCTCAGATTCCCACATTCTAAGGGGTGTTACAAAGGCAAAGTTTCCTATTATTCTTGGACATGAAGCAGTTGGCTTGGTTGAGAGTGTGGGGGAAGGTATTACCAGTATGAAACCAGGTATGGAAATTGAGTGCAAAACCTTTCCCAGTAAGAATAAAATCAATAAGGTAATTAACCACTAGAAATTAAAAAATTCATACAGGGAGGCCTCGACTTAAAACCATTTGTTCAGCAACCAAACAAATGACTGTTTTTCACACTTACGACTGTTACAGCATCCCCATGACCTAATGATCTTGATGACAAATTGTAATTCATGGATAGATCTATAAACAATGTTATGACTTCACATGATCAAAATTCAGGTGCTTGGCAACTGGCATGTATTTATGATGGTTGCAATGTTCCAGAATCATGTAAATCACCTTTTGTGATCTTCTTGACAACCAAAGTCAATGGGGAAGCCAGATTCGCTTAACCGTGTTACTAACTTAACAATCATAGTGATTGACTTCTGTGCCATGAAAGGTCATAAAATGTGGCAAAACTCACTTAACAACTGTCTTGCTTAGCAGGAGAAATTTTGGGCTCCATTGTGGTTATAAGTTAGGAGTCCTATTGGAATTCTGAATGAAAATACTAGCAGTAGGTTAGTAGTATCTCCTCAACTATATCCTACAATAAACCACAAGCATTATTGTTTTCTCCAGAACTAACAAAATTAGTTTAATAATAATAATAAATAACATTTTGCTATTAGTTCAGTTTCAATGAGGAGCAGCTAAAGTTTAACACCATGTCGATGACATGTTCATAATCTGCATTATTTAAATCAGCAGCCCCCAACCTTTTGGGCACCAAGGAACAGTTCAGTGGTGGGATTCAAATTCTTTTACTACCGGTTCTTGGGTGTGGCTTGGTGGGCGTGGCTTGGTGGGCGTGACAGGGGAAGGATACTGTAAAATCTCCATTCCCACCCCACTCCAGGGGAAGGATACTGCAAAATCCCCATTTCCTCCCGATCAGCTGGGATTTGGGAGGCAGATAATAGATTGGGGTGGGGCCAGTCAGAGGTGGTATTTACCAGTTCCCCGAACTACTCAAAATTTCCGCTACCGGTTCTCCAGAACTGGTCAGAAACTGCTGAATACCACTTCTGGAGCAATTCCATGGAGAATGGTGAACCAGGGAGCATGGTTTTACACACTGCCTGCACATGTGCAGATAGGGCATCACTCACTTGTGCAGACTGGTTCCTGATGGTTCGTGGACCAGTATTGGCCCGTAGACCGGTGCCAATCCGCAGACCAGGGATTAGGGACCTATGGCTTAAGTAACAGAATTCTAAAATCCTATTGTAGCAATATTGAATTAGAGTGGAATTGACTGATTTGCTAGTAAAATACTGCCACTAAGTTGTCTGGAAGTTTCAAGTCCATTGATAATGATCTTTTTCTCATTCTCAGGAGACCAAGTCATTCCGATATTTCTCCCCCAATGTGGCAAATGCAGTACTTGTCTGCATCCTACAGGCAACTTCTGCAAGATTGATCGGTGAGTTTCTGTTCTGAATTGTGGCACTACTGAACTTTCTTGTCCTGTCTGATAACCCCATGACGGATAATTCTGATTTCCCCTGCCATGTTTTTGAACCTTCACAGTGGGTCTGGATTAATGGAGGATGGCACCAGTAGATTCACTTACAAAGGAACACCACTGCACAATTTTGTTGGTACCAGCACTTTCACAGAATATACTGTGGTACACGAGGATTCGGTTGTCAAAATCGATGCTGCAGCACCTCCTGAAAAAGTGTGTCTTATTAGCTGTGGGTTTACTACTGGCTATGGTGCTGCCATGAATGCTGCAAAGGTAAGTTTCTGATATCTCCATATTCTAGGTCAGGATAGTGGTTCTGAACCTTTTCTTCACCACGGGCCCACTTTAAATACCTTTTGTGGTCACGGACCATGGTCATGGACCTCCAAGACTTAACTCTAGATTTAAATCATAACATTTCTTCAAGCCTTCGCAGACACCCTGTGATGGCATCGCACGCCCCCAGAGGTCTGCGGACCACAAGTGGAGAACCACTGTTCTGCGACATGTCACATGCAGCTATAGTGCCATATATCTGCTCTTAATGGTTTGACTTCATTTTAATTCTATGATGGAATTAGACATTTCTATAAGTAAAAATGTTGGGGGCTGCAGGCCAATGTACACTTTGTTTGTTTGTTTGTTTGTTTGTTTCATTTGTTCGTTTGTCAAAGATGTACAAGATAACAGGAATAAGTATAAGCTTGGATATTAATACAGGAAATGGGAACAAATAAATGGGGATAGTAGGACAGGGACAAAAGGCACGCTGGTGGCTTATGCACGCTTCTTACAAACCTCTTAGGAATGGGGTGAGGTCAACAGTAGACAGCTTAAGGTTAAAGTTATGTGGGGGGTGAGGATATAACAACAGAGTCAGGTAGTGCATTCCAAGCATTGACCACTCTGTTGCTGAAGTCATATTTTCTGCAATCTAGTTTAGAGCAGTTTACCTTAAGTTTGTATCTATTGTGTGCTCATGTATTATTGTGGATGAAGCTGAAGTAGTCATTGACAGGTAGTACGTTGTAGTTTTGTGTAATTTTGTGTACTACGCTTAGGTCAGACCGTAGGTGGCCTAGTTCTAGGTTGTCCAAGCCTAAGATTTCAAGCATGGTGGCATAAGATATTTTGTTGCAAGCAGAGGAGTGGAATACTCTTCTCATGAAATATCTTTGGACTTGCTCAATTGTATTAACGTCCGATGGGGATTGAGAGATATTGATGGAAAACAATTTGTCTAGTTAGCCTTGTAGAAAATAGATATTTGTGACTGGTCACATTTTATAGCAGCCATTCAAAGAATGTGCAATTCTTTCCATGGTATCCATTTTGTGATCATACACATGAGATGCTCTCAAAATTCCATATAGGCTCGTATCTTTGGACCAAAAGAGATTCATTAACCCTGTTAGTACATAACCATAATGCTCCTTTTTTTTTATGTTAACAAAGGTGCGGCCTGGTTCTACCTGTGCCGTTTTTGGACTCGGAGGAGTTGGTCTCTCAGCAGTCATGGGCTGCAAGGAAGCTGGAGCTTCCCGAATCATTGGAGTCGATATCAACAAGGATAAATTCCCCAAGGCTAAAGAAATTGGTGTCACAGACTGTGTCAATCCCAAGGATTACCAGAAACCCGTCAATGAAGTGATCTTTGACTTGACTGGGGGTGACGGAGTAGAATATTCCTTTGAAGCCATTGGAAAATCTGAAACCATGGTATGTGCATTAAGGTAGTACCACAATGGAAGAACTAAAAGGGACATGGGAAAGAAGTTATCTTTTACTAAAAGCCAACATTTCTGTGGGCTTTATTGAAATAATCATTGCAGCAATTGTAGAGTGCTAAGTAACAAAATGCAGCAGGAATTTTATCTGGGGAAACGAGAAATAGGGCCTAGTTACTCTAATTTTACCTCAACAGGGATGGCTGCAGGCAAAGAAACAGCTTACTGTATTTTTTCCTCATCCCATTACATGTAGTCACAGCACATATTGCACCTTTCAATTTGGTAAAGGAGTCATGTGATTAGGAGCCAGTTTCAGTGGTGTGATTCAACCGGTTCACACCGGTTCAGGAGAACTGTTTGTTAACTCTTTATGAAGTTCTGCAAACCGGCTCAGTAGTCAAGGTGTGCCTGCCTGTCTGCCGATTCCAATAGCTCACACATATCTCAGGCATTCCTGCTCATTTGTAATTAACCAAAGGAAGGAAAAAGAAAAAGAAGAAATAACCACATAGCCATTTCCTCAGCAGAAATTCTAGCCCCTTTAAAACTCAAGCTTAATGTGCAAGAGAGGTTTTTTTTCCCACTTCTCTCTCTCTTCAGTTAATAGCTCTGGCCTGGGGAAGACAACCAAGAACCATTTAACAGGTAAATACTTAGTTGCGATAACAAAAACTGTAGGAATGCAGTCAGCATGGAAATTTACAGATTAACAGAGTTGGAAGGGACCTTGAAGGTCAACTAGTCCAATCCCCTGCCCAAGCAGGAAACCCTACACCATTTTTAAGAAATGGCAGTCCAATCTCTTCATGAAAGCTTCCAGCTATGAAGCTCCCACAGCTTCTGAAGGAAAGCTGTTTCTTTGGTTGATTGTTCTCACTGTCAGAAAATTCCTCCTTATTTCTAGGTTTGAATTTTTCCTTGTTCTGGACAGGATAAGGCCAGGGAAGGAGTTTTAAAAATGTTAATACAGAGCAGGAGTTTCTTCTCAGAGTTCCTGTGTCTTTTTAAATACACATTCTAATTAGCAGCATTGATTTTATTAATTTGGAATAGGGTTGCAATGCTCTTTCTATGTTTATGTATTTTGATCCGGCATTTTCAGCATTTAAGAATTAGCTTACAGTATTAGACTGTAAAGATTTCAAATTATCTTGTAATTGTGTTGTTTGTGTGTGATGGAGCACCCACAACTTCTGAAGGCAACCTATTCCATTGGTTAATTGGTTTCACCCTTAGGAAATTTCTTCTTAGTCCTAGGTTGTTTCTCTCTTTGGTTAGTTTTCATCCATTGTTTCTTGTTATGCCTTTTGGTGATCTGGAAAATTGTTTGACCCCCTCATTTTTGTAGGAGCCCCTCAAATTTCCTGACAGAACAGTGGAACAACTTATCTTCAGAAATTGTGAATGCTCCAACACTGGAAGTTTTAAAGAAGAGATAACCATTTGTCTGAAGTGGTGTGGGGTTTCCTGCCTAAGCAGGGGGTTGGACTAGAAAACCTCCAAGGTCCCTACCAACTCTGTTGTTCTATTCTATTCTATTCTATTCTATTCTATTCTATTCTATTCTATTCTATTCTATTCTATTCTATTCTATTCTATTCTATTCTATTCTAAATATTGGAACGGTGCTATTTTATTGTGAGTTGAACTAAGGAGAAATTTCCTAAGGGTGAGATCAATCAAGTTGGCCATGCTCACCCAGCCACACCCACCCAACTGTGCATTAGTGCAGAGAACCAGTTGTTAAATTATTTGAATCCCATCCGTGGCCAGTTTGGTCTAGTGGTTAAGGCATCATAGTAGATACAGGAGACCATGCAAAAGAGAAATTGAAAACTTTCTTTCTGCAAATTACTTTATGGTAGCTTATCATAGGAAGGCATTGCCAAACAGACCATTTGAGAAGATGTTATTTTTGATACATTTGGAGCAATAAAATCCTATGTGAAAGGTCAATGGAAGAATTGTGGTTGGAGTGGTAAACATTGACTTTGACTTGATTCACATATATGTCTTTGGGTTTACTTTAGCTGGCTGCCTTGAATTCTTGCCAAATTAATTATGGAAAGTGCATCATTGTGGGAGTACCACCTACGGATTCTAAGATTACCTTGTCTCCAGGAATTCTCTTCACAGGCCGCACTTGGAAAGGAACTCTATTTGGAGGTAGGGCCCCTATTTGGCTATTAATACAGTCTCTCTTTCTTTTGTATCCTATACTATGGGAAGCTCAATATTACAAGTATAATATAGCAATATTAGCACTTAGACTTATATACTGCTTTACAGTGCTTTACAGCCCTAAGTAGTTTACCGAATCAGCATATTGCTCCCAACAACCTGGGTCCTCATTTTAGGATGGAAGGCTGAGTCAACCTTGAACCTGGCCAGTAGTGGGATGCTGCCAGTTTAACAACCAGTTCAGTGATCGCACACTTTGCGCGCAGGCATCCACTTTGCGCTGTGCGCGCATGCACAATTTTACAAATACTAACCTTCTGTGTTACCACTTGAGAGTAACACAGCTGAGATGTGGCAATCCGCTCTGCCACGTCAATCAGCTGAGAAGATAAAGGTAAGTAAAGCGCAGGGGCAGGTGGGTGGGCTTACCTGATCGTCGGAGCAAACGGTTTGCTCGCAGCTGATTGTCGGAGCTATCAGTTCGCCCGAACTGGTATAATCCCACCCCTGAGCCTGATGAGATTTGAACTGCCAAATTGCAGGCAGCCAGCAGGCAGAAGTAGCCAGCAGTACTGCATTCTAACCACTGCACCACCATGACTCATTATATAATAGATAGGTGATGGGAATCAAGACCAACTTAGCTTAAAGACTGTCAGTTATCTCAATGCCTAAACAGCTGAAATGCTGTGCATCACCTTTTCCCAATCACTTAGTCTTCAGTTTCTTTCATCCCCAGGTAGTATTGCCTATGGTTTCATTTGCAGCAACGGTAGTTATATTTCAAAATAGTTGGAAAGCACCAGATAAGAACGATGCTCATTGCATCTAATGTTCTGTCATCAGTATAGCAGATCTAGATACTGTGATTTGTTCTTAACATTTTGCTTGCAGTCACTGGAATCTTGACAGACCACTCTTGCTTAAAAATAATGATATGGTTTCCTATTACTTTGAGGCAAGAAATACACAAAAACTGTTAATGTTAAGAAATAAATATAATTATTGACCTCCACCCTGAAATAAATGTGGAAGGGGGAAAAAATGAAAATCCCATCTTTGTCAACCTATATTAAACATCCCATCCATCCATTATGCATCATTGAGCCATCACAGCAATCCTCACCCCATGTCCATTAGATGTAGCCTCCTGCCACCAAAAGGTTGTCCCACACTTTACTTGATCTTCTGTCACCAAATCATAGAATCAGATGTAGTTCTGCTATTACTTACAAGCAGGGATGAAATCCAGCAGGTTCTGACAGCTTCTGGAGAACCGGTAGTGGAAATTTTGAGTAGTTCGGAGAACCGATAGCAGAAATTTTGAGTAGTTCGGAGAACTGCAAATACCACCTGTGGCTGGTCCCAGAGTGGGGTGAGAATGGAGATTTTGCAGTATCCTTCCCCTGCCACGCCCACCAAGCCACACCACACCCACCAAGCCATGCCCACAGAACCGGTAGTAAAAAATTTGGATTTCACCACTGCTCACAAGCCCAATTGCCCTTTAATTGCCCTTTATCATTTCTCTTACACAGTTGGCTGAACAGCTGGAGGTCATCCAACAACCAGCAGACTGTTGCTTCTACTGAAACTAGTTACTAAAAGGACCACCATACTATTGTGTTTGAAAGTCCTTTCAAACACAATAGTAAATTTCATAAATGATTACGTTTAAGTAAAACAGGATCCAGAAACTCTACCAGAATTTCAATATGTCTTGATATAAATTGGAATATCTGACTGCTTCGAGGGATATTTTTTAAAAACTTCAAAGCAGGAGTAGCAGGGAGAAGAACCTATTAAGTCAAGTAGCAGAGTTTCTGGAAAAAGAGTTTAAACATTTTGCAGTAGAATTTTTTTGGTTCCCTAAAATTGCTATCTTTTAGGATATTATTGTTGCAGGCAAAAAAACTAATATTAGTTGCAGAGGAAGTGAATATTGAGTCTGAGGAATATCCCAGTTGCCCCTTTCACAGCTCTAATTATTTGTTTTAAAAGATTCAGAGCACCAATGATTCATCTCCTGCATTATATAAATGCAAATTGTACTGAGAGGCAGAGAAAAATCCATAAGAAACTCCTTATGAAGCCATATGGTTGTTCTAATGGTGCTACTATTTACTTATTCATATTGACCTTTCTCAATTTAATATTCTCCAGAAATGCTAGACTTGAATATCAGCATTTCTCAGGCAACCTGATCTTTAAAGTCCAACACTTATGGAAAACACTAGGTCAAGGAAGGTTGATTTTCAATGATGATCCAGTAATCTTTACAAACAACAGATATGATAATATTATAGATTCCCTAATACAAATATTGAAGCAAGAACTTTAGAATGGGTTGGTTCCTACTCCTTGCCCTCTGAGAACCATGATTTCAAGAATGAGGAATAGATAGGATTATAGATATTTGAACAGAGTCCAATCTTATTAAGAGTTTCTGCTTCAAAGAAAAGCTGTAGAAGTGCATTTCAAATGACCTTGTAAAATTAATGCAGTATCTTTATATCCTTTTTTTTACTTTCAGACTGGAAAAGTAAAGATACAGTTCCTAAGTTGGTTTCGGATTTCATGAACAAAAAATTTAGCCTAGATCCATTAATTACTCATACTTTACCGTTTGATAAAATCAATGAAGGTTTTGAGTTGTTTCACTCAGGAAAATGGTAAGACTTCCTTAAAAATAAAAGTCTCCCCCATCTTAAAATGAATAAATATGGTCCAAAAGATGTATTAAGTACTCACATAATTAATAGTCAAAATTCATATTGAGGAATTGTTTGTTTTGCCAACAGAAACTTTGAAAAATAGCTACATGCCTTTAGTTTCAGGCAAGGTGCCTAAATCCTATAAAGAAGAAAATTGTACTAAGAGAATTTGGAGAAAATATTACTGACTTTGCTTAGTTGTACAGTTGGGATGATGTAACAGAGGTGATCATGTAACAGAGGTGGCTGCATGTTGAATTTTTAATTCCACTCCAGAGACACCTCCCCACCTATTTCTTAAGCAAACTAGATTTAGGCAGGGGTGGGCTGCTGGGGGTTTGCAGGGATTTGGGAGAACCTCTAGCTAAGATTCTGTGCAGTTCGGAGAACTCACAAATCCCAGTTCTGGCTGGCCCCACCCACCCCGCCCCTCCCAGGAGTCCCCACGTGGCCCATTTTAGATGAAGGTAAGTGCAGGGCGTGCGCATAGGCTTGGGGAGGGCAAAAAACGGGCCTACCAGAAGTTTGGGAAGGCCAGAAATGGGCCTGTTTCCGTCCACCAGAGGGCCTCCAGAGCCTGGGGAGGCCATTTTCGCCCTCCTGGAGACTCGACGAAAGCCTCCGGAGCCCAGGGAAGGCAAAAAGCCCCCCTCCTCGCCATGGTGCAGGAGGCCAACTAGGCCACACCAACCATGGCCACACCCACCCAGCAACCGGGCAGAGAACCCCTTGCTAAAATTTTTGAAACCCACCCCTGGATTTAGGCTAAAGTTTTCAAATAGTTGCCATTTTATACTGAGAAATTGATTTTGCCTCCATTTTAATTATATTAGCTATTCTGAAAATTTTGGCTAAAGATGACAAATCAATGAATACTATGTATTTCAGTTCATTATTAATGAATAAAGGCACCCATAAGGTGGTAATCAATTGAAATCAATGCTGTTAATTATCTAAAAGATTAAGAAATCTCACAGGCAAGACTGATGCTTCGGCATACTTGTGTGAACATTTGCACCACCAAATTATTTCTTCCTCATACTTTCTATCAGAAGTCTTCTGTTGTTATCAGGGCTGTCTTTTATACTGTACAAAAAAGCTGAGTAGCAGAGTGCCTCATTTGCAAAAGAGAATACAGATTTCTCTGTGTTATTAATTCCTCCACAGAAATAATGGCATGTTAGAAAGGTTTAATTTTGGCAGAATCCATCCATTTTCCTGTTTTTTTCACCCTCTCTTTAATCTGCCTTGAAAGTTCTTACAATATTAATCTATTGATAAAAATAGTCATGAACTGTTATTATCAATGGTCTTACTTAAAGTCTAAATAAAATTTCTTGACTTTGCTAAGAAAAGAAATAACCACATTTAAATATAAACTGTTTTCTGATGTTTCAGCATCCGCTGCGTCCTGACGTTTTAAAGGCTCTGGTGCAGAAGAAAAATAGAAAACTACCATTTCTGTCTCTGAAATCCACCAGAAATGCATTATGCAGCATATATACTTCAATAAGCTAGTCAACAGAAGCAGAATTATTTCTTTTCTTTCTATTCTTTTCTCCCCATTCTGGTTCATGTGTTATTATTACTGCTGAATTTACCTGCAAGGACAACAACCCTGGAATTAAGGCACTCCCATGTGAAAGTAAAAATTAGGAAAAATATAGTTATAAACATGCTTAACATTCCTATGTTTTGTAACTTTCCCTATTTCATCATCTTCCTCCCCCCCTCTCTCTCATGATTGGTTAATTATGTGCCCCTAAAAGACAGGGGATTTCTAAAATTGTGTGCATGTGTGCTCATGACCTTTTTTCTCACAAATTATTTTCACAACATAGACAAATAGATAAATGCAAGGCCAATACATAAGAATCAGTGGCTCTTATGGGTAGGGAAACAGGTGTAATCCAACACCAGTAATGATCTGCAACAAGTTTAACTACTTCCAGTTTTAGAAACAGATTTATTTTATCACCATTTCTGTGCTTTTAATTCCCACACACACACACACACACACTTTTTTTAAGTGGCAGGATGGAATTTATATTTTTACAAATTCAAGATGGAAAATGATACACGGCTTTTTATTTGGTACAAACAAATAACAGCTTGTCATTTTTAAATGTTATGGGATTGGAATATTTTTTCTATGCTGGGAATTGAAGTCCACAAGTCTTAAAGCTGCCAAGTTTGAAGACCTCTGATTTACAGTTAGATTGGCTATTCACTTACACTTAAAAGATCACCAGCATCAATAACGGGTTCACAGCTTTGTCCTTCTCCTTTAACATAGAAGAATGGATGAAAGGTCAAGAGAGAGATTTTATCACTCATAATTCTTTTATAATTGTTTGGCACTTTTTATCATGTAAGACTGCCAAAGAGTAGGAGCCAAAATATTTTGGAAGAGACTTCACTTACAGATGGGACAACTTAACAGAACATAGGCTAGAGATTCACTATCCCCAATGGATTTGAGATATTATTGCGTTAGTAATTTTGGGCATTCCCATATGATGTTATTGTAAAATAATAAACCTCTTGGATCAGATTACTTGTTTATTTTCTTCCTCAATTTCTTCCCGTGGTGCAGGAGACTGACTAGGCCACGCCCACCATGCCCCTGCCCACCCAGCAACTGGGCAGAGAACCGCTTGCTAAAATTTTTGAAGCCCACCCCTCAATGAAGGCAATATCTACTGACATAATATTACTCTTCAAAACATTTATTTTCACTACCGTAGCTGTTCAAAGAAAAATCCCATCTCAGGCACTGAAAGAATCAAAAAGAAATTTAGATCTATCTATCAAGGTATATTGGCAAAGACATCAGAAAACTCTGAAAATCGAATTCTGAGGAACCAAACAAAAGAAGTCAAAGGGTCTGGCTCCATTTTCATTTCTTTGTCTTTGTTCATATCGTATTTCTTTCTCTGGAACTGGCTGAAACCCATGTCAGAAAAGACATCCTAACTAACCCATAATGATCTAGTTTAGAGATTCAGGAATTATGATCAATACAGAAAATATAGAAAATAGTGAAAGTCAGCTGCAGGTTAGAATTTTATTTTCAGGGATCATGATCTCAAATTGTGTGGCTTCTGTGTGTTGGAGGAAAGAGATTCATGGAAGAAATAGTAGCAACTAAAATCATCTGGGTTTTTTCCTTTACCATATTCTGTCTTTTCTCTTTTTTTTTTTGAACCTCGATATCATAATAAAGATTTGAATTTTATGTTTTTTAAAAACCATAACCCAGCTTCTGGCAGCAAACATTTAAAAAAAAACACCCCAGTTTGATTTACCAGGAATATTTATGCTGGTGCATTTTTAATCAACAACTAAGCTGAATTTGGAATGATTTGGAATATATTTGCTTTTTATAAAAAATGATGTTTTTTATGAACTGTCACACTTGTTTATTTCTTTTGAGTATTTAGCTGCAGTCAGCCATGTTAACTAGAAAATTATAATACTGACTCATAGTACAGATGTTATAATACAAACATTTATTTTCAGAATATGAACAGGGTTTTTTTTTTGAGTAATCAAATCAGACCATATAGAAATTTGAAAAACAGATGTTTCAGGCAAAACTTCTCAATTACTTGAACACTAACAATTTATGATAAAAAAAGAAGTCACTGGAAGCTCCTAATAACTAACCACATAAATTCCTCTATGGGTGAGGTCATTCTCTAGTATGGATCATAGCCACAGGAACATATTGGATGGATCACTACATTCTGGCAAGTTCTTTTCCAAAGTAAAATATCCAAAAATTCCAAGCCAGAATGGTAGAGAGCATTAGGCCAGGAGAGACATATTTAAAACCAGGTCAGATCCCCCCCCAACCCGGCTTTTATGTCTTGCATTTTAATATCTTCAAAACGCAATGTGAATTCAGTGTAACTGGATGATGTGCCATTATACTGAATAGAAAGGCAGTTTGGTATAGCGGTTAGGACACATGAAATTTAGTCTCATTGTAGTCTTAAAATCAGCGTTTACACTGATTTTACATTGCATTTACAATCAGTGAGGGACAGTCATTCTCTTCTCTCTTAGGAAGAAAACAATGACAAATCCTTTCTTTGCCAAGAAAACGATTAGCCCAGTTGGTTATAGCTTTAACCCAACTCACGTGTTCATTTAAACAGGAATGCAGGATATAAATTCAATACTATAAGTGGTAATAACCAGCTGCCAGTTGGATTAGACATTACTGAAGAATTGAAGATAATCCCCCATTTCTCAGGGGAAGGTATCACACTGTTATCATAATCGTAAGTTTATTTGTCAAGCATATATAACCGTGATGGCGAACCTATGGCACGTGTGCCCCATATAGCACACATAGCCATATCAGTGGGCACGCCAGCTCAGCTCTGGCGCGCATGCGTGCTTCGGCCAGCTGATTTTTGGGCCTTCTGGGCCCACCAGAAGTAGGGAAACAGGCTGTTTCCTCCCTCCAGAGGGCTGGGGGGGGGAGGCCTTTTTTTCTTTCTTACCTGGCTCTAGATACTCTCTATGCATCTGGGAAGGGCGAAAACAGCCTTTCCCACTCCCTCGGAGGCCCTCCAGAGGCCTGAAATGGCCCATTTCCCAACTCCCGCTGGGACAGGAAGTGACGTTTTTTGCTGTCCCCAGCCTCCAGATCCTCTCTAGGATCCTCTCTAGGAGTCTCTGGAGGCTGGGGACAGCAAAAAACGTCCCACCGGGAGTTGGGAAATGGGCCATTTCAGGCCTCCGGAAGGCCTCCGAGGGAGTAGGAAAGGC
Source organism: Pantherophis guttatus (assembly GCF_059756535.1). Lineage (NCBI taxonomy): Eukaryota > Metazoa > Chordata > Lepidosauria > Squamata > Colubridae > Pantherophis > Pantherophis guttatus. Next base: position 20,457,449 of record NC_142070.1, on the reverse strand, counting down.
TGTTTTCACCCTTCCCAGATGCATAGAGAGGATCTGGAGCCAGGTAAGAGAGAAAAATAGGCCTACCAGGCCATGGCGTGCCAGGAGCGGGGGGGGAGGGGGGTTGCGTCCGCATGCACGGGGGGGGCGCATAGAATTATGGATGTGGGCACATGCGTGCGCAAACTTCCCTGACCCCCCCCACTCCTGGCACGAGATGACAAAAAGGTTAGCCATCACTGATATATAAGATAACAGGTAAAAGTATAAACATAATTTGAATACATGAAGAGAGTAAGTAAAAAGGAATATTATATATATATTTATAATATATTTATTACAATCCACCCTTCAAGCTAGACCAGATTAGAAAATCAAAGTCATGAAGGAGAATACTGACAGAATCTTGCAAGTCTTAGCGTGCTTCCTTCCTTTTATTTTCATGTGAATCAGGAATTCACTTGCCTAAAACATTTATGTGTGTTACATTCCTGGCCTGGATTCTGGTTTCTTTTATCTGACAGTTCCCTTGGCAACAGCTCTTCCTCCAGGTCATTCTCTGTCATCTACAATTAACTCATACTTGTAGGATGGATACTAAAGAACAAGGAGAGAATAACAGAGTTGGAAGGGACCTTGAAGGTCTTCTAGTCCAACCCCCTACTCAAGCAGGAAACCCTATATACCATTTCAGACAAATGATTGTCCAATCTCTTCTTTAAAAACTCTGGTGTTACAACACCCACAACTTCTGGAGACAAGTCATTCCACTAATTAATTGTTCTAACCATCAGGAAATTTCTCCTTAATTCTAGGTTGCTCCTCTCCTTGATTAGTTTCCATCCATTGCTTCTTTTCTTGCATTTAGGTGCTTTGGAGAATAGATTGACCCCCTCTTCTTTGTGGAAGTCCCTTGGGTATAGAATCACTGCTATCATGTCACCTCTAGCCAGGACTGAAGGATCCAATTTGAGTTGGAGACTGAGACCAGAGGTTTATTCTTCCAAGGTTTCAGGCTTGTGGCAGAGCCCATCTTCAGGGAACTTCTCTCTCTACAATGTATGCACCAGGCTGTTCTAAACATTGTATTTATATGGTGCCTGGCTTTTAATTGTTAATTGGGGTGTTGATAGCCTACTATTAAGTCATTAATTGTTGCTTCCTTGTGCTGCTGCCCCTTGGCTCCTAAATACATGATAAGCTGGTGTAACTCAGCACTCCTGTTGACGGACAAGGGGCCCTTTTTCCCAGGCTTCAGTCAGATGCCAGGATTGTAATAAATCTTGAAAAAGGTTGATTAAGAAATTGTCCCTGAACAGGCAGCATCAGAAGAATACAAACTCCAAACAGCCAATGGCTGTTCTGCCCAGCTCCGGATTTCCGAGGATATCCGGAGCTAGGACACACACAAATTTATTAAGTAGCAAGAATAAACCAAAATCCGGCAAAGGTTGGCAACCAGCCCAGAAAACAAAATACGATAAGATTTTTCCAAAAATGCTCTGATGATAATTACAAGTTGTTTCCAGCAAGAAATTACTAACTGTGTGTGACTTAAATAGGCTAAGGATGTGACCAATTATCCTCAATCCTTACTTTCGAGGAGACCTCCTCCTCCTCCTGAGTAGCCACTCCTGCCTTTTGGCAGCCCTGCATGCTCAAGCATTGAGGAGAGGTTCCTCCACTTCGCTCTCTCCACTTGAAGGAGCCTCTGGAGGTTCTGAAGGCCCAGGCTGAGTCTCTGCCTCTGGCACCACATCCTCTTCAGCCTCCTCGCTGTCCGACGCGAGTGCCAGCTGTGCAGGCTGCTGGCGCGACCCCACACCAGCTCCTCATCATCAGGATCAGCCATGATCTGCACAGGCCGCTGGCGGGCCACAACAATGGCAGGGGAAGATTCCAGAAGCTGAGGAAAAAAGATAAAAGCTTCTTACCAGGGGTGAAATGCTTCCAGCTCGCTCCACTTCAGGCGAACCAGAAGTGATAAAAACTACTGGTTTGGAAAAACCGGTAATAAAAAAAATGCTTTAAAAAAGAAAAAAAAAGGTTCCAACGATTGCATACCACAGCTATGATTGTCGGAATCTTTTTTAAAGCTTTTTTAAAGCATTTTTTTACTACCGGTTTGGGCGAATAGGTGGTAAAAAATTATTTTAAAAGTTTTTTTTAAGTTGGCCACACCCACCCAGTCACATGACCACCCACCAAGCCACGCCCACAGAACCAGTAGGAAAATATTTTGCATTTCACCACTGCTCCTTTCCTCACTTCTCCAACCTTTCAATTTGTCATCTTGGTTTGAGAATAACTAGCAAGGTATTTGAGGAACTAGCAAAGGGTTTGAAAGGAAATTAGGAAATCAGAAACCACCAACAGGCTATTACAAACACATAGAATCAGCTTAGGACAAAAACTAACTAAAGTTCTTCAAAACATCCTAAGCAAACCAGCTGATGGGGACAAGTAGCTGGCAGCTTCCCCATCGACTTTTGTTATTGGAAGCTGGCAGGAAATCACAAGGAGGTTCTCACTTAATGACCTGAAAATCTTGCTTAATGACAGCAATGGCGGCTGCGGAGATTGATATCGCTAAGTGATGCAGTCAAGTGATGTTGTACTTTATGATCACATTGCTTAGTAATGGAAATTCCAGTCTCAGTTGCCCTCCAACCTGTCCACATTGAAAGGAATGCCTTGGCAAAAGAAAGACTTTAGGGTGAAATTAATTAGGGTCTTGCCAGTTTTTGACACCAGGGCAAGTTGCTGGAAGATGTCTCAAAGGTACTCTTTTGGACTATGTTTTTTCCTTGAGGAAGAATGGAATGGAATGGAATGGAATGGAATGGAATGGAATGGAATGGAATGGAATGGAATGGAATAGAATAGAATAGAATAGAATAGAATAGAATAGAATAACAGAGTTGGAAGGGACCTTGGAGGTCTTCTAGTCCAACCCCCTGCTTAAGCAGGAAACCCTACACCATTTTTAAGAAATGGCAGTCCAATCTCTTCCAGTGTTGGAGCATTCACAACTTCTGGGGGCAAGTTGTTCCACTGATTAATTATTCAAACAGTCAGGAAATTTTTCCATAGTTCTAAGTTGCTTCTCTCTTTGATTAGCTTCCACCCGTTGCTTCTTGTCCTGCCTTCAGGTGCTTTGGAGTATAGCTTAAGACTCCCTCTTCTTTGTGGCAGCCCCTGAGATATTGGAACATTTCTAGTATGTCTCCCCTAGTCCTTCTTTTCATCAGACTAGACATATCCAGTTCCAGGAACCGTTCTTCATATGTTTTAGTCTCCAATCCCTTAATCATCTTTCTTGCTCTTCTCTGCACTCTTTTTAGAGTGTCCACATCTTTTTTACATCATGGCGACCAAAACTGAATGCAGTATTCCTTTTTTTTTTTGAGTTTTAAAACAAACCTTATTAAACATAAAAAGATAAAATATCAAATCAAGTACATACAAAATACATTTATATTCACCCCATAAAATAGAAAAACAATACAAAACAAAATAAACTCTGTGTGTGTGTGTTTGTGTGTGTGTGTGTGTGTGTGTATTCCAAGTGTAGCCTTCCCAAGGCATTATAAAGTGGTAGTAACACTTCACGAAGAAGAAGAGGACATTTCACCTCTCATCCAGGAAGCTTCATCAGTTCTGACTGGATGGTGGGGGACAGCGATGAAAAAATTAGTTTTGATCTCCACCACCATCCAGTCAGAAATGATGGAGCTTCTTCGATGAGAAGCGAAACTTCTTCTTCAAAGAAAAGACATTAGTCCAGTTGCCTTTTGGGGGAAAAAAAACCATATTTGAGACAACCATGACCTGGATGACTGAGACTCTCCATAGACATTTGCTGGAAGATGCTAATTAACTAATTAAGGTCACAGCGCTGAGCTTGTTAATTTGGTTTAGCTCCTTTTAGGGGAAGCATTGACCTGCAAAGAAAAACAATTTAGGAATAGATAGTTTGTTTAAGCAATCTCTCCCCTTTGCAAGAAAGGAAGTTCTGAGGTAAAAAGGAAACAATTAGGTAATTAGTCACTGGACACACCTAAATTCAGGGATGAGATTTGCACATAGAATCTTAGATTTAATCTTGACATTTAATCTTGACACCAACCCCGTGAATAATATCTGTCATATCTGTAATATCTGTCAATGAAGGATGAACAAAGCCTAGGTGAATAAATTGTGTAATCTAGTAAAAGGTGTTACCTGTAATTACTAAAAACAGAAAATACTTGGAGATATCTGGAGAAATTTCCATGGAACCTAAGGACCTGCCCATGTCATTCCCAGAATGTTTGCATACAGTTACTGTTAAGTACACAAATGAAACATCTCTAGAACAGGTTGGATCATCACAGGCAGAGGTGGTATTCAGCAGGTTCTGACCAGATCTGGAGAAACGGTAGTGGAAATTTTGAGTAGTTCGGAGAATCGGTAAATACCACCTCTGACTGGCCCCTCCCCCATCTATTCTCTGCCTCCCGAGTCTCAGCTGATCGGGAGGAAATGGGGATTTTGTAGTAACCTTCCCCTGGAGTGGGAAGGGAATGGAGATTTTACAGTATCCTTTCCTTGGAGTGGGGTGGGAATGGAGATTTTACAGTATCCTTCCCCTGCCACACTCACCAAGCCATGCCCACCAAGCCATGCCACGCCCATGAGGCCAGGCCCACAGAACTGGTAGTAAAAAAATTTGAATCCTACCACTGATCACAGGAGATCGTGAAATGCTAGTAGTACTCTATAATGTTAAGAACAAAACTCATATTTATCTTATTTCTCTGTTTCAACATCCGGACAGTCTTAATATTTTAAGTTGCTGAGGCGAGAAAAACCAATTACAGAATATTTTCTTAAATTGCTGATGTACCCTTTCTAAGTTTTTATAACAACAACATGGTATTTTGTCCTTGGTATTTGGTCCTTTATCTTCGTGGACCAAATGGATGTGAAAGAAACTCATTTTAGGAGGGGAAAAGTGTGATGAGCACAACGTTTAAAACATATATTCATATTTGGCTAACTAGATTACTGTTTCCAGGTGTAGGAATACTGCCCTCTTATTTTCTAATCATGGATCTCTCTGGCCTCTAAATAAACAAATGCTACAAAAATGGTTTTAGATCTTTAAAATTTTCTTTGTTATGTAGGCGCTGTAGGAAGTTAGCACCCACCCCTTTCCTAGAAGAATGAAATATTTTAGGAAATATTAAAAAGGCAGAATATTATGTTTCCCTGATTAAGAAATGGAGAAACATGTTTTAAAGACAAAGCAACTCCCACCTTCCTGCCTCCCCACTTTGTTAATGGGCCAGAGGCAGAAATTCAATCTTTGACAATAGGACCCATCTGCAACACAATAGCAACAGAAACTCACCACATGACACCAGGGAAGATTACATCAGCCAGCAAGGCTAGCTAAGACCCCCACCCCCTGGGAGTCTGACAACCAATCAGGATACTCTTTCGGGGCCCCAGGAAGTTCAAAGACAGAGAGAGCATAAAACCCGGGGACTCGCTGTATCTCGTCCCTTTTTCTGTTCAGGAACTCAAGCCATGTGATCCTGTCCACCATTAAACCATCTTTCCAAACAGTCTCCATGTTTCCAGTGTCTTTTTCCCCACTTGGAGCTGAACTCAGAAGGATATTTCTTCCTACAGCGCTTTTTCAAATAAAGAAATTTTGAATTATATATTGGGTATAGATTTATTCATCTGCTGTTCATCTTGTATTTCAATGAATTATTTTGATCCCCAAAATTGCAAATAAAGAGCCCTGAGATGCTCAAGGGTATCTGTTATGTAACAAAATGAAATTCAATGTAGAGAAAAGTAAAGTCTTACACTTAGACTGGATGAAATCACTGCTTAATAGCAGTAACTGTGAGAGGGATCTTGAAATCTTAGTGGACAATCAATTAAATATGAATTAATAGTGTGCTGCGGCAGCCAAAAAAGCCAATGCAATCCTAAATTGCATTAACAAAGGGTTACAATCAAGATCAGGTGAGGGACTAATACCACGCTATAAAGCCTTAGTAAGACCACACCTAGAATACTGCATCCAGTTTTTGTCACCATACTATAAAAAGATGTTGAGACTCTAGAAAGAGTGCAGAGAAGAGCAACCAAGAAGATTAGGGGACTGGAGACTAAAACATACAATGAACAGTTGCAAGTGCTCAGCATGGCTAGTCTAGTGAAGAGAAGAACCTGATTTCTAACCATCAAAATATAATAAACTACCAAAAAAAAAAGCCCAAAACCAAAATAGCCTACACTTGTAGGCTATTAAATTTGAAATTTCCATTAATATTGGTTATAAGTCTTCTGGATAACTATCAACATAAATTAGGTTAGAGACAAATGGAATTAAGTGCTATATAGGAGTCCTCAACTTTCAACCGTTTGTTTAGTGGTTTAAGCATTAATTTGCTTAATGATCATATGAATCAATTAACAATTGTAATATTCACTTAACAGCTTCTGGCAACAAAGGTCATAAAATGGAGCAAAACTCACTTTACCACTGCCCTGCTTAGCAATGGAAATTTTGGGGATCAATTGTGGTTGTAAGTCAAGGATTACCTGTGTTAAATTTATTTATTTATTTATAAATTTGTATACCGCCCTTCTCCCTGAGGACTCAGGGCGGTGAACAGCCAAGTAAAAGCATAAACTACATACATTAAAATACAATTAAAAAGATATATATAAATTTGGCCCCATGATTAAAAACAGTAACAAACAATTAAAAACATTTTAAAAAGTGTTAGGCCAGCCCAGCTTGCTGGAAAAAGAAGGTTTTAAGGTAAGGTGACCAGATTTTAACATTGGTAAAGAGGGACATTGTGGGCGTGGCTTATTTTGTGGGCGTGGCTAGCTGGTCATGTGACTGGGTGGGCGTGGCTAGCTGGTCATGTGACCGGGTGGCCATGGCTATGTCTATAGGGTAAGGTGAACAGATTTTAACATTGGTAAGAAGGACACCATTGTGGGCGTGGCTTATTGTGTGGGCGTGGCTTGGAGGCCATGTGACTGGGTGGACGTGGCTACCTGGTCATGTGACCGGGTGGCCATGGCTATGTGTATAGGGACTACTCAGAGGGCTGCAAAGTCATTTCTGACAGGTCCTCACACTTTTGACTGGTCCTCACACTTATGACCATCCTCACATTTATGCCCATGCAGCATTCTTAACAACCATGTCACTCATTTCACAACTGCTTCTCTTCACCATGATGACAAGATAGGGCAAAAATGTAAAATGTGAGGACAGTCGTAAGTTCGAGGACTGGTCAAAAGTGTGAGGACCAGTCAAAAATAACTTTTTCAGCCCTCTGAGTAGTCCATATGCACAAAAGGACTAACCAGAGAGCTGAAAAAAGTCATTTCTGACAGGTCCTCGCACTTTTGACTGGTCCTCACACTTATGACCATCCTCACATTTATGCCCATGCAGCATTCTTAACAACCATGTCACTCATTTCACAACTGCTTCTCTTCACCATGATGACAAGATAGGGCAAAAATGTAAAATGTGAGGACAGTCATAAGTTCGAGGACTGGTCAAAAGTGTGAGGACCAGTCAAAAATAACTTTTTCAGCCCTCTGAGTAGTCCATATGCATTAAAGGATTACAGCAATAGAGAGGGATGAAGGAATGGAAATTAGAGTAGGAGTGAGGGTAAGAGAGGGAGGAAGAGAGGAGGAGAAGGAGAAAGAAAGAGGAAGTAGGGAGGAGAAAAAGAGGGTGGGGGGAAGAGAAAGTAAGAAGGAAAGAAAAGAGAGAGGTGGTAGGTTTGAGGAGAAAGATTGCTGTACAATAAAAAAGATGAAAGGGAAGAAAGCCAACCCCAAGCAAATATAAAGATATTAAGATAAAGAATGAATTGTTAAACTTTAAAGAATAAAAGAGAACAAATATGAATAAATAGCAATAATTAGAAACACACATACAAACATACAATGTATTTTCTTTGAACAGAATATTTGGCTGGTTCACAAATTTAAACAGCGTTTAGTCATTTCAATTAAATTTACAATTTCTATATTTCCTTTTTGCCATATTTATTCCTCATCTATTTTTTAAAAAAACCAATATTACCCTTCATCCTCATCTCTAATCTTAATCAAATTCAATTTTTCCCTTCTATTCTATATTATACCCCTTCCCATTGTCATCTATTTTTATATCCATCCTAACATTGTTTAATTATGTAATTATGTAATACAGTTGTTTAATACAAATTCAACATTTTAATATAAATCAATTAGTTATAAAACTATCTTTTTTGTATATTAATCAATATGAACATGAATATTCCAATTATTTCCATGCAATCCAATTTCTTACAAATCAATTAATTATATTTACCAATAATAATAAACCAAATAATTTCTCCCATATATTCCTCCGAACCACAACTTAACCATTTCTGCTTTCAACACAATATACAATTAATAGTATCTCAATTATTACAATTCCCTAGTTAAATACAGCTTTTTTCCCTTTGTGTTTTAAAATCTTGAACTCTCCTCCTAAATTTCCCATTGTTTGCAGTTTTTCACCTACCTTTTTTGGGGAGGAAAAATAAAAATAAAAATAAATCTCTCTCTGCCTCATTTTGTCACGCTGCACCAAAGAGCCTGGTTTCGGTTTCGTTTCTGAAGCTTAGCTAGGGGGAAAAAAAACTGCTTTACACTGATTGCCTGTAGGGCGGCCCTTTGAAGCCCCGGGCAAGAGTTTAAACAGTTTTTTTTTCTTCTAGCCATCAGCTGGGGCTCAAGAAAAATCGGGACTTTTTTGAAACGCCGCGGGACGCAGGACAAATTGCTCAAAAGCGGGATTGTCCCGCCAAAAGCGGGACATCTGGTCACCTTATTTTAAGGGCACGGCTGAAGGCACCGAGATCTTGGATTCTCCTTATCTCTGGGGGCAGCTGATTCCAGAGGGTAGGTGCCCCCACAGAGAAGGCCCTCCCCCTGGGGGTCACCAGCCTACATTGTTTGGCTGATGGCACCCCGAGGAGGCCCTCTCTGTGGGAGCGCACGGGTCAATGGGAGGCCGTCGGTAGCAGCAGGCGGTCTTGAAGATAACTAGGTCCTATGCCATGGAGCACTTTAAAGGTGATAACCAACACCTTGAAGCACACCCGGAAGACCACTGGGAGCCAGTGCAACTCACACAGGAGAGGTGTTGTATGGGAGCGCCATGCGGCTCCCGAGACTACCCGCGCGGCCGTATTCTGGACCAGTTGGAGCCTCCAGGTGCTCTTCAAGGGGAGCCCCATGTAGAGAGTGTTGCAGTAGTCCAGGCGAGAGGTGACGAGGGCATGAGTGACTTGCACAGGGAATCCCGATCAAGAAAGGGCCGCAACTGGCGGATCAGGCGAACCTGACCAAAAGTCCCCCTGGCAACAGCCATCAGATGTTCCTCCAAGGACAGCTGCGTATCCAGGAGGACTCCCAGATTGCGAGCCCTCTCCGAGGGGGCCAAAGACTCGCCCCCAATAGTCAGTGATGGAGTCAACTGACTATATCGGGATGCCGGGAACCACAGCCACTCAGTCTTGGAAGGGTTGAGCTTGAGCCTGTGTCTCCCCATCCAGATCCGCACAGCCTCCAGGCACCGGGACATCACTTCAAAGGCATCATTGGGGTGGCCTGGGGTGGAGATGTACAGCTGGGTGTCATCAGCGTACTGATGGTACTTCATCCCAAAGCCACGGATGATCTCGCCCAGCGGCTTCACATAAATGTTGAACAGAAGGGGCGAGAGGACCGACCCCTGAGGCATTCTACATATAAGAGGCCACATAGTGTGTGTTCTTAGTTCATAAGAGATGATGATGGATGGATGGGTTGGTGGATGGATGGATGGACAGATGGATCTTCCTGGTAAAACTGAAAGAAATTTATAAAACCCATAAAGGCACAAAGCGAATCAGATATACCGTATTTTTCAGAGTATAAAACGCACCGGAGTATAAGGCGCACCTACCTTTTTTGGTGAGGAAGAAAAAGAAATCTGCCTCTGCCTCTGAGCAATTTTGCCTCATTGCAACAAACAGCAAATAGCTTGCTTTACTTTCATTTTCGTTTTCAGCATAACTTGATTAGCACACGGAAAAAAAAATCTGCTCCAGCAGTTTACCTCTTTGCAGCAAGCAGCAGAACCCTGTGCAAAACAGCTGAGAGCAGATCAGCTGAGAGTCAGGCGGTCGATCCAATCAACTTGTGCTAATTAGGCTGTGCTGAAGCTGAAAGGAGCTGTTTTTTCTTGCTGTTTGCTTGCAAGGAGGTAACTGCTGCAAGGCAGAGGCCAAAGGGTGGGGGCCAGTGGGTGTATAAGACGCACCTAAATTTTCACCCCCTTTTAAGGGGGGAAAAAGGTGCATCTTATACCTGAAAAATACGGTATATTGATGGCCTATTCTAAGCTGTAAATTCTCTACTAAGGAGCTCAGTTTTTTAAAATTTCCCTAAATAAAATCTAATTTCCTCTGGAAGACTGTCTGGAAAGCTAATGCTGACCCTTTTATTTCCTGGAAGTGATGGACTATTAACTGTTTCTTCTCACATGGCCTTATTGGTTGGTCTGATTCCTGTTAAAGTGTGCAATCCAGGTCTTGGCAAAATGTCAAACCATAAAAGGCATTATAAGTAAAAACTAGTACTTTAGATTCCAGCCAGAAGACTTTAGAAGCCAATGCAGAGTTTAAAGCACAGCTGTTGCTTTCAAAAGCAGGCACCATTTAGCACACAGATCACTGCCTTCTGGATCAGATCTTCAAAGTCATCCCCATTGTAGAGTATATTGCAATAGCCCAACCAAGTAATAACAACAGCATGAGTACCGTAATTGTTGCTAGGTTTTCCTGCATTAGGAAAGTATATTGCAATAGCTCAACCAAGTAATAACAACATCCATGAGTAATTGTTGTTATGTTTTCCTGCACTAAGAAGTAGGGTGAGCTAAGAGTTCCCATCAATGGTAAACAGACTGCCCACAAAGTCTGCAGAGTTTCATAAAAACCACTTGTCTCATGTCTCAAATAAATTAGTGCAAAACCAGAAGAGATCAAACTTCTTGGCAGACCTTGGTAAGCAAAGATGGAGGCCTCTCTGGTCCAGAATTGTGAATAATGTTGAACGGGAATGGAAAAGGATACATGCATCAGATAGACAAAGAATCAAGATAACTTCACCTCCATCTACTGAAGGGCTGTCCCAAAGGTGCTTTTTTCAAGAAGCAACTGGACTTTCTGCTTTTCCTTTGAAGACGTTTCCCTTCTCATCCAGGAAGCTTCTTCAGCTTCTTGGATGAGAAGTGAAATGTCGTCAAAGAAAAACCAGAAAGTCCAGTTGCCTCTTGGTTTTGATGGTTAGACAGGATAGATTATAGCCATGACGGCAAACCTATGGCACGCGTGCCACAGGTCGCACACATAGCCGTATCAGTGGGCACGCCACTGGTCAACTCTGGCGTGCATGCGTGCACTGGCCAGCTGATTTTCGGGCCTTCTAGGCCAACCAGAAGTAGGGAAACAGGCTGTTTCCTGCCTCTGGAGGGCCTGGGGGGTGGATCTTGAAGGCCCATTTTTCTTTCTTACCTGGCTCCAGATCCTCTCTATGCATCTGGGAAGGGCAAAAACAGCCTTTCCCACTCCCTAGGAGGCCCTCCAGAGGCCTGAAAGGGCCCATTTCCCAATTCCCGGTGGGACAGGAGGTGACTTTTTTACTGTCCCCAGCCTCCAGAGACCTCTAGATAGCAAAAAAGTCACTTCCTGTTCCACCCGGAGTTGGGAAATGGGCCCTTTCAGGCCTCCTAAGGGCCTCTGAGGGAGTGGGAAAGGCTGTTTTTGCCTTCCCAGATGCATAGAGACAATCTGGAGCCAGGTAAGAAAGAAAAATGGGCCGATCCGGCCATCGCATGCCAGAAGCAGGGGAGGGAGGGGGGTTGCACACGCATGCCCAGGGCAGGGCACATAGAATTATGGGTTTGGGCACATGCGCGCGCGCGAACCTCCCCCATCCCCCCTATCCTGGCATGCAATGGCAAAAAGGTTAGCCATCACCGGATTATAGAAAGAACAGTGGTCTAACTTTAGAGAGAACTTTTTTCTTTTTCTTAAACCAGAGTAAAGACAAAGTAGTAATATGAACAATGTTCTTCCCTCTGTTGTCTCAATCATCCAGCAAATCTTTTGCTGTCTATAGAATACTGGAGAACAAAAAAGCTAATTAAAATTAAAACATTTCCGCCATTTTCACAAGATGAATCAACATATCAAAAGATCATTCCCATCACCTTAAAGCAGTGATGACGAACCTTTTTGACACTGAATGCTGAAAAGGGAGCGCATACATGCACACTCATCTGGGTTGCAACCTGGAAGAAGAGCTGCCCAGGGCGCATGCACGGACCCGAAAATGAACTTCCGGTTTCCGGTGCACATATGCGCCCTGGCCAGCTAGTCTTCCAGGTTTCTGATGTGCGTGCACATGTGATGATCAGCTGGCCAGTGCGCATGATCATGCAGGAAAATGGAAGACTAGTTTTCAGCACTGCCGCATGTACAAAGGCCAGCTGATCATCGCACGGGGCATGCGCACTAAAAACCCGGAAGAGGAATGGATGGCGATGTGCATGCCAGACAACATGGCTCCGCGTGCCACTTTGGGCATGGGTTCGCCATGACGAAAATAATGGAAAAATAAAATAAAACAACAAAACTGGAATGAGGAACATCGCACTTTATGGCCTCTTTACAGATTTCACTTTCCCTGCAACCATATATGCCATTTCAATATGATTGATGTGTTGTATATTGGATACAAACTTTGCTTTTAAGCACCTCTTTACAATTCCTACCTTTTATCCTATTATTTAAGAGCAAAAGTTCAAAGGTATAACCTTTGATCTCCACAAAGATCAAAGCCAACCAAAGGTACCCTTTGAAGCTCACAAGGGCAATTGTACTCTGTGGTCTCTGTCTATCAGCAACTGCCATTCAAAAAGAAGTATTGAGAATAGTGTTCTGCTCTATAAAAGAACATTGCATTTTTCACAAGCACCCATGAAAATTGCTGTTTCTTGGTCTTACGCAACACAACTCTTGATGCATTACTTGTCCGGTTAATAATATCTGTACTGAAGCTAAAAACTCCTGATAATCTATGAATTTAATTGCCTAATTGTTTGATATTACAAATCACTCTGATTAAATTAGTCAAAGTAAAGGAGTGGTTAAGTTTGTTGGGTGGAGCTGCGAAAGTATTATAATTAGCTAAAAGAGAAGTAAGCTTTTTGCAATCCATATTCTGAAGGCAAACTGTTTTGCACCAAGTAGAATAGCCTAGAAGAAGTGAAGTGTGTATTACAAAGTCAAGGACCATGAGCACTGCAGGGAAAGTAAGTAAACTATTATTTCTTTTAATGGTGATTATTCATTTCTGTGATATACCACAGTATAGAATTGTTTCCACTGTGGTTGGCAAATTGCCTGAGATTGATCCTAAAGTTTTCCTCACCCTTGGCACTTTTTTTGTCAGTATCACTCTGAAAAACTCTTACTGTATTTAAGACTATTCATCATCCTGGTTGCTCTTCTCTGCACTTTTTCTAGAGTCTCAACATCTTTTTTTGGTCACCACACCAGAAAAAAGATGTTGAGACTCTAGAAAAAGTGCAGAAAAGAGCAACCTGGATGATTAGGGGACTGGTGGCTAGAACATACGATGAACGGTTACAGGAACTGGGCATGGCTAATCTAGTGAAGAGAAGGACCAACAATCAACCAATGGAACAGCTTGCCTTTAGAAGTTGTGGGAAGTTCATCACTGGAGGCTTTCAAGAAGATACTGGACTGCCATTTGTCAGAAATGGTGAAGGGTCTCCTGCTTGGGTGGGAGATTGGAGTTGATGACCTACAAGGTCTCTTCCAACTCTGTTAATCTGTAAATCTGTAATTCCAAAAGTTCAATCCGTCCACAGCACAGAGATAGCATTGGAGGTGAGAGTCTGTTCAACAAATACAAATCTCACGTACCCATTTACATTTGGTGGACTTAAGCTCAGTCCTTTGGTTCCTGGTTTTTCTTTTTAAAGTAAATCAATCCCATTCTAATTAATTAAACAAGAAACATTTCAATGGCTTGCCAACACATGGAACAGAAAAGAAGTTCTGGAACTACAAAATGTTAACATGGATTATTTTGTAGCATATCTGATTGTAGGAAAAGGGGTTGTCAGAGAAAGAACTTGGTTGGTCAAAACTGAGCTCAACAGTCAGCTACGAAGGAATGGATTTTGGATGCCAGAAGAGTAGGCTTTCCTATAAATGCCTGATTAATCCATGAATTAATGAGTGTCTTCTCTTAGAATAAAACGTCTCTTGCTTCCATTTTCTTAGGTAATCAAATGCAAGGCAGCCGTAATCTGGAAACCTAAAGAACCATTTAGTATTGTGGAAATAGAAGTAGCTCCACCAAAAGCACATGAAGTTCGCATCAAGGTAAAGGAAATAAACCAAAATCCATGTTAATGCAAGTTACTCTTATCTATGCGTAACCATCTCAAATGGGATATGTTGAGGCGTACCATCTAGAATGGTTTCTTCTTTCATGGGAATGAGGGACAAGACCTGAAAGCAAAATGAGACAGATAGAATCCCTTAAGAGCTATGGTGGTGCAGTGGTTAGAATGCAGTACTGCAGGCTATTTCTGCTGACTGCCTGTTGCCAGCAGTTCGGCAATTCAAATCTCACCAGCTCCAGGTTGACTCAGCCTTCCATCCTTCTGAGGTTGGTAAAATGAGGACCCAGATTGTTGGGAGCAGTATGCTGATTCTGTAAACTGTTTAGAGAGGGCTGTAAAGCAGTATAGTGGTATATAAGTCTAAATGCTATCGCTATTGCTTAATCCTGCTTTCTAACGAAATCACAGGCCAAAGTTGATCCCCCCCCTTACTTACCTTCCCAAGCCTCCTTTTGGTATGCATACACGCGTGCAGAGTGCACATTTGGTGTGCACTGCACATGCCCATAAAGCGTGCACACAGTGCACATGCACAATCAGCGAACCTATAGCAACCGGATTTCACCACTGAGTGCAGGCTCCCCTTTTTTTGAGATCAATCAAATATTGATCTGTTAGTTTTAAAAGAAATTGACTGACCGGCGCATCAACTAAACCTGACATTATAAACTGACATAACTGGCCCAAAGTCACGCAGCCAGCTGTCATGCCTGAGGCGGGAATATTACCTACAGTCTTCTGGTCTTCAGCCTGGAGCTTTAACCACTAGACCAAATTCTCTCTCTATTTTTGTTATCTCGCTTTTTAAAATGAATGAGGTTTTAGAAGGGATTCTTGTAATCTTTAAATAATTCCAATACTTTTTTTTTTTTTAATTAACTGCAGTTTCTATGGGAAGTTACCAATTTTAATCATTGTACTTTTAGCTCTTCCTGAAAATTGAGGTTGAAGGCAGTGGTGAAATGTAAAATTTGTTACTACCGGTTCTGTGGGCGTGGCTTGGTGGGGGGTAATGTGACTGGGTGGGCGTGGCCAACATTTATATATATATATACTTTTAAAAGCATTTTTTCTACAACCTCTTGGGCCGAAGAGGTTGTTAAAAAAATGCTTTTAAAAGGCTCTGACTATCCCAGCTGAGTTGCCTGATTGTCAGAGGCTTTTTTTTCTTTTAAAAACTTTTTTTTAACTTTTACAAGCATTTGTAGGAAAAAATGCTTTTAAAAGTAAAAAAAAAAGCCTCTCATGATCGTGGGGCTCAGCTGGGCATGGGGGTGGGGGGGGGAGACAGGGATTTCTGCTACTGATTCTCCAAACCATCCACTGCCATTGCTACCGGATTGGGCGATCCGATCCGAACCGGGAGCATTTCACGCCTGGTTGAAGGGTTTAACAGAGAAATCACATTACTGTAAGTTAAGCCTAAAATAATGTACTCCAATAAGTTATCTTCTGCCTTTGTTCTAGATTTTGGCTAGTGGAATCTGTGGCTCAGATTCCCATGTTCTAAAGGGTGTTACAAAGACAAAGTTCCCTATTATTCTTGGACATGAAGCAGTTGGCTTGGTTGAGAGTGTGGGAGAAGGTATTACCAGTATGAAACCAGGTATGGAAATTGAGTGCAAAACCTTTCCCAGTAAGAATAAAATCAATAAGGTAATTAACGACTAGAAATTAAAAAATTCATACAGGGAGGCCTCGACTTACAACCATTTGTTCAGCGACCAAACAAATGACTGTGTTTCACACTTACGACTGTTGCAGCATCCCCATGAGCACATGATCAAAATTCAGATGCTTGGCAACTGGCATGTATTTATGATGGTTGCAATGTTCCAGAATCATGTAAATCACCTTTTGTGATCTTCTGACAACCAAAGTCAATGGGGAAGCCAGATTCGCTTAACCATGCTACTAACTTAACAACCATAGTGATTGACTTCTGTGCCAAGAAAGGTCATAAAATGACGCAAAACTCACTTAACAACTTTCTCGCTTAGCAGGAGAAATTTTGGGCTCCATTGTGGTTATAAGTTAGGAGTCCTATTGGAATTCTGAATGAAAATACTAGCAGTAGGTTAGTAGTATCTCTTCAACTATATCCTACAATAAACCACAAGCATTATTGTTCCCTCCAGAACTAACAAAATTAGTTTAATAATAATAATAAATAACTTTTTGCTATTAGTTCCGTTTCGATGAGGAGCAGCTAAAGTCTACGACATGTTCATAATCTGCATTATTTAAATCAGTGGCCCCCAACCTTTTGGGCGCCAAGGAACAGTTCAGTGGTGGGATTCAAATTTTTTTACTACCGGTTCTATGGGCGTGGCTTAGTGGGCATGGCATGGCTTGGTGGGCGTGGCTTGGTGGGCGTGACAGGGGAAGGATACTGTAAAATCTCCATTCCCAGCCCACTCCAGGGGAAGGATACTGCAAAATCCCCATTTCCTCCCAATCAGCTGGGATTTGGGAGGCAGATAATAGATGGGGGTGGGGCCAGTCAGAGGTGGTATTTACCAGTTCCCCGAACTACTCAAAATTTCCGCTACTGTTTCTCTAGAACTGGTCAGAAACTGCTGAATACCACTTCTGGAGCAGTTCCATGGAGAATGGTGAACCAGGGGGCGTGGTTTCACATACTGCCTGCACATGTGCAGATAGGGCATCGCTCACTTGTGCAGACCGGTTCCTGATGGTTCGTGGACCAGTATTGGCCCGTAGACCGGTGCAAATCCGCAGACCAGGGATTAGGGACCTATGGCTTAAGTAACAGAATTCTAAAATCCTATTGTAGCAATACTGAATTAGAGTGGAATTGACTGATTTGCTGGTAAAATACTGCCACTAAGTTGTCTGGAAGTTTCAAGCCCATTGATAATGATCTTTTTCTCATTCTCAGGAGACCAAGTCATTCCGATTTTTCTCCCCCAATGTGGCAAATGCAGTACTTGTCTGCATCCTACAGGCAACCTCTGCAAGATTGATCGGTGAGTTTCTGTTCTGAATTGTGGCACTACTGAACTTTCTTGTCCTGTCTGATAACCCCATGACGGATAATTCTGATTTCTCCTGCCATGTTTTTGAACCTTCACAGTGGGTCTGGATTAATGGAAGATGGCACCAGTAGATTCACTTACAAAGGAACACCACTGTACAATTTTGTTGGTACCAGCACTTTCACAGAATATACTGTGGTACATGAGGATTCGGTTGTCAAAATCGATGCTGCAGCACCTCCTGAAAAAGTGTGTCTTATTAGCTGTGGGTTTTCTACTGGCTATGGTGCTGCCATAAATGCTGCAAAGGTAAGTTTCTGGTATCTCCATATTCTAGGTCAGGATAGTGGTTCTGAACCTTTTCTTCATCACGGGCCCACTTTAAATACCTTTTGTGGTCATGGACCGTGGTCATGGACCTCCAAGACTTAACTCTAGATTTAAATCATAACATTTCTTCAAGCCTTCGCAGACACCCTGTGATGGCATCGCACGCCCCCAGAGGTCTGCGGACCACAGGTGGAGAACCACTGTTCTGCGACATGTCACATGCAGCTATAGTGCCATATATCTGCTCTTAATGGTTTGACTTCATTTTAATTCTATGATGGAATTAGACATTTCTATAAGTAAAAATGTTGGTGGCTGCAAGCCAGTGTACACTTTGTTTGTTTGTTTCATTAGTTAGTTCGTTAGTGGGTTAGTTAGTTTGTCAAACATGTACAAGATAACAGGAATAACATGGATATTAATACAGGAAATAGGAACAAATAAATGGGGATAGTAGGACAGGGACAAAAGGCACGCTGGTGACTTATGCACGCTCCTTATAGACCTCTTAGGAATGGGGTGAGGTCAGCAGTAGACAGCTTAAGGTTAAAGTTATGTGGGGGGTGAGGATATAACAACAGAGTCAGGTAGTGCATTCCAGGCACTGACCACTCTGTTTCTGAAGTCGTATTTTCTGCAATCTAGTTTAGAGCAGTTTACCTTGAGTTTGTATCTATTGTGTGCTCATGTATTATTGCGGTTGAAGCTGAAGTAGTCATGACAGGCAGTACATTGTAGTTTTGTGTAATTTTGTGTACTATGCTTAGGTCAGACCGTAGGCAGCCTAGTTCTAGGTTGTCCAAGCCTAAGATTTCAAACATGGGGGCATAAGATATTTTGTTGCAAGCAGAGGAGTGGAATACTCTTCTCGTGAAATATCTTTGGACTCGCTCAATTGTATTAATGTCCGATGGGGATTGAGAGATATTGATGGAAAACAATTTGTCTAGTTAGCCTTGTAGAAAATAGATATTTGTGACTGGTCACATTTTATAGCAGCCATTCAAAGAATGTGCAATTCTTTCCATGGTATCCATTTTGGGATCATACATATGAGATGCTCTCAAAATTCCATATTGGCTCATATCTTTGGACCAAAAGAGATTCATTAACCCTATTAGTACATAACCATAATGCTCCTTCTTTTTATGCTAACAAAGGTGCGGCCTGGTTCTACCTGTGCTGTTGTTGGACTCGGAGGAGTTGGTCTCTCAGCAGTCATGGGCTGCAAGGAAGCTGGAGCTTCCCGAATCATTGGAGTCGATATCAACAAGGATAAATTCCCCAAGGCGAAAGAAATTGGTGTCACAGATTGCGTCAATCCCAAGGATTACCAGAAACCCGTCAATGAAGTGATCTTCGACTTGACTGGGGGTGACGGAGTAGAATATTCCTTTGAAGCCGTTGGAAAACCTGAAACCATGGTATGTGCATTAAGGTAGTACCACAATGGAAGAACTAAAAGGGACATGGGAAAGAAGTTATCTTTTACTAAAAGCCAACATTTCTGTGGGCTTTATTGAAATAATCATTGCAGCAATTGTAGAGTGCTAAGTAACAAAATGCAGCAGGAATTTTATCCTGGGGAAACGAGAAATAGGGCCTAGTTACTCTAATTTTACCTCAACAGGGATGGCTGCAGGCAAAGAAACACGTACTGTATTTTTTCCGCATCCCATTACATGTAGTCACAGCACATACTGCACCTTTCAATTTGGTAAAGGAGTCATGTGATTAGGAGCCAGTTTCAGTGGTGTGATTCAACCAGTTCACACCGGTTCAGGAGAACTGTTTGTTAACTCTTTATGAAGTTCTGCAAACCGGCTCAGTAGTCAAGGTGTGCCTGCCTGTCTGCCAATTCCAATAGCTCACACATATCTCAGGCATTCCTGCTCATTTGTAATTAACCAAAGGAAGGAAAAAGAAAAAGAAGAAATAACCACATAGCCATTTCCTCAGCAGAAAAATTCTAGCCCCTTTAAAACTCAAGCTTAATGTGCAAGAGAGGTTTCCCACTTCTCTCTCTCTTCAGTTAATAGCTCTGGCCTGGGGAAGACAACCAAGAACCATTTAACAGGTAAATACTTAGTTGCGATAACAAAACTGCAGGAATGCAGTCAGCATGGAAATTTACAGATCATACAGATTAACAGAGTTGGAAGGGACCTTGAAGGTCAACTAGTCCAATCCCCTGCCCAAGCAGGAAACCCTACACCATTTTTAAGAAATGGCAGTCCAATCTCTTCATGAAAGCTTCCAGCTATGAAGCTCCCACAGCTTCTGAAGGAAAGCTGTTTCTTTGGTTGATTGTTCTCACTGTCAGAAAATTCCTCCTTATTTCTAGGTTTGAATTTTTCCTTGTTCTGGACAGGATAAGGCCAGGGAAGGAGTTTTTAAAATGTTAATACAGAGCAGGAGTTTCTTCTCAGAGTTCCTGTGTCTTTTTAAATACACATTCTAATTAGAAGAATTGATTTTATTAATTTGGAATAGGGTTGCAATGCTCTTTCTATGTTTATGGATTTTGATCCGGCATTTTCAGCATTTAAGAATTAGCTTACAGTATTAGACTGTAAAGATTTCAAATTGTCTTGTAATTGTGTTGCTTGTGTGTGATGGAGCACCCACAACTTCTGAAGGCAAGCTATTTCATTGGTTAATTGGTTTCACCCTTAGGAAATTTCTTCTTAGTCCTAGGTTGTTTCTCTCTTTGGTTAGTTTCCATCCATTCTTTCGTGTTATGCCTTTTGGTGATCTGGAAAATTGTTTGACCCCCTCATTTTTGTAGGAGCCCCTCAAATTTCCTGACAGAACAGTGGAACAACTTATCTTCAGAAATTGTGAATACTCCAACACTGGAAGTTTTAAAGAAGAGATAATCATTTGTCTGAAGTGGTGTGGGGTTTCCTGCCTAAGCAGGGGGTTGGACTAGAAAACCTCCAAAGTCCCTTCCAACTCTGTTATTCTATTCTATTCTATTCTATTCTATTCTATTCTATTCTATTCTATTCTATTCTATTCTATTCTACTCTACTCTACTCTACTCTACTCTACTCTACTCTATTCTAAATATTGGAACGGTGCTATTTTATTGTGCTATTTTATGGTGAGTTGAACTAAGGAGAAATTTCCTAAGGTGAGACCAATCAAGTTGGCCATGCCCACCCAGCCACACCCACCCAACTGGTCATTAGTGCAGAGAACCGGTTGTTAAATTATTTGAATCCCATCCGTGGCCAGTTTGGTCTAGTGGTTAAGGCACCATAGTAGATACAGGAGACCATGCAAAAGAGAAATTGAAAACTTTCTTTCTGCAAATTACTTTATGGTAGCTTATCATAGGAAGGCATTGCCACAACAGACCATTTGAGGAGATGTTATTTTTGATACATTTGGAGCAATAAAATTGTATGTGAAAGGTCAATGGAAGAATTGTGGTTGGAGTGGTAAACATTGACTTTGACTTGATTCACATATATGTCTTTGGGTTGATTTTAGCTGGATGCCTTGAATTCTTGCCAAATGAATTATGGAAAGTGCATCACTATAGGAGTACCACCTACAGATTCGAAGATTACCTTGTCTCCAGGAATTCTCTTCACTGGCCGAACTTGGAAAGGAACTCTATTTGGAGGTAGGGCCCCTATCTGGCTATTAATACAGTCTCTCTCTCTTTTGTATCCTATACTATGGGAAGCTCAATATTACCATATAATATAGCAATAGCACTTAGACTTAAATACCGCTTTACAGTTCTTTACAGCCCTCTCTAAGTAGTTTACCGAGTCAGCATATTGCCCCCAACAATCTAGGTCCTCATTTTAGGATGGAAGGATGCATGGCTGACTCCACCTTGAGCCTGGCCAGTGGTGGGATGCTGCCGGTTTAACAACTGGTTCAGTGATTGCACACTTTGTGCACACACGTGCACTTTGCACTGGGCGTGCATGCACAGTTTTACAAATACTAACCTTCTGTGTTACCATTTGGGAGTAACACAGCTGAGATGTGGCAATCCGCTCTGCACGCCAATCAGCTGAGAAGATAAAGCTGTTAGTGTTAAGAATAAATACAATTATTGACCTCCACCCTGAAATAAATGTGGAAGGGGAAAAAAATGAAAATCCCATCTTTGTCAACCTACATTAACCATCCCATCCATCCATTATGCATCATTGACCCATTACAGCAATCCTCACCCCATGCCCCATTAGATGTAGCCTCCTGCCACCAAAAGGTTGTCCCACACTTTACTTGATCTTCTGTCACCAAATCATAGAATCAGATGTAGTTCTGCTATTATTTACAAGCAGGGGTGAAATCCAGCAGGTTCTGGCAGCTTCTGGAGAACCAGTAGCGGAAATTTTGAGTAGTTCGGCGAATCGGTAGTAGAAACTTTTGAGTAGTTCAGAGAACTAGCAAATACCACCTGGGGCTGGTCCCAGATGGGGTGGGAATGGAGATTTTGCAGTATCTTTCCCCTGCCATGCTCACCAAGCCACGCCCACAGAACTGGTAGTAAAAAATTTGGATTTCACCACTGCTCACAAGCCCAATTGCCCTTTAAGAAAAGTTAGAGGAGAGCTCTCATCATTTCTCTTACATGGTTGGCTGAACAGCTGGAGGTCATCCAACAACCAGCAGACTGTTGCTTCTCCTGAAACTAGTTACTAAAAGGACCACCAAAGTCCTTTCAAACACAATAGTAAATTTCGTAAATGATTACGTTTAAGTAAAACAGGATCCAGAAACTCTACCAGAATTTCAATATGTCTTGATATAAATTGGAATATCTGACTGCTTCGAGGGATGTTTTTAAAAACTTAAAAGCTGGAGTAGCAGGGAGAAGAACCTATTAAGTCAAGTAGCAGAGTTTCTGGAAAAAGAGTTTAAACATTTTGCAGTATAATTTTTCTGGTTCTCTAAAATTGCTATCTTTCAGGATATTATTGTTGCTGGCAAATAACATATTAATCTGGTTTTTTTTTTTCAAAAAGAAAGCAATATTAGTTGCAGAGGAAGTGAATACTGAGTCTGGGGAATATCCCAATTGCCCCTTTCACAGCTCTAATTATTATTTTTTTTTAAGATTCAGAGCACTAATGATTCATCTCCTGCATTATATAAATGCAAATTGTACTGAGAGGCAGAGAAAAAACTCCTTATGAAGCCATATGTTTGTTCTAGTGGTGCTATTTACTTATTCATATCGACTTTTCTCAATTTAATATTCTCCAGAAATGCTAGACTTGAATACCAGCATTTCTCAGGCAACCTGATCTTTAAAGTCCAACACTTATGGAAAACACTAGGTCAAGGAAGGTGGATTTTCAATGATGATCCAGTAATCTTTACAAAGGACAGACATGATAATATTATAGATTCCCTAATACAAATATTGAAGCAAGAACTTTAGAATGGGTTGGTTCCTTCTCCTTGCCCTCTGAGAACCAGGATTTCAAGAATGAGGAATAGATGGGATCATAGAAATTTGAACAGGGTCCATAGGTTATCCAATACAGGAAAAAGTCTGTAATTTATACTGTAAATTCCTCAATTGATAGCAAATTCCTCAGCTCTGGGATCAGCAGATCATCTAATATCACATGACACCTAGTCCAATCTTATTAAGAGTTTCTGCCTCAAAGAAAAGCTGTAGAAGTGCATTTCAAATGACCTTGTAAAATTAATGCAGTATCTTTATATCCTTTTTTTTACTTTCAGACTGGAAAAGTAAAGATACAGTTCCTAAGTTGGTTTCGGATTTCATGAACAAAAGATTTAGCCTAGATCCATTAATTACTCACACTTTACCCTTCGATAAAATCAATGAAGGTTTTGAGTTGCTTCACTCAGGAAAATGGTAAGACTTCCTTATTTCCCCCAGCTTAAAATGAATAAACATGGTCCAAAAGATAATGCACTGTTTTAAGTACTCACATAATTAAAAGTCAAAATTCATATTGAGGAATTGTTTGTTTTGCCAACAGAAACTTTGCAAAATAGCTACATGCCTTGAGTTTCAGGCAAGGTACCTAAATCTTAGAAAGAAGAAAATTGTACTAAGAGAATTTGGAGAAAATATTACTGACTTTGCTTAGTTGTACAGTTGGGATGATGTAACAGAGGTGATCACATTGTGGCTGCATGTTGAATTTTTAATTCCACTCCAGAGACACCCCCCCCCATTTCTTACAGAAACTAGATTTAGGTAGGGGTGGGGTGCTGGGGGTTCACAGGGATTCAGGAGAACCTCTAGCTAAGATTCTGTGCAGTTCGGAGAACCCCCAAATCCCAGTTCTGGCTGGCCCCACCCACCCCGCCCCTTCCAGGAGTCCCCACATGGCCCATTTCAGATGAAGGTAAGTACAGGGCGTGCGCAGAGGCTCCGGGAGGGCGAAAAACGGGCCTACCAGAAGTCTGGGAAGGCCTGTTTCCAGCCACCAGAAGGCCTCCAGAGCCTAGGGAGGCCATTTTCGCCTTCCTGGAGACTCGAGGAAAGCCTCTGGAGCCCAGCGAGAACAAAAACCCCCCTCCCTGCCATGGTGCAGGAGGCCGACTAGGCCACACAGCAACCGGGCAGAGAACCTCTTGCTAAAATTTTTGAAGCGCACCCCTGGATTTAGGCTATAGTTTTCAAATAGTTGCCATTTTACACTGAGAAATTGATTTTGCCTCCATTTTAATTATATTGGCTATTCTGAAAATTTTGGCTGAAGATGAGATTACCACCATAATTCAATGCTGTTAATTATCTAAAAGATTAAGAAATCTCACAGGCAAGACTGATGCTTCCGCATACTTGTGTGAACATTTGCACCACCAAATTATTTCTTCCTCATACTTTCTATCAGAAGTCTTCTGTTGTTATCAGGGCTGTCTTTTATACTGTACAAAAAAGCTGAGTAGCGGAGTGCCTCATTTGCAAAAGAGAATACAGATTACTCTGTGTTATTAATTCCTCCACAGAAATAATGGCATGTTAGAAAGGTTTAATTTTGGCAGAATCCATCCATTTTCCTGTTTTTTTCACCCTCTCTTTAATCTGCCTTGAAAGTTCTTACAATATTAATCTATTGATAAAAATAGTCATGAACTGTTATTATCAATGGTCTTACTTAAAGTCTAAATAAAATTTCTTGACTTTGCTAAGAAAAGAAATAACCACATTTAAATATAAACTGTTTTCTGATGTTTCAGCATCCGCTGCGTCCTGACGTTTTAAAGGCTCTGGTGCAGAAGAAAAATAGAAAACTACCATTTCTGTCTCTGAAATCCACCAGAAATGCATTATGCAGCATATATACTTCAATAAGCTAGTCAACAGAAGCAGAATTATTTCTTT
This sequence comes from Pantherophis guttatus, assembly GCF_059756535.1. NCBI lineage: Eukaryota > Metazoa > Chordata > Lepidosauria > Squamata > Colubridae > Pantherophis > Pantherophis guttatus. The sequence goes on along the minus strand of NC_142070.1, from coordinate 20,432,236 downwards.
TCTTTCTATCTCTTTTCTCCCCATTCTGGTTCATGTGTTATTATTACTGCTGAATTTACCTGCAAGGACGACAACAACCCTGGAATTAAGGCATTCCCATGTGAAAGTAAAAATTAGGAAAAATATAGTTATAAACATGCTTAACATTCCTATGTTTTGTACACTTTCCCTATTTCATCATCTTCCTCCCCCCCTCTCTCTCATGATTGGTTAATTATGTGTCCCTAAAAGACGGGATTTCTAAAATTGTGTGCATGTGTGCTCATGACCTTTTTTCTCACAAATTATTTTCACAACATAGACAAATAGATAAATGCAAGGCCAATACATAAGAATCAGTGGCTCTTATGGGTAGGGAAACAGGTGTCGTCTGGTGCTTTGTTGAAGTTGTAACTCATCCTATTCTCCCTAAACGGGGGTAAAAATTAGGGAGGGGATTATCAGAGTATTAAGCTATATTTTTCAGTCTGTTTGCAAAGATGAATTAAGTTCAGAGAGATGTTTCTGTTGGGCTTCAAGTCCAAGGAAACCCATGCACATTTAGACTTCATTAAGTCTCATTAATAGGTCCCATTTAAATATACTCAGGGCTTCTAGTTATATTGTCTATCTGCTCATTGTCCTCGCATTTCCCTCCTACCCCTGCCATTTATAGATAAATGTGTTTGGGGAAATACTCATCATCTTGATTAAATGCAAGAACTAAGCAAACAAATATATTAAATATACCAAAAGGTAGATAATCCAACAGCAGTAATGATCTGCAACAAGTTTAACTACTTCCAGTTTTAGAAACAGATTTATTTTATCACCATTTCTGTGCTTTTAATTCCCACACACACCCACTTTTTTTAAGTGGCAGAATGGAATTTATATTTTTACAAATTCAAGATGGAAAATGATACACGGCTTTTTATTTGGTACAAACAAATAACAGCTTGTCATTTTTAAATGTTGTGGGATTGAAATATTTTTTCTATGCTGGGAGTTGAAGTCCACAAGTCTTAAAGTTGCCAAGTTTGAAGACCTCTGATTTACAGTTAGATTGGCTATTCACTTACACTTTAAATATCACCAGCATCAATAACGGGTTCACAGCTTTGTCCTTCTCCTTTAACATAGAAGAATGGATGAAAGGTCAAGAGAGAGACTTTATCACTCATAATTCTTTTATAATTGTTTGGCACTTTTTATCATGTAAGACTGCCAAAGAGTAGGAGCCAAAATATTTTGGAAGAGACTTCACTTACAGATGGGACAACTTAACAGAACATAAGCTAGAGATTCACTATCCCCAAGGGATTTGAGATACCATTGGGTTAGTAATTTTGGCACTCCGATATGATGTTATTGTAAAATAATAAACCTCTTGGATCAGATTACGTGTTTATTTTCTTCCTCAATGGTTATATGGGTGCCTTCAGAAAACCCACAAACAAGGAATGAAGGCAATATCTACTGACCTAATACCACTCTTCAAAACATTTATTTTCACTACCGTAGCTGTTCAAAGAAAAACCCCATCTTAGGCATTGAAAGAATCAAAAAGAAGTTTAGATCTATCTATCAAGGTATATTGGCAAAGACATCAGAAAACTCTGACAATCAAATTCCGAGGAACCAAACAAGTACAAGAGCAGAAGTCAAAGGCTCCATTTTCATTTCTTTGTCTTTGTTAATAGCACATTTCTTTTTCTGGAACTGGCTGAAACCCATGTCAGAAAAGATATGCTAACCAGTGGTGGAATTCAAATTTTTTTACTACCGATTCTGTGGGCGTGGCTTGGTAGGCATGGCAGAGGAAAGATACAGAGGAAGATAATCCCCCATTTCTCAGGGGAAAGTATCACACTGTTATCATAATCATAATCATAAGTTTATTTGTCAAGCATATATAAGATAACAGGTAAAAGTATAAACGTAATTTGAATACATGAAAAGAGTAAGTAAAAAAGGAATATTAGGACAGGGAAGTAGGCACGCTTATGTTAAGTATATGTTAATATATTTATAAGTATATTAAATTTATTATATTTAATAATAAACCTATTTAATACACTGCTTTTTCTCCAGCAGCATAATGTAGAGGAGATCACACAAAATTTCCCATTTTTCCCCACAGCAAGTACAGATTGGGTTGAGAAAGAGACCCAAATCTCCCAAAGAACTTTGGTTGCTGGTTTCTCTGCTCCCAGTCCAACATGAAAAACTATTTTCAAAGTCTTTTGAGGACGAACGTGCTTCTGCTTCTCTCCAAATCACCTATAGCAAAAAAAGGAAAAAGGATTATTGTCCTATACTGCATACACAGTATTTCAGACTTGTAATCTTCTTCCCCAAATTCTGGTAAAAACAAATAATGTCCTTTCACACCACCTTTGCATACGAAAAAGTCAATGTATAGATGGAAACGAATTTACACAGTCCCTTTATTCAGACTGTCAGGTAAGAAGTTTCCTATGACGGTTACAGTCAGTATATTATCACATGCGGATGCCTTCAGATACAGGCTATCTAGCGCTTCTATGAATGGCGTAGTAGGCAATATTGTAGGCAGATTTGACTGCATTCCCCAGAGTCCTCCGCGGCATGTCTACGGCAAGCGAAGCGTTCTAACTGAAAAAAGCGTTGCCTTTGGACCGCTCTTTGACCCTAAACTAAAGGAATCTGGATGCTGGAAGCCAAGTGCCTAGCGCCGTGTTACTCTAGCGGTCGCTTCTATCTCTGCCCCCCCCCCCAAATTTTTTTCCAAAGCAATAGACCAGGGTTCTCCGAAAGCGAAGTGAAAAGATCTTCGTTGCAGTGGGTAATTTGCAGACATGGACACTTCTGGGAAAGTAAGAAACGGTTTATTCTTCTTAGGGAGAAAGTAAACTAATCTAAACTGTAAACTCGTTTAAACGGGAAATGCATCTGCTAATTTGTGGTTAATCTTTGGTGCGAGCCCCGCTTTTAAGATATGTAAAGGATAGCCGGTGCTTCCCTCTTTTGTGTAGAACTAATAGAAGAACGTATAGCTTCTACAGCAAACTACAGCTAAGCAAAACCAAGAGCTTAATGCACAGTTTAAGACGGCATATCTTCTTGCATGCTTTCTGTGAAATAATGGCAACGTAATGGAACAACCTGCAAGAATTATAGCTAGAAATCCAATGTTTGTTTAATTGCATTCAAATATATAATGGACTACACTGGTCTACAATCGCCCCCCAGACAGAATTGCCATTCATTGGCACAATGCATAGACAATGAGTAATTTATTTGTCTTGCTTGTTGGATCATGGTTTGCCCTTAAACTGAGACATCCTAAGTAAATAGATCCTAATGGCTTTGCTTGCAAGGCTTTTAGCTGTAGTTATTGCACTATGCTTCGTGTAGTAAGCCTAACACATCACAGATGAGCGGCGTTCTCAAAATACGCTAGACTAAAATGCGGTGGACTTCTTTGTTGTTCACAATAAATCCAAACAGTATGTTCAGTTGGATCGATTTCTATTTAAATATGTTTACCAGATTGATGTAGGAGTTAAGGCGTGAGGCTAGAAACTGGGAAATTGTGAATTCTAATCCCACCTTAGACACAAAGCTAACTGGATGTCCTTGAGCCGGTCACTCTCTCCTAGCCCTTGGAAGCAGGCAATGGCAAACCATTTCTGAAATCTTGCCAAGAAAACTTCAGGGAGCTGTCCAGGCAGCCACCAGGAATCAAGATTGCCTTGAAGCAGTGGTGAAATCCAAATTTTTTTACTACCGGTTCTGTGGGTGTGGCTTGGTGGGCGTGGCAGGGGAAGGATACTGCAAAATCCCCATTCCCTCCCCACTCCTGGGGGAAGGATATTGCAAAATCTCCATTCCCACCCCACTCGGGGGCCAGCCAGAGGTGGTATTTGCTGATTCTCCGAACTACTCAAAATTTCCACTACTGGTTCTCCAGAACCTGTCAGAACCTGCTGAATTTCACCCCTGCCTTGAAGGCTTTCTACCACCTAAAATTGTTACAATTGCAATCTAATTTTCATGCTATTGCAGCTAGATTGGCATCTGAAGCATATATAACTAGGGATTTAAGTTGCAGGAAATCCTAAGTGCATACATGGCAGCATTAATCCCTTGCTTAGAACATATAATACTTTGATACAGAACTGTATAATATATTATCTAGCGTGTATATGATTTCTGGAAAATATTTTAGACTATATTATAAGTCACTGATTGCACGGAGTGGGGATTAAAAACCTCAGGAATAAAGTTATTTGTTAAGATAATACTATTAATATATAATTGCCCAAAGAGGAAAGGGCGCCCTGTTGCACCACTAGACTTGGGGTCATAGCTCAGCTGTAGATCACATTTCATTTACTACTTTGTCCAAGTCCAAGTTTCAAAGTAAATTAAAAATGGGCATTTTTTTAGGTGACTGGAAGCCAGAATTAACATTTTGGGAAAGTGAATTCATGTTATGCCACAGAGAATACAGACTTTCTGATGGGAGAGGGAGTCTGTCAGGAGGAGGTGGACATATTTTCTAAAAACATGTATGCTCAGTTTGTTTGCAGCTTGCACTAATAGTTGTCTCAAAAAGTAGAAAAGCACCTACAGTTTTCAGCCCCTCTAGTCAAAGGGTACTCTAGGGATGAGAAAGATTACCACTGTCAGATGTACAGTAGATAACATGATGAATTAATTTCCACTTTTCCTTTATGGCAAAGAAATCTCTCCACGTGTGCCCTGTTGTGCTCCTTTATTACAAAAAAGTGTGTTATACAGAAGTGTCTACAGGATGGAGGCTTTCATTAAAATGACTAGAGCATCATTACATCCTTTCAATGCAAGTTCTGTTCCTCATGTACCCATGTACATCCTAAGGGATGCGGTGGCTCAGTGGCTAAGATGCTGAGCTTGTCGATTGAAAGGTCGGCAGTTCAGCGGTTCAAATCCCTAGTGCCCACCCCGTTACTTGTCCCAGCTTCTGCCAACCTAGCAGTTCAAAAGCATGTAACAAATGCGAGTAGAAAAATAGGGACCACCTTTGGTGGGAAGGTAACAGCGTTCTGTGCACCTTTGGCGTTTAGTCATGCCGGCTACATGACCATGGAGACGTCTTCGGACAGCGCTGGCGCTTCGGCTTTGAAACAGATGAGCACCGCCCCCTAGAGTCGGGAACAACTAGCACATATGTGCGAAGGGAACCTTTACCTTTACCTTACATCTTCATGATGCCTGTCCAAAGGGAGTAGAGCTTGTGGTGCAATCATGGGACATTAGGTTTCTCATTTGAGCCTCCTGTGGAGGCCTCAAGGGAGCTGATTACTCCCACAGGAATGGCATAAGAGGTTCTCTATGAACCCCACCATGAGCTGCTACATTGAGAAGGCTTTTAGGCATCGACCAACTTGTGATGTTATAATAGTGGGAAAGGTCTGCTAGTTGATTTCATCTACTTTGTGCTTTGCATAGGATGAGACTAAACATATTTGTTTTTGGTTTGGCTTTCCTAGGTTATCAAATGTAGAGCAGCTGTGGCTTGGGAAGTTGGCAAACCACTTTCTATTGAAGAGGTAGAAGTGGCTCCACCAAGGTCTCATGAAGTTCGTGTTAAGGTAGTTCAATTTTTTTGAGTAATTTTCCATGGTCCTCTATTTTGGAAAGCACTGTTTTGTTCTTAAAGGAAAACTACAACTTGTCACTTCCTTTAATCTATTTTTCAAGCATTTGCCAAGCAGTTTGCTAAATAAGTACTTGTACATTGGTAACCCTTAAATAGGTAAGAGAAAAGTAAACGGGAATTGTGTTTCATTGACAATGGGTTTACTAAATGTGCTCAGGTCAGCTGCATAGATCTAAATGAAAATAGTGGAGTGGACAGGGATGCAAAGACTCATTCTGAGTTGGAATTTGCTGAATATTAGTTTTGGCATAATTTGCTTGAATATTAGTTTTGGCATAACCTCCCATCCCATTTTCCCGAATGATGAAGCAATTGGGGCATGAATGCTTCCTCGTCCAAGAAACGATGTGATATCGTTTTAAAATTATCTTACTTCAGTGTTTCATTTGGCATAAAAGTATAGGATATTTATCTTTCATATTTCATAGGAAATTCCATACTACCCGTGTTTCCCCGAAAATAAGACCCTGTCTTATATATTTTTTTCAACCCCGAAATAAGCGCTTGGCCTTATTTTCAGGGAGGTCTTATTATTTTGGGGCATGTGGAGCAAGATGGGGCTCCTCTTGCTGTCTTACCTGATTTCCATCTCTGCGTTTAAATATTTTTGGGGAGGGCTTATTTTCAGGGGGAAGGCTTATTTTAGCGCATGTGCTCAAAAGCCTGATTAGGCTTATTATCAGGGGATGTCTTATTTTCGGGGAAACAGGGTAAATGTTTTATTTTACATTACTGCTGTATTAAGAAGACTGCTGATAAATTAGAGCAGGATTTCCCAGCTCAGTTAGATGGGTAACATCATCAGCAGTGTGGTCAGTTGGAGCTCAGAATTTAAATATAGCTACAAACAAACAAACAAACAAATTAAGAACAATTTAATCTCAAACCACACATTTTCTGAATAGTTTTTATCCCAGAGCTATAATTGCACTCGACAATGAACTAAAGGGTCACCATCAGTGAGCTGTTGGACAGTATTACTTGGTTGTTGTGTGGATGTTTGGGTGGTTTAGGGGTGGGGAATTGTGGTGGGTGGGGGGGTGTTTGGGGATTGTTATGTGTGTTGCACCTGGTCTTTGGGTGTCAAGTAAATTTCGTTGTATGTGTATACTGTGTATACACAAACAATGGCAATAAAGTTTATTTATTTTATTTTATTTTAAATGAACAACTGATCACACTGACACACAAGACATTTATAAGCTAAGGAGAATAGGACAAGACAATCCTGCTGATGATGTTACCCAGTCTGGTAACGAAACATTCAGAAATTAAACTGAAACAAGCTTGGAGAGCAAACCACTGCCAAAATATTATTCATCTTTTTCCCGTCTTTAAGAGAACGGTTAAGATGGATGAGTGGAGTTAATAGCATGCATTCCACTGGTAAAGATAAACAGCCTTCTGCCCCATAGTCTGTGGCATCAGAGTAATAGCATTTTTACATTTGTGTTTTTCTCCATGGTTTAGAATCCATTGGCTTGTCCATATTCATATGAGACTGTTATGCATAGATCATTGGAAGCCCCTAGTAACTACCCACATAACATCCGCTATGGTTGGACATAACTCTTTGTTCTCTATTATAGATAATAGCCACCGGAATATGTGGGACAGATGACCATGTTCTGGAAGGTTCTTTCCCCAAAGTAGAGTATCCTGTCATTCCTGGCCACGAAGGAGCCGGGATAGTAGAGAGTGTTGGGCCAGGAGTGACATGTGTGAAACCAGGTACAGAGAAGAATTCCTCTGGCTTTTTCCATGTGCATTTTAATATCTTCAAAATATAATGGGTATCCAACATACTGTATTTGCTATACACTATTGCCGTGATGGTGAACCTATGGCACGTGTGCCAGAAGTAGCACGCAGTGCCCTCTCTGTGGGCAAGTGAGCCATCGCCCCAGCTCAGCTTTGCCGCGCACGCCTCCCACGAGCCAGCTGGTCTTCGGGTCTCTGCTGCGCATGCGCTGGGGGGGTGCATGGGGGAGAAGCTCACACACATGTGTTCAGGGGCGGAGCGCATGCAGCGGGGCCATGCATGCAAGCGGGAGCGGGACGCATGCGGGGGGCCACACACATTGCATTTTGGGGATGCGAGCGTGCACGCTTTGGCCACTCGGTCTACAAAAGGTTAGCCATCACTGCACTATTGCATAGAGTCTGCATTGTACAGAAGTGAGCTCAGATATTACAGACCATGATTTGTTTAACTATAGGTAGTCCTAACTTAAAACCACTTGTTTAGAGACCACCCTTTTCTGGGCCCTGAAAAAAAGACTTACAATCAGTCCTCACAATTATGACCTTCTCAGCGTCCCCATAAGCACCTTATCAAAATCTGGGTGCTTGACAACTGATATATATTTATGATGGTTGCAACATCTCAGGGTCATGTGACCACTCTTGGCAATTTTCCCAACCGCCTTCTGACAAGCGAAGTCAATGGGGAAAGTTCAATGATTCACATAACAGCTGCAGTGATTTGCTTAACTGTGTGGGAAAAGCTCATAAGATTGGGTGTGACTCACTTAACAGCCTTGTTTAGCAAGAGAAATTCTGGCCCTAATTGTGATCATAAGTTGAGAATTACCTATATGAACTGTGTTTATAGTACTATTTTTCCTTGACTACACCAGAGCTCAGGGACGTCTTGTCAGACTACTTAACTGAATTGGCTATTCATTGCACAAATTTCTCTGTCATGTGGCTTCATATTTAGACACATCTAGAACAATTGTGAGTCTTAGTGTTCCTTCACCATTTCATTCTTCCTCTTCCCAACGAAGCTGTATGTATAATAAAATAAATTTTCTTGCTCTCAGACCTGTACTCTGCGCACCTGATGAAGTAACCTTTGATCTATGAAAAATTATGTAATGATGGTCCAAGGATTTGCCATGAACCATGGATTGCAAAGCTGAATTGTAGACTTAAATTTATACTTTAAAACCACAGATGCTAAATATGCTAAGTCGTGGTATAGTGTGAATGAAGAATGATTAAATATGTTTAAGTGAAACTGCTTCTAGGACATCTGATTTAGTATTCCCTACTCCCACAATCCACAATGAATTACAATCTGAATTTTAATGAGTGCATGCAGAAGGCTGCTTCAACTATGGCAAATATATCAGGAAAAGTCTGCTTTATAAATCTTGATTTATAAAAATGTGGGTAATAAGTGTGATCTTTTGATCCAGAGATTTCATGTTTTTTTCTTTTGTATTTGAAGGAGACAAAGTTATTCCTCTTTGTCTGCCCCAGTGTGGAGAATGCTACTCATGTTTAAAATCAAACACCAACTGTTGCCTGAAAACCCAGTGAGTTCCTTTAAAAACTTTTTTTTGTATATTTTTGGATTCAGGGCAATGCACATAAAGTTTCTTTTCTTACTGACAAGTCTGTTTATCTCTGAAACAGCATTTCCGAACCACAAAATCTGATGCCTGACAAAACCAGTAGATTCAGCTGCAAAGGAAAGCAAATTCATCACTTCCTCTGGATTAGCACTTTCTCTGAATATACAGTCATGCCTGACTCTACCGTTGTTAAAATTGATGCTGCTGCACCTCTGGATAAAGTCTGTCTTTTTGGCTGTGGATTCTCCACTGGTTATGGGGCTGCCCTCAATACAGCCCAGGTGAGAAAACCTATTTATTAAGTTGTCTGTGGAAATTCTCAATCATCCAGGTCATGATTATCCCAAAGGTGCTTTTCTTTTTTTCAAGAGGCAACTGGACTTTCTGTTTTTTCTTTGAAGATGTTTCGTTTCTCATCCAAGAAGCTTCAGGACTAGACTCAGCAGTCCCTCTGCATTTAAAAGATACAGGCCGCTCTTTTGAAGACAACAAAGTCCATATTTTGGACAGAGAGGATTGATGGTTTGAAAGAGGGGTCAAAGAGGCTATCTATGTCAAAACTGAACAGGCTTCTCTCAACAGAGGGGGAGGGATGCGACATCCATCTCCAATCTACAACACAGTCCTTTCAACAGTTCCAAGAAGGCTCCACACCAGAGGTGGGTTTCAACAGGTTCTGACCAGTTCTGGAGAACTGATAGCGGAAATTTTGAGTAGTTTGGAGAACCGGTAAATACCACCTCTGACTGGCCCCGCTCCCATCTATTCTCTGCCTCCCAAGTCCCAGCTGATTGGGAGGAAATGGGGATTTTGCAGTAACCTTCCCCTGGAATGGGGAGGGAGTGGAGATTTTACAGTATCCTTCCCCTGCCATGCCCACCAAGCCACGCCCACCAAGCCATACCCATAGAACCGGTAGTAAAAAATTTTGAAACCCACCACTGCTCCACACCAATTTGCACCACTCAGGTGACCCTGATGACACAAATAAACCTCCAAGTGACCTTAACAACCCACTAAAAGAATGCAAATGACCAGCTGTCTGCAAGGAGTATAAATCCTTCCATTCCCCACCATCCAGTCACAGCTGAAGAAGCTTCTTGGATGAGAAACGAAACGTCTTGAAAGAAAAATCAGGAAGTCCAGTTGCCTCTTTAAAAAAAAGCACCTTTGGGACTATTTATAAGTTCTGATCGGCTCTCAAATTCTATGCCATTTAAGAACTTCTCAATCAATTCATTATGCTGCTGGGGATAGTTTGAATGTATCTCTGCTCCAGGGGTGAAATGCTCCCAGTTCGGACTGGCTCGGGCAAGTAGGTAGCAATGGCGTCGGGCAGTTTGGAGAACCGGTAGCAAAAATCCCTGCCCCCACCCCCCATGCCCAGCTGAGCCGCGCGATCATCAGAGCCTTTTTTTCCTTTTAAATGGCTCTGACCAGCCAAGCTCTGACAATCCCAGCTGAGTTGCCTGCTAATCAGGCAACTCAGCTTGGATCGCCAGAGCCATATAAAAGAAAAAAAAGTTTCTTTTTTTCTCCCACCCCCCCCCTCAAGCCTCCAGCTTGCTTACCTTAGCTGCTGGTCGCAACGCAATCCATTGCATCGGCAAGCAACTGAATCTCCCTGCCTGCAATCAAACTCATCGGTGAGCAGCTCTATCTGCAACTTTAAGACTTGTGGACTTCAACTCCCAGCAAAGCTGGCTGAGGAATTCTGGGAATTGAAGTCCACAAGTCTTAAAGTTGCCAAGGTTGGAGACCCCTGTTCTATTGGGTAAGTTTTTTTCCCCTTTGGGAGCTTTAAAAAAAATAGTTAATTGGGGGGGGTTTTAGTTGTTCTTTTTTTAGACCTAGCCATTTAAAGTTTAGGAAGTTTTAAATTTAGCTGCTTTTATATAAAAATCAAAATAAATTAAAATAAAATAATATTTGTGCAGCTTTCTGAGATTTACTGTGTTTCTATAGTGTTTCACTCTAACTACACAAACACACAAAATCTCACAAAGCTGTATGTGGAATTTTGTGTGTGTAAAGTGTGAAAGTTGGTTTTTTGGACTTTTTGTGGCTGTGTGAGATTCCTGCTTGTTGCAGGGGCCATTTTGGGTCTAGCACAGCTGCTTTTACATTGTGGGTGAGCCAGTTGTGTTGTGTTGCGTGTGTGTAAAGTGTGCAAGTTGTTTTTTTGGGCTTTTTGTGGCTGTGTGAAGTTCCTGCTTGTTGCGGGGCCATTTTGGGTCTAGCACAGCTGCTTTTACATTGTGGGTGAGCCAGTTGTGTTGTGTTGTGTTTTGTAGGTTAAAAAAGGGCAAAGAAGTAACATTGACTTGGCCACGCCCACCCAGTCACCTTACCACCAAGCCCCGCCCACTAATTAAGCCACGCCCACAGAACCGGTAGCAAAAAATTTTAGATTTCACCCCTGCTCTGCTCTCTTTCTCCATGACTCCAAAGGTTACACCTGGATCCACCTGTGCTGTTTTTGGTTTGGGAGGAGTTGGTCTCTCTGTGATCATGGGATGCAAAACAGCTGGAGCATCTCGTATCATTGCGATTGACATTAACAGCGACAAATTTGGAAAGGCAAAAGAATTGGGAGCTACAGAATGTATCAACCCTCAAGATTACAAGAAACCCATTCAAGAAGTAGTGCTGGAAATGACTGGACATGGTGTAGATTATTCCTTTGAGGTTGCTGGATGTTTGGAGACCCTGGTATGTATTTAATCAAAATGTATTGGCTCATTCGCCATTTGATGCTAGTTTCAATGAAAACACTATAGTGAAATTTTGATTTAAAAGAACATTCAGGATGACACAACATCTGCTACTACTAGCTATCTAAGTCAGAATATACCTCATTTGTGTAAACAGTCACCGTTTTACTTTATTTACATAAATCCATTCTAATGCAAGCGATAATACAATTTAAATCATTAATCTAAATTTAAATGAATTGTCTAATTACTTTGGATATAATGGACTTAGTCTGATATTTTGGAGAATTATTGGGAGACAGATTTTGTCCACTGTATCCAAAGTTTGAAAATGGCAATCCATTAAGTCTGGATACTACTGTATGTATGTTTTCTCCAGGTTTGCTGTATTAATATTTTTGTGAAATTATTTGTCACTGGAGTAAAACAGTTATTTCATAAAAATCAGCCCAAGGCAAGGTGGGTTTCAGCAGGTTCTGACCAGTTCTGGAGAACCGGTAGTGGAAATTTTGAGTAGTTCGGAGAACCAGTAGTAAAAATTCTGACTGGCCCCGGCCCCATCTATTCTCTGCCTCCCAAGTCCCAGTTGATTAGGAGGAAATGGGGATTTTGCAGTTACCTTCCCCTGGAGTGGGGTGTGAATGGAGATTTTACAGTATCCTTCCCCTGCCACGCCCACCAAGCCATGCCCCGCCCACTAAGCCACACTCACAGAACCAGTAGTAAAAAATTTTGAAACTCACCACTGACCCAAAGGATCATCTGATTCAGTGCTCTCTGTCTCCCAGTAACCTAATTGGTTCATTTGGGAAACTGTCAAATGGGATGAGCCTGGTAGCATTTTGTATGGTTAACCGTGTTTATTTTAAACTTTTATGAGCTCCAACTCACTTGATCAGTGACTTGACTGGGTTTGAAATACACAGGTATAAGGCAGAATGGAGAGAGGGAGAGAAAGAGATGGCAGAGTAGTAATATAGATGAAAATTGTCCAGGAAAGAGTTTTAAGCACCTAATCATTTATCAAGGTATATTTTAATCTCACATCAATCCCTGTATTTATAATCTCACATCGGTCCTTCTGCATTTTAGAAAGCAATCTGCAACTCATGATCGTTAATCTTAAAATCTTTCTGATGTTTGGCTTCCTTAGACTAACATGGCAGTCTTTCTACAGCAGGGGTGTCAAACTCGATTACATTGAGGGCCGCATCAGGGTTGTGTTTGACCTTGGATGGCTGGTGTGGCTGTGGCCGGTGTGGCTCTGGCAGCTCAGTGTCACTCGTGTTGGGAACACCTGTGGTGCCCCGAGCACTCTGCCAGTGAAAACAGGCTCCCGAGCTCTGTTTTTTGCTGCAACCGCCTCCTGAAACCCTCTGCCAGTGAAACCGGAGCTCGGGAGGGCTGCGTGAGGCCTGCGCAAGCTGTTTTTGGCTGCAATGGCTTCCTGCAATCCTCTGCCAGCGAAAATGGAGCACCGGGGGCCGATCCTTCACTGTTTCCTGGGGAGCCCCATGGGCCAGATCTAAGCACCTTGAGTTTGAACCTTGAGTTTGACACCTCTGTTCTACAGTGTCTCAAATAGTGTAGGGATATGAGTCCTCTTCCCTTCCTGCTTCTTGACAGCTGGGGTTCAAAGCATTCAGGGAAAGTAAATGGCCATCAAGACAACAAACGATAGTTCATTCCTCTATGGATCAGTTGCTGGAGTATAGCAGTTAAGATCTTCAATCAAGGTTGGGGAGAGGCAAGTTCAAGACCATTGTCAACCACAAAAACTCACAGTAGTTTCCTCTTTTGAACAATCTCATTTGGTAGCCATCACCATTTCTCAAGACAATTAGTTCATAGTCCGCTGTCTAAAAATGGATCCCTTTTTAGTTCAAATATTCTGCCCTTCAGGCAGACTGCCAAGGAAGCCCTCTTGTTTGAGATTAAACTCTTGTGTGTTAGTAGCTAGAGCCTACAGTTAAGATAATTGGAAGATCAAATCTGTTTTTATTTATTTATCTATCAAAAAAAAATTCATATAGCTGCTCATCTCACAAACAGCGACTCTGGTCAGTGTTCAACAATCAGATTAAAAAAAATCAACAAATATAAAAACAAGAATTATAATTGTATTGATTTTCTTAAGTAGCAAATGGAGGGTGCTATTTAGGGATACTCGACTGTCAATACTTGGTGTGCCTTGGTGGCGCAGCAGACTAAAGTGCTGTTAAGTGACACCAGCTGCCTGCAATTACTGCAAGTTCGAATCTCACCAGGCTCAAGGTTGACTCAGCCTTCCATCCTTCCGAGGTAGGTAAAATGAGGACCCGGATTGTGGGGGCAATAAGATGACTTTGTATAAAAAAGAACACTGGTTGGGGGGGCCGAAAGCCCTACTAAGCAGGTATATACAAAAGTATGAAGGCTATTGCTTAACGCATTGTAAGCCGCCCTGAGTCTCCAGAGAAGGGCGGCATATAAATTGAACCAATAATAATAATAATAATAATAATAATAATAATAATAATACTGAAAAAAATCACTGATCAACTTTCCAGAAAGATCAGAGATCCTTTAGAAGGCTATCAGCAGATTCAGGTGTAACTTCCTAGAATTGTTGGTAAAAAATTTATTTTAGGAAGTAGGTAGTTCAATTCTTCTTGTGAGGCATGAGCATCAGTAGTGGCTGTATGAAGATTGCAGAACATTCAGTATACATTTGCTTTATACTAAATCGGCTGTTATTTATCTTTACCATTTCCAGGGTCAAATACAGTATTTTTAATGTTCATCCATTGTCCCTTTTTTCTTTGCACAGCAAAAACTTCCTTAATTTCTTCCCTTTTTTTCAACCAGACAGCTGCTTTGGCCTCTTGTCACATGGGCTGTGGGATCTGTGTGGTGATTGGGATGCCCCCCCTAGGTGCAAAATTCCCATTGGATCCTATGCTGCTTCTTACAGGGCGCACCATAAAAGGGAGTTTCGTTGGAGGTATGTTGATAGATGAAAGATAAGTGAACACACCCATACGCAGATATTTTCTTTGTCTTTTTTAGTATGGAATTATAGTGGAAATGATGGTATGTGAACATACCTATAAACCGGAAATTGTCCTAGGATAATTGGTTCATTTGATCTGTGGCTGTATTGCAGATAATCCTTGATTTACGACCACAATTGAGTCCAAAATTTCCAATGCTAAACAAGGCAGTTGTTAAGTGAGTTTTGTCTCATTATATGACCTTTGATGCCACAGTTGTTAAGTGAATCTCTGCAGTATCCCCATGATCAAAATTCAGACGCTTGGCAGCTGACACATATATATGACAGTTGCAGTTTCCCGAGATCATGTGATCACCATTTGCGACCTTCTGACAAACAAAGTCAAAGGGGAAACCAGTTTCACTTAACAACTGCAGTGATTCATTTAGCAACGGTAGCAAGAAAGGTCATAAAATGGCACACTTAACAAATGTCTCGCTTAGCCACAGAAATTTTAGGCTCAATTGTGGTCCTAAATCAAGGATTAACTGTATTGTACTTATTTATCAGTTAGTTTGATTTATACTCCACCTTTCTAAAAGGTATAAACTGAGGTTCAAATGAAGTTATAAAATTCTGGCAAAAGAAGTTGTATAAATTTTCTAAACAACAAAGAAGAAAGTTCATTTCTTAGCCTGGGACAAGAAAAACAGGCCTCTGAAAACCCAGATCTTTTTCAAAAGGGTGTCTCCTGCAGATCTTAGAAACTACTGTATTTTTTGGACTATAAGCCGCACCTAAATTTAGAAGTGGAAAAAAACAAAAAAAAAAGTTTTTGGCCTACCTTTTTTCGAGCCTTTTTTCGGCCCTTTTCCAGTCTTTCTTTTTTTTTTTTTTTGGGCCCATTTTTTTGGCTTTTTTCACCCTATTTTGGGGGCGAAAGGCTTCAAGGCTTTTTTCAGCCCATTTTTTTTGGCTTTTTTGGCCCATTTTTTGGCTTTTTTCCGCCCATTTTGAGGCTTTTTTTCAGCCTGTTTGGGGGGCTTTTTTGGCCCATTTTCTAGGCTTTTTTGGGGCCATTTTCAAGGCTTTTTTCAGCCCGTTTTTGAGACTTTTCGGCCCATTTTTTTCTGAAAAAAAACAGGCTGAAAAAAGCCCTGAAAACGGGCCAAGAAAAAGCCTTGAAAATGGGCCAAAAAAAGGCCTGAAAAAGGCCCGAAAACAGGGCGTGCCGAGGCCAAAAATGGCTGGTGAGTGGACAGGGCTTTGGCAATATTCGGTCTATAAGAGGCCCAGACATTTTTGCCCCATTTTGGGAAACAAAAAAGTGTGTCTTATAGTCCGAAAAATACCGTAAACAGTTTGGCTCTTGTACTAACTTTCTCCTACTGTTGCAATCCTAACAAATTCCTGTCCCATCCCATTTTATCTTCAAAGAGAGTCTGTGCACTTGAAATCTCCTCATGATTATTGCATATCAACTTCCTCCATTCTGGCGACATCCAAATGCTCTGTTCACAGTTACTCATACCTTCATCACTCCCCAGGTTGTAGTATGCTATGCTGCATATGGTGCCATCTATGGGAAGTATCTGAAAGTTTCAGATGGTGTAGAATGTGGTTCTGTGGGCTATCTGTGTCCTTAGAATGGTACATGCTGCATTGGCTGTCAGTTTGCTTCTTGGTCCAATTTAAGATGCTGGTTTTAAAGCCCTTCATGGCATGGGGCTAGGTCAGGGGTGTCAAACTCAAGGCCCGGGGGCTGGATCTGGCCCTCTGGGTGCTTAGATCTGGCCCAGAGGGCCGCCCTAAAAACAGCAAAGAGGTTTTGTGAGATGGGTGGCCCAGCGGTGAAATGCACTTACCTTCACTACTAGATTGGAAAGGTGCACGCCTCTTCTGCATGTGCAGAGGGTCAAAAACGGGACGTAATGATGTCCCAGTGGGTGGGTAGAGCCTCCCGTCACCGGCCCTACCATCTCGTGCAAACCGGATAGATCCGGCTGGATTTCACCACTGGGTGGCCATATAATAATGAGAGAAGGAGAGGGAGGGAGACAGAGACAGAGACTGCATCTGGATACCAGGTTAGGAAAAAGCTGCCATCTTTCCTCCAGAAAACGAAGCAGCAGTTAAGAGTAAACATTTAGCAATTCACGTGCTTCCAGTTTTACTTTATCATTCTATATTTGATTTTACAACAACAAAAAGTAATGTTACAAGTTTTGTTACGAGCGCTTTTGCGATTTGCCAAAAAAAAAAAAAAAAAAGTTTGACAAATTGCAAAAATGTTCATGGGAAGCAGAGCCAACATCTACATTACATTTGTTTTTGTTTCTTCTAGGCTGGAAGATGAAAGATTCAATTCCTCAATTGGTCTCCAGTTACATGGAAGGAAAATTTAAACCAGATGTTCTGATTACCCACATTTTACCATTCAGTGATATTGGGAAAGGGTTTGACTTGCTTCATGCTGGAAAGAGGTGAGATTTCTGCCCCATTGTTACCTACTTTTAACAGAAGTAGTTTCAGCTCAGACTTCAGTTTGAATTCCAAAAGCCAGATTGGTCTAGTGGTTAAGGTACAAGGCTAGAAACCAGGAGAGTGTGAGTTCCAATCCCACTTTATACATGAAAGCCAGGTGGGTGACTTTGAGCCAATCGCTGTCTCTCAATCCAACCCACCACACCAGGAGGTTGATGCGAGGTAAATAGGAGGAAGAAGGAATATTAGGTATGTTTTCTGCCTTGAGTTATTTATCAAGATAATACAGGATATAAATAAATAAATAAATTCAGTTTCATCTACACATAGAGTGAATATTAATTTTGTAGCTCCATAAAGACCAAAAGGGCTTGCCAGGAAACCAAAGTATTTGCTGCACTTTTCTTAGATGTTCATCTCACAGAGCAGCTATGCTGAGTCTAAGAGTTCTCTAGATAAAAGTTAAAGGGTAATTGAAAGAGTGCATTTTATGCAAAAAAGTCCCTGGAACATATTACCATCTCTGGTGGACATGTCCTAAGGCGAAAAAATATTGGGCTAAAATTAGAAGTTGGACAGAAGAGATAATTGGCCACAATGTGGACTTGAAACCAGAGACGTTTTTACTAGGGATATTAAACAGAACCTACAGTAGGAGTGCATTTTAATGCCTTGTAAAGGTTTAATTCTACTAATTCATTGTTTTAATGAATTCTATATACACAAACCCCTCCCCACCCCCACCCCCAGAAATAAGTAGCCCCAACTGGCAGCCAGATCAACCAGCTCTACTTAGCTGATCAAACTCAGAATCTTGGAGGAGAAAATGACATGATTTTAGGTATCCCAGGTCTAAGCCGCTTTAAACAATCAGCTATAACCTCTTCTGCTCCTGGATGCAAATTGACAACCTGACTTCAAATGAGCATGATGTGGGCTCTGGGGGATAAACCAAACATCGACCTGGCTGTAGTAGTTTGTCCCAATTAAAGCTTTCAAGTTGCACACACGAACAACCTTATATAATGCATAACACAAGCCTGGAAGTTATAGTTAGATGCTGATCTAATCCAGAGTTACTTCTAAATTGTATACCCACTCTTTTTGGGGGAGAGTGATTTCATCAAGAATAGCGCCACGCAAAACTTAGAGTGATGACCTTTCACAATGAATATTTTTGTCTTATGTGGATTTAGTTTCAATTTGTTTTCCTCCATTCAGCGGCCATCAGTATCCTTAGGCAAAACTTCAAGGGAGCTACACGATTGCCTGATAGTGTTACCTAGAGAATTGGATTTCAAGATCCCGCCCCAACAGTTGATGTGTTTATTTAAAAAGAACTGTAGGTCAAAAAGAGCCTTGAAGGACTTCACATGTCAAGCTGACCAAGGCAATTTCACTTCTATACATGCTGGCAGCGTTTATAACAAGGGGCTACCAAATGAGACAAGAGTGTAAAATTACTTTGCAAATATTTTACCTTGTGCTAGGCTCTCCGTTTCTGGCTTTCTTCTAATATTGAAGCAAGGTTGTTGAAGCAATTAATAAGTGGTTGAAGCAAAGATCTATGAGGCAATAAAGTTCAGGAGATTCCTCAGATCTGCATGCAACTTTTGTTGTTGAATTCCCAGATTCCTCCATTGTATGGTGAGTTACCTCAGGAGTGAATCTACACTATACATACATTGGGCGCCATTGTCTGTGGCCCACAACTACTTGACTAGATGGGTTTTCCACAGCACTGATTTCTTACGAACGGCAAATGCTGTTGTCCTGACATTGCCACATAACAAGTGCAGCCATCACATTTTCCAACTGCCTAGCCTGCCTTTCCCATATTCCAAGATTAACAATAATATCTGTCAGCAAGCTTTGAAAATAGGAAATCAGTCACAGGCCCTGAATTTAAAAATACTTGTGTTTTGATCATTTTTCTTTACAAGAGGATGTGGAAAGTGAAGCCTGTGTTTTTATTTTTCAGCATTCGTACTGTCTTGATGTTTTAAGTGGCTCAACTTGCTGAATCTGTCTGGAAGTCTTTAAGCATGGGAACCACGAAGATTACCCTTTTTCTTGGCCCTATGTTTGTTCTGAAAATACTGGAAAAAGACATTCCTATTTTGTTTCTCTGCGTGTTTATGTTTAGGCCATAGCATAAACCACACGATTTACAAGATGGAAAGTTGATTTTACTTGGCCCCAGATGCAAAAAAGAAAATCCGAGTCATGGTCTTAGTTTTAATTATCACAGAAAGAGCATAATCCAATTTTAAGGCTCCAAAGTGGGGAGGGGGGGAATCAATTGTATCTACATAAAATGTAGAAACTCATGTTTTTCACTGCTTAGCCTCATGGTGTTAGGATGTGACATGATTCAATAACTGAATTATACCAGAAGGGCTCCTGATTAGTGAAGAGAAATTAAGACCAATGACTCTTGACTGCTTTAGCCATACAATTCTCTTCCCTTGAGACCCAAACCTCAAGGCAGTCCCTTAATGCCGAAAGCAGCTGCTCTCCTTTGGCAGTTCAGGGCAACCTCCCTTCATTTTCTCTGCACCACAGTTCTCTTGTTTTACCAATAAAGGAGAATATCTGTAGCTCAGGGTTTAAATGAGGGGCACCTGAGCATGGTGCCTGATGATCTTACCTAGTTTGAGCAATGAAATGTCTGCAAGAAAACAACCAAGCTCAGAGAGCACCAAGGATCCAGGGGTGAAATCCAGCAGGTTCTGACAGGTTCTGGAGAACCGGTGGTGGAAATTTTGAGTAGTTCGGAGAACTGGCAAATACCACCTCTGGCTGGGCCCAGAGTGGGGAGGAAATGGGGATTTTGCAGTAACCTTCCCCTGCCATGCCCACCAAGCCACGCCCACAGAACCAGTAGTAAAAAAAATTGGATTTCACCACTTCAAGGATCCCTTAATTCTCTTGTGTAGCCAGAAATCAAGGGGAGAATTTACTTGAATTTAGGCTTCCCTTGTTTCAGTCCAACCCCTCAACCATTGCACTTGCTGTCATAAAGCCTGGATGCCTCTGCTGCATAATCTTATATCCAAAATATATTATGAATATATAATCTTATACACTCTTGCTTTCTCTTCTGTTCATGTTTCCTTAACACACCCATAGCTTATTGTGCTGAATGGAACTGTCTTGATAGGCTTGCCTTCCAATCATGTCAATCAAAAGTGGGTTTCACATACTGTAGTTACCGGTTCGCCCAACCCTGGAAATGTGAGCTCGCACTCACGCACGCCATCCGCACATGCCTGTGCGTGCCATCCACACCTACGTGCAACATCAAATAACACGGCAATTCGCTTGCATGCACCGCCCACATGTGTGTGCGACGTCAAAAACAGTGATATAGGATGGGATTGCGTCCGGCTGGTTCTCCAGAACCAGCTGAATACCACCTCTGATGTCAACTCTGAGTAAATGGAACTAGAGTCAGTGGAACCAAAGCTTCTATCAACAGCTCCAGTAATTGTTTTATATGTGCTTAATTGTATTATGAAAGCTTGATCAATAGAAAAATACACATAAGGTCTCATTTGAGGATCAGCACTGCTTCAAAGTGGATAAAGCATAGTAATTTTGATTTTAAAAAGCCCGGAAAAAATCATTATAAATGCAACAAATACCGGCTGGGTGACTGGGTCAGTCACACACGCTCAGCCTGACTCAACTCACAGAGTTGTGGGGAATATGGGAGGAGAAAGTATTAGTTATGTTCGCTGCTTTGAGTTGTTTATAAAAATAGTAAAGGAATATAAATTAAATAAATACAACTTTTTGACTATATTGCTTTAACGTTTTCTTCCTTGACTTTTGGTTGAAAAGGGTTAATTTAAATTTGGCAACACATAGCAGTAAGAAAAACCTTTAGTCATAAATCATGTCCACATTTTCCATTGCAGTATTGTACAGTTCTCTTAGCCAACCTCCATTTCCCTGGTGGCACAGTGATTAGAATGCAGTATGGTAGGCTTACTCTACCCACAGTCAGGAGTTCGATCCTGATGTGGCTCGAGAGTGACTCAGCTTTCCATTCAATAAAATGAAGATCCAGATTATTGAGGGCAATATGCTGGCGTTGTACACTGCTCACTGTAAAGCACTATGGAGCTATATATAAGTCTAAGTACTGTTGCTATTTCCCCAGCCCTCCCAAATCTCCCAAATAGATTTTAAATACTGAAGATCTGCATCTATAACATAAAGCAAATTATCTCAAAGTCATAACTGATACCTACTCTAGAATCAGCAACCACAAGGGCAAGACTAAACCATGCTGTTACAGTGTCCGTAGCATAAATCAACCTTCCCTGTATTGAGTGCCTGTCAGATGTGTGGAATTCAGATTACCCAGTTGGGGATTATACAAACTGAAGTCCAACGATTGCAGAGCACTCGGCTTGGAAAAGTTTGATGAAACTGGACATTAAGAACTGTTTGCCAATGGTATCCCTTTATAATTAACTTGTAATTAACTTTTAATGTTATATTTTAACTATTCTTGTCCTGCTTTAAATTTTTACATTCAGTTATCCTGTTTTAACATTTTATATGTTAATGTTTTATTTGTACACCATCCAGGGTCCCTCTGAGAGGGAGATGGATGATTTCTATAATGAATGAATGAATAAAATACCTCTCTGGGCTTCAGAATTAAGATAGGATATGACATGTATAGTAAATTGCTGGCTAAGACTGCAGAGACTATTGAATTGAAAGTTACTAAAAACTTAATTTGGGTCATGCTTTGGAGTAGAGAAGAGATCAAAAGATTTTACCTTATTTTGAAAAGAGAAAAGATGGGGAAAAAATCCTTTTCAAACAATACCAGCCATTTTGTTTGGCTTTATATGAAGTGAAACCATTTATGTAGGCTTTTGTGATGACAGAACAAAAATAGGACTATTTTATATCATCTTTTCGATTTTTCAGTCAGATATTGGAAGCCTTGAGCAGGGGTGTCAAACTTGTCACTTGTCGTCATGGGTCATCATGTGACGTATCACCTTTTCCCCCTTCGCTATACCGGGCATGGGCGTGGGCATGGGCGTTGCCAGCACGTGACTCATCCGGCCCGTAGGCCGTGAGTTTGACACCTGATCTAGAGCAAATCTTGGGACTCATGCTAAAGTTGCATGCAACTTTGTTTCCCTAAATCTCTTAAGTAAATAGAAGTTGACAAAAAAATCATTACATGATACAGAGCTGCACATTGCTTTGCAAATTTGAATGTATATTTATGGATGAAACTGCAGGCTGGGGAATTCTGGGAGTTGAAGTCCACACATCTTCAGGCTGACAAGATTGAGAAACACCGCTGTAAGTGAAACAAAATGGCTTTAAAAAAAGCTTTTGAGAGACAGTATAGGAGACGGTTCCCCCCAAAATCTTTATCTTCCTGATTAAGATTCAGGAAACCTCTATTTAAACAACCAACCTCTATTTTTCCCATAATCAAGGTTGAATCCTGCCTCCTTCCTGCAAATATTATTGTGAGAAAGAGAGTCAGAATATTGATCATAATATAATATGCACAAATATAGCTTGGTGTTAATGTGAAAATACTTTACTTGCTGAAAATCTTGTATGCCCCTTTCATCTTAATAAAACTTGCTGTAGAACATTCTGTGTGAATTGTGGCTGAAAGAGAAAAAAAATCAGTATTTTATAGCATAAAATTTTAAGCATTTTAAGGAGCCTGGTGGCGTAGCTGATTAAGCACTGTTACAGTGCACCAGCTGCCTGCAATTACTGCAAGTTCAAATCTCACCAGGCTCAAGGTTGACTCAGCCTTCCATCCTTTCTAAGGTAGGTAAAATGAGGACCCAGTTTGTGGGGGCAATAAGCTGACTTTGTATAAATATACAAAAGTATGAAGGCTATTGCTTAATGCATTGTAAGCCACCCTGAGTCTCCAGAGAAGGGCGGCATATAAATCAAAATAAATAGCAGGGTGTTGTTTTTTTATAAAATACTATTCATTATTGTAATGTTTTTGATTCATGACCCAGTGATTTACTCAGATCAGACAAGAATTCAATTTATGCATGATATTAGGTCATGTTTATTGAGCTGCTGAACAAGTCACAATTAGGTAAATTACAGTATGCCATGCTAAGCAATAAACCATTTGTTTTATTTATCACAAATGATTTTTTTGCATCTTAAATCATTTTGCCTCTAAACAAATCACAAGCAAAAATACAGTAACATCAATATATAGTAGTCACAAAAAAACCATAACCACATACAGTTAAATCATGTAACAAATTAAAAATAATAATTCCTAGTATTAGCCCCTTATTCACCTTGGGTACGTTCAACTGTTTACAACTTAAATACTCTTTGAAAAAGATACTTTCTAAATATCAGGATTGATAATGCAGTTCTTGTTCTTGGTGGTAAAACATTTCATAGGAGGGACCTACTAGAGAAAATGCTTCCCCGATTCCTTCACACTGCACCTCAATAACAAAGAATCACTCTTAAGCCACATAGGACTTTAAAGAATATAACCAGCATCCTAAATAGGGCCTGGGAACAGACAAGCTACTGATTCAACTCCTGTATCATTGGTGTTACAAAGCAGTACCGGGTTGTGGACATTTTGGCTAGCTGCAGTTTCTCGATGGTGTTGAAAAAGGCAGACTCGTGGAGAGTGAATTAATGGTCCAAATGTAAAGTGATGAGGGCAGGATGATGGTTTCCAGCATCCCCTGTTCCAGAAATGGGCACACAACTGATGCACCAACTGAAGCTGAGCATAACTGCCAACTGGTGCACCAACAAGAACTGACTGTCCTTGACCTAGAGATTATGCTATCTCTGCATCTGTCTGTCTGTCTGTCTGCCTGCCTGCCCGCCCATCCATCCATCCATCCATCCATCCATCCATCCATCCATCCATGTCTGTCTGTCTGTCTATCTATCTATCTATCTATCTATCTATCTATCTATCTATCATCTATCATCTCATCCGTCCATCCATCCATCCATCCATCTATCTATCTATCTATCTATCTATCTGTCTATCTGTCTATCTATCTATCTATCTCCTTCCCTTCCTCCTGGTTAAAAATATATTTTATGTTTTATTATAACTTGATGATTTAATTTAAGGGTTTATTTAATTAAACCATTTTAGGTTTTTTAGTGATGCTTTTCCCCCTCCTTTTCTCTGTTTTGTTTTTGGAAATTTCTCTCCTGTATTGTGCCAGCCAAATACGTTTCTACCAGGAAACTGCTGAAGTAATTTTATATTCAAGTGTGATTGCTACAGTTGTTGTTTATGCATCAATTCTATTAACTGATTGCAGTGGCATCTACTTTTAGGCTGTCTTATTTGGTTAAATTTTGCCTAGAACACCCTGCACCAGCTGTGCTTGTGTGATATACTGACACACAAAGTAGTCAAATATATTTCATATTGTGCAAAGAGTTAGTTTATAGTTCAATGCATTGGGTTAATACAGAATATATTGTAGCCTTGCATTCCAGCAACACATGAATAGCATTTGACAATTATTTTAAGTTAATAACAATAAAAATGGGATAATTAAATCAATCTTAAGAAGTCATGGGTTAATGAATAAAATAAGTCAACTATGATTAAGCACATAATGCAAATTCAGCTTTCGTGTGGCCATCTTCTGTGAGTAGTCATTTAATGTTTTATGTTTCACATTTGGAAGGCAATGTGAGAAATCTAGAGCTGTACTTTTGGGGCTAATTAGTGTTGCACATGCTGGGAATTTTGCTAAAGATTCATTAAAAAAAGAAGTGCTGCTTTTCCATTTATATTATTTGTCATATGAACTGTCATTTGTTTTAATAAATCTTTGCCTTGACAAACATGTTATACGTCCAATGCAAACTTAATAGCTATTCCACAAGGAGTAATATTTCTCAATTATGATCCTATGGGAACACCAAATTTGTGGGATTAATACGGTTGCCCAAATGCATCATGTACTCTGAATTTATCCTTTATGTAAGTAGTTTAAGCAAGAGAACATCAATCAAAGATGTTTGTGTTTTGTTCTGTTTTTTTGTTTTTTGTTTTTTATTTTTTGCTGGTACGGACTAGTTCTTAATCAGAAACTTCTTTGGAACTAAGCCCTGAGGTCTGTACACTTTTAGAATCTATTTTCTGGGGTCTAGATGGCAGTTATCTTTGGATGGCTTCTCCAGAGGGAGATCGTTTTAAGCAAAACTCTTGGAAAACATTGAACTTCTTAGTACAGTTGCAAACGAACCCTCCCCTTCCTGAGCTGACCTATCATAGATTAAACATTTTATGTGTTGTACAGGGTGGAGAAAAGTTACTCATGTATCTCTCAGAGCCAGAGCAATCAAGGAGAGAAGTCATTTATAGAAGAGCTTGGACACATTCTAAGCAGGGATCTTGGAATACATGGCGACTGCTGGGAAGGTAAGGAAGACTCTTAATCAAAACCTGCCTGGACAGCATAATGTACATGGTTTATTAGACTACTTCTAAAATGGAAGCATTTAAGTGCTCCATAAAAATGTATGGAGCATTCTGTGAATTTCACTTGTGCTGATTTACTCTATTTTCTGCAAAGGTCAGGCTTGACGAACTATCCCACGCTTGTGAATTCAAAAAGTAAAGCTGCCTGACAAGTAAAAAAAAATTAAGCTTTCTCGAGCATTGTTGAAATGATTTAAAATTCTGCCGTAGGTAAGAAAACGTAGAGTCGTTTGGTTGCTTTATTAGAGCGTAGCATTCTCATCCTTCACCTGAACTCTAGGCAGACAAATGCTGACACAATTAGTCTTGCGCTTACAGTACTAAGACTTAGTGCTGTCTATGGAGTATTTAAAGCACTCACAATATCTTCTTCCTATATATTGGATTACTCGAGTCATTTCAAGATTGCATTCGAGATGTTGGTTAGAGATAATGGAATCACGATCTAATCTATAGTATCAGAACGGGGTAGAAAACTGTGTTGTTGTTTTTTTCTGTTATTTTGCTCTGCTGAGGAATTTTCCGGATGACAGCAGGACCAGCAGCATCTAATAAGCCCTGTGGACGAGTATTAGTTTCCAAATATGTTATTAGGCAGTTTCATCTCGGGGGCTTTAAATGTTGTACCATGTTTGATTTAAATTGATACCGTGTTTCCCTGAAAATAAGACCCTGTCTTATATATATTTTTTGAACCCTGAAATAAGCGCTTGGCCTTATTGCCAAGCGCTCAAAAGCCCGATTGGGCTTATTATCAGGGGATGTCTTATTTTGGGGGAAATGGCAGGGGTGAAATCCAGCAGGTTCTGACAGGTTCTGGAGAACCGGTAGCGGAAATTTTGAGCAGTTCGGAGAACCGGTAGTGGAAATTTTGAGTAGTTTGGAGAACCGAAAAATACTACCTCTGACTGGCCCCAGAGTGGGGAAGGAATGGGGATTTTGCAGTATCCTTCCCCTGGAGTGGGGAGGGAATGGAGATTTTGCAGTATCCTTCCCCTGCTATGCCCACCAAGCCACACCACACACACCAACCACGCTCACAGAACCGGTAGTAAAAAAATTTGAATTTTACCACTGAAACAGGGTAGTATTTTCATTCAAAGGGTTTGGTAATGTAAATGTGGACAAACCTTTGTTCTTTGCCATGCAGAAGACCAACAGTATTGAGAACCAGGAGACTCTGGGCTTTCATCTCACTTTAGGTTTGAAAGCCAATTGAGTGACTTTGGGCCAGTCACTCTCTCACAATCCAATTTACCTCATAGGGCTGCTGTTGTATGGAAAAAAGGAGGGAGAAGAGACTTAGATATGTTTGCTGCCTTGAGCTTTGAGTTATTTATAAAAATAATAAAATCTTAATTTTTTTTTCTTGCCGTGCAGAAAAGTAATTGAATCTCACTGCAGTTTAAGAGAAATGTGCCAAGAGTAAACAAAAATAGTGTGTGTGCATGTGAATGCGTGTGTTTCCAGAGTAATGTTTAAAACAGAGTTTTCAGCCAGAAATCTTTGGATTTAGAGCTAATGCTTCTCACTCTTAGAATCTCTTTTCTGTGGCTTTACAAACTCATCTAAATATGGGACAACTTTTTCATTCGTTTTGCATTTATGGCACAAGATTCTCAAGTAGCTTTTTTTTACTTAGTAATAAATTATAACAAATGTAAAGTGTTTTGACTTGCAAACTCTGCCAAACCTAAAAGAGAACTACTTTGTGACAAAATGAATGTATGTGTGCTTGAGGTGAGGGAAGCCCATTTCTTACATGGGAACAGAGATCGTACAATTACAACCAGACCAGAAATGAAAGCTGGGAATAGTTGCTATGCATACATCGCTGTACATGATGTTAGACATTCCTTTCCTCTTTATGCTATATATTCTTTTACTGTTTGTGCCACTTGTGTGCCTTCGAATCAGTTTTTGACTCTAGCCTGGACCCTTAACCGCTACGCCAAACTGGTTCATAAGTAAATTAACTTCTGTTATTACTTAACTTACCTAAGTACCAGAGGTGGGTTTCAGCAGGTTCTGACCAGTTCTGGAGAACCGAAATTTTGAGTAGTTCGGAGAACCGGTAGTAAAAATTCTGACTGTCCCAAGTCCCAGTTGATTAGGAGGAAATGGGGATTTTGCAGTAACCTTCCCCTGGAGTGGGATGGGAAAGGAGATTTTACAGTATCCTTCCCCTGCCATGCCCACCAAACCATGCCCTGCCCACCAAGCCACACCCACAGAACTGGTAGTAAAAGTTTTTGAAACCCACCACTGCTAAGTACTGACTAACCTACTTCTGTCTGTCTGTCTATCTATCTGGTATATAATTAATTACATAGTTAAAATGTTTTCTTATTTTCTGATTTTTGCAAGTTCAGTTAATTGGTATAAAAAGGTGTTTTTTTCTCAAAGAACTTGACTTCATATAGGCATGTGAACATGTTTTTATGAACATCTTTCCATGGATGTTTAGTTGCAATTCTGTATATTATTTATTTATTTATTTATTTATTTATTTATTTATTTATTTATTTATTGTGATTTATATGCCGCCTTTCTCCCTAGGGACTCAAGGCGGCTTACAAAAAGACAACTTCAATACAAATCACAATACAATACCAAATTAAAATCAGTAACCCAATTAAAAACGATTTAAAATTATATCAGTGTACCCCCAAACGGATCAGTTTAATTGGCGGAAGAGCCACGTCTTCAGCTCGCGACGGAAGGAAAGAAGGTCGGGGGCTGTCCTGAGCTCAGTGGGCAATCCATTCCAGAGGGTCGGGGCTCCCACAGAGAACGCCCTCCCCCTGGGGGTCGTCAGCCGACATTGTTTGGCCGACGGCACCCTGAGGAGGCCGACTCTGTGAGAGCGCACAGGACGGTGGGAGAGCGGCTGGAGATGGTCCTGCAAGTACCCCGGGCCTAAGCCATGAAGGGCTTTATAGGTGAGCACCAGCACCTTGAAACGTATCCGGAGTGCCACCGGTAGCCAGTGCAGCTCACGCAGGAGAGGTGTTACACGGGAGTATCTAGACGCCCCCGTAACTACCCGCGCGGCTGCATTTTGGACTAACTGAAGCCTCCGGACACATCCCAAGGGCAGCCCCATGTAGAGGGTGTTACAGTAGTCCAACCTAGAGGTAACAAGGGCGTGAGTGACCATGGTGAGGGCATCCCGGTCTAGGAACGGGCGCAACTGGCGCACAAGACGGACCTGTGCGAAGGCCCCCCTGGTTACGGCCGTCAGATGATCATCTAAAGACAGCCGAGAATCCAGGAGGACACCCAAGTTGCGGACCCTGTCGGAGGGAGCAAGGGTTTCACCTCCGATCATTAAGGATGGAACCTCAAGATCCCGGGATGCCGGCATCCACAGCCACTCAGTCTTGGAAGGGTTGAGTCTGAGCCTGTTCCTCCCCATCCAAACCCGCACCGCTTCCAGGCAGTGGGACATCACGGAAAGGGCATCCCTAGGGTGGTCAGGGGTGGAGATGTAAAGCTGGGTATCATCAGCATATTGATGATACCTCACCCCAAAACCACGGATGATCTCACCCAGCGGTTTCATATAGATATTAAAGAGCAGAGGAGAGAGAACCGAGCCCTGAGGCACCCCACAAGTGAGAGGCCTCTGGGAGGATCCCTGACCCCCCGCCCAAACAGACTGCAGACGGCCCGAGACATAGGAGGAGAACCACTGTAAAACAGTGCCTCCTAACCCTATCCCCCTGAGCCGCTGCAGCAGGATACCATGGTCGATGGTATCGAATGCCGCTGAGAGGTCAAGAAGGACCAGGATGGAGGAGCAACCCCCATCCCTGGCCCGCCAGAGATCATTTACTAGGGCGACCAATGCCGTTTCCGTGCTGTGGCCACGCCTGAAACCAGATTGGTAAGGATCCAGGTAGTCAGTTTCCTCCAGGAATTGAGGGAATTGCTGTGCCACCACGGACTCAACAACCTTCGCTAAAAAGCGAAGGTTGGAGACTGGACGGTAGTTGTTAAGTACGTCTGGATCCAGGTTAGGCTTCTTAAAAAATATGCTTATATTTGCAAGCATATTTCCTAACATAAGGAATGGCCTTCCCTGCTATTTTTTTTTTCATTTGGTGAACCCATTACAGATTACAAATATTAAGCTGCAATTGTATGCAGAGTTAGCTGAAAGTAAACCCCAGTTAACATTCTGCATAAATATGACTAGGGGCATCCTTCCTCCCACTGCTTAAAGTGTTCTTGCATCTATAATCCTGCAGAAAACTAAACTAGCATAAATTTTGTAGTCTTCATTGCAATTTGGATTGCCTTTCTTCTGGCTTGCAGATCAACAATACTGTCCTCATGTCCCATGCCAAAAAAGCTGCCTTCAATTTTCTCACTTCACAGGGTCACCAGCAAACCATCTTCTCCAATATTAGTGTAATTCAAGGGTGTCAAACTCAATTTCATTGAGGGCTGCATTAGGGTTGTGTTTGACCTTGGGGGGGCTGGGCTGGGTGTGGCCAGCTCAATGCCCGTTGTGTCAGGGGCGCCTGTGGTGCCTGAGAACTCTGCCAGAGAAAACGGGTTCCCGAGCTCCGTTTTTGGCTGCAACAGCGGACCTCCCAAGCTCCGTTTTCACTGGCAGAGGTACCACAGGCCAGTTCTTCATTGTTTCCAGGGTAGCCCCACGGGCCAGATCTAAACACCCCGTAAGCCACATCTGGTCCCTGGGCCTTGAGTTTGACGCCCCTGGTATAATTGATGGTTGTTTTGACATATCAGTCTCTACCACCTTTTCTATGAACAGGCTCCACTTTGCCTGCCAGGTGAGCATGAACCTGTGCAAACCGGAGGCAACCATCACTGGTACTAGGTTAATTCCCCCCCACTACTGATAGAATGGTTGGAGAAGTACTTCAGATTATATCCATGGTAAAACTGCCATAACTTGTTGAAATAAACCGAAGAGGTTTAAATGCCTTCCTTTTCTGGTTTAACAGTTCTTGTCACTCCTCTGGCTTACAAGACATATTCTGAGCATATATTTGCTCATTCCTCTGACTTCTCTTTTGATGGTCCATGTATACACAGGTGATTAAATGTAAAGCTGCAGTCATCTGGGAACCAGACAAAGCATTTTCAATTGAAGAGGTAGAAGTAGCACCACCAAAGAGCCATGAAATTCGAGTGAAGGTAATGCAATGAATAAATTATGATTGTAATAAAATTTGCAGTTGTCTTGCATCTAAACTATTGAGACTTGCTAAAAAGGCTGCTGCTTAGGAAAACATAAATAGCAAGACTTGAACCAAGATGCTGCTATCCGAAATGTCCCTGTTGATGGTTGCTCCACCAATCATCCAGTTCTTGTTAGCTTTTTTTTTTTTTTTCCCAAAGGCGTTTCCCTTCAGAATCATTTTGGAATAAATGTTTTGTATTGCTGACAGTTTCTTGACCTCCCTTTTGTGTTTGGGTACAGGCAGCGGTGGGCTGCAACTGGTTAACAACCGGTTCTGTGAGTGCGCGCGCCTAACGCGCTTGCGCACAGGGTTCAAAATACAGCAATTTGAAGCTCAGCTGCTTACCTTCTAAGGCAGCCCCAATAAGTAGAACAGTGGAGGCACGGAAATCAGCTGTGCCGCCCTAATCAGCTGAGCCAGAAAGAAGGAAATATAGGACAGGATAGGGAGGGGGCGGGTGGGCGGGTGGGCGGGGCCAGCTGATTGTCAGAACTACCGGTTCACGCGAACCGGTCCAAACTGGCAGCAGCCCATCACTGGGTACCTGCAGCTTGTGAAATAGGTTCTTGACTATATCACATTACTGGTGGTCCATAGAGATTGTTCCCCTGCAACAGTTGCTTTTCTTTTGATAAAATGGCCATAGAACTATTGTACTCTCCAGAAAAAAGAAAGATGCAAATCGCCAGATTCTGCATCAACGAATAGTCTGCATCCAGAATGAAGAAGGCAACTTGTATATATTTTATAGAACCAGTTTTTAATGAGATCACAGTTCAAATTTTGGTAACCACCCAAAACAAATCATTTTGAAACATGCAATACAGAAACCCATAAATTTGGTGTTCTTTCTCATGATCTCCAGGCAAACTAAAAATCCTTACTCTTCCTTCCTTTAACTGTATAACTGTTATGTGATGTGATTGGAAGGATTGTTCTCTTTGAAGGCTTCCACAAAGCATCTTCTGGGTTCACTGTGCAAAGAGAATGCTGGATTAGATAGGCTTCGGGTCTGGTGAAGCTCTTTAGGTGAAAATATGAACTGGACCAGAAGTGGGTTCCTCTTTCCTTCACTACCGGTTCAGAACTGGGAGTGCCGCTTGCGTGTGGCGCTTCTGCGCATGCGCAGAGCATCTATGATGATGTCTGGGCGGGTGGGCGGAGCCTCCCGCCGCCACCACTACTGGTTCACGGGAATGGGGGCGAACCGGTAGAAACCCACCACTGAATTGGACCCAAGCGTTGAAATGACATACTCTTATCTGTACAGATGGTAGCCACTGGGATCTGTCGGACCGATGATCATGTATGGAAAGGGGTTTTTCCAAACATAGACTACCCTGTTATTGGGGGCCATGAAGGAGCAGGCATCGTTGAAAGTATTGGACCAGAAGTCACTTGTGTAAAACCAGGTAAGGATATTATTATTATTATTATTATTATTATTATTATTATTATTATTATTCACATTGGATAGTACAGTACTAGGAATTTCAGGCAATTCTGAAGATGCAGCTATATTTTGAAATATTCAAAAGGGATCAGGTTCCTTATTCTCTTTTGATAATAATTACAAAAGGCCACACTCCTTGAATGCACACATATACTACACTGTATATATTACAACATTGTTGGTTGTTCGGAAGAATTTGATGCTTATGAAGGCCTATATCAGCTAAACTGGCATCTATGACTTGATATTGTTGTGTATATTATAGTAATATCTAGGTACTTGACAAGGACTCAAAAGGTAAACAAACATGTCATATCCAGTCTAAACATCTGGCTGATTGTGCAACCAACCATAAGTTATTAATATTAAGATGTCATAGTGCAATCTCTCTCTTTTAGTTTGAACTTTGAAGTTTATTAGATTTCTGTACCGCCCTTCTCCCGAAGGACTCACATAGATTTATAAAATTTAAAATTTAAAACCAAATTAAAATCAATATATAAAATTGGCCTGCAAATTAAAACATACATACACCCATAATAAAAATCGTAATTAGGCTGCAGCTACTTAAAAATTATGTGAACGGTTGACTTCTTAAAACAGCAGCATCTTTCCTCCTGGCTCATGCAAAAGCCTGAAAAAAATATAAACTGTTTTAAAGAATAGCAAAGTGGTGATGACCAAAGATCTGAAATACATCCTAGGAATTATTCTCTGTGTGTATAGCTTAAATATTGATTCCTTGAACTTTTATTAATAGGCTATGAGATTTTTAACCCCAAAATGATCACATTAGGACTGATTTTTATTCCCTGCAAGGTGACAAGGTCATTCCTCTCTGTGTTCCTCAATGCGGACAATGTGACTGCTGCTTGAGTCCAAAAGCCAACTGCTGTCTCAAATCCCAGTAAGTTTGTTGTACATATTACTTATTTGGGTTTTCCAGTTACAGCAGGGGTGTCAAACTCAAGGCCCGGGGGCCAGATTCGGCCCATGGGGTTCTTAGATCTGGCCCGCAGGGCTGTCCTGGAAACAGTGAAGGACCGGCCCGCAGTGTCTCTGCCAGAAAAACGGGGTTGGGGGAGGCATGCATGGCCCACCCGAGCTCTGTATTCACTGGCAGAGAGTTGCAGGAGGCCGCCATGGCTGAAAACGGAGCTGAGGAACCCCTATTTTGCTGGCAAGGCGCTCAGGCCGCCACAGGCGCCCCCGACACAAGTGACATCAAGCTGGCCATGCCCACCCCTGTCACGCCCACCCTGGCACCCTGAGGTCAAACACAATCTTTTTGCGGCCCTCAATGAAATCAAGTTTGACACCCCTGAGTTACAGTGACCATTTCTGACCAACCCAGACTATGACAAAACACTGATTTGAATCTCCTCAAACAGCATTTATAAAGCTTTTCAAAGTCTGATGCCAGATGGAACCAGCAGGTTCACCTGCCGGGGGAAACAGATTCATCACTTCCTGTGGATAAGCACCTTTTCCGAGTACACGGTGATGCCTGAGGCATCTATTGTAAGAATTGATGATGATGCTCCTCTGGATAAAGTTTGCCTCTTTGGCTGTGGCTTTTCAACTGGCTATGGGGCTGCCATCAATTGTGCCAAGGTAAGAAGAACTTCATGCTTCCTGCTTAGGTTGGAAGAAGAGTTCATTCCATATCTTCTAGAAATGAACCTTGATTTGTTTGGCTTTTGCTGTAACTTGTGTTATTAATATACCATATTTTTCAGAGTATAAGATGCTCCAGACTATAAGACACACCTACCTTTTTTTGGTGAGGAAAACAAGGAAAAGAAATCTGCCTCTGTCTCTCAGCAATTTTGCCTCATTGCAGCAAACAGCAAATAGCCTGCTTTACTTTCATTTTCGTTTTCAGCATAGCTTGATTAGCACAAGAAAAAAAAATCTGCTCCTAGCAATTTACCTCCTTGCAGCAAGCAGCAGAGGCCCACTCAGCAATAGGCAATGGCAATCCCTGCAGTCTGAACAGCTGAGAGTCGGGAGGCCGATCCAAGGGACAATCAACTTGTGCTAATTAGGCTGTGCTGAAGCTGAAATGGGCTGTTTCCTCTTGCTGCTTGCTGCAAGGAGGTAAATTGCTGGGAGGCAGAGGCCAAAGGATGGGGGTAAGTGGGTGGGCAGGGCTACATTCGGTGTATAAGATGCACCTAGATTTCCACCCCCTTTTAGGGGGGAAAAAAGGTGCATCTTATACTCCGAAAAATATGGTAACATGATTTGAGTAATCCTGATCTATTGTGATTGGTTTAGATTGTAAATATGGTGTTAACTTGTAAACCATGGGTTAACTTGACGTCAGTCTTTGGCTTGTTTGATTTTGGTTTGATAGATCTTATGAATTCAATTATTAAGATTTGTAAATCATGGTTCGTGGTTTAGTACAACAGAGTGGCAAACAATAGCTTATTGTAACATGGAAACTCAATCATAGGTCTGAACACACAAGTGTTGCAAGGATATCATGCTGCTAGTTTGGACACAGAGAAGTAATGTCAAACATCCTTGTCAATTTATTACACATTGTGAAATAAATTATATTCTCTGCACTGTCTCCAGTCCTAGGTTATACCTTTTCTTGTGTATGTATTCTAACCAGGGGTGAAATGCTCCCGGATCGGACCGGATCACCCAATCCGGTAGCAATTTTTCCCTGTGGTTCGGCAATCCTGGAGCGATCGCCGCCCGGGTGTCATTACTTCCTGGTTTTAACCAGGAAGTAATGTTTTTTTACCTTCTGCACATGCACAGGTTTTGCGCATGTGCAGGTGCGCGCGCGCATGACACACATGTATGCACGTGACATGCACGCGCGCATAGCACTTCCGAACCGGTAAGGAAGGTAAGTAGATTTCACCCCTGATTCTAACCTTCTTGTTATATTCCAATGGTTAATTTTGTGGTATTGCACTTTTTTCTTGAAACTAAAACTATTTTTATTGCATTCTGCTCAGCTTTATTTATTTTATTTATTAAATTTATACGCTACCCATCTTGTGGTTTGAAGTGACCCTGAGTGACTCTGAGTTTTGTGTCCATGCTTGCCTTCTTGTTCTAGCCTTTGCTTGTTCTCATGCCATCTTCATCCATCCAGCTCCTGGGTTTGTTTGGGTGTCTTCCAACACAAGATTCTTCTTTGTGTGATTTTTTTTTTTTCAGGTTGAGCCTGGTTCTTCCTGTGCCATCTTTGGCTTAGGAGGTGTTGGTTTGTCTGTGATCATGGGTTGTAAAGCAGCTGGAGCATCCAGGATTATTGGGATTGACATCAACAAGGATAAATTTATGAAGGCCAAAGAATTAGGAGCCACTGAGTGCATCTGCCCCCAGGATTTTGAGAAGCCGATTCACGAGGTGCTCGTGCAGAAGACTGGTCTTGGTGTGGACTATACATTTGAAGTGATTGGACGCATTGACACAGAAGTATGTGATTTGCGTTGGCAATAATCTCTTAGGTTCAAATTTCCATTTTGTAGCAGAAAGCACCTTCAGATATTAGGATTAACATTCAAGCGGAAAATATTCTAGTGTCTTGTGGTCACATATTCTATATTTGGGGGGGAATCTTTTTCCATTTTCTAGGAAAAAATGTGAACGTTAAATATATTGTATGTCCAACACATGCATACTTTGGAATCTTTGTAGTAGTATCAGCGAGTCACATCTAAGGATTATGATTATAAATAATCTCCTTCTCCTCCTCCTCCTCCTCTTTTTCTGTTACCCAGAGGACAAAGGAGCAAACTGACATATTGGTTGGTCCTTCCAAGTTACAATTATATACAGGTAGTCCTTGAGTTACGACCACAATTGAGCCCAAAATTCATGTTGCTAAGTGAAACATTTGTTAAATGAGTTTGCCCAGTGGTGAAATCCAAATTTTTCTACTACCGGTTCTGTGGACGTGGCTTGGTGGGCATGGCAGGGGAAGGATACTGCAAAATCTCCATTCCCTCCCCACTCTTGGGGAAGGATATTGCAAAATCTTCATTCCCACCCTACTCTGGGGCCAGCCAGAGGTGGTATTTGCCAGTTCTCCAAACTACAAATTTCCGCTGCCAGTTCTCCAGATCCTGTCAGAACCTGCTGGATTTCACCCCTGAGTTTGCCCCAATTTACGACTTTTCTTGCCATGGTTGTTAAGTGAATCATTGCATTTGTTAAGTCAGCAACGTGGTTACTAAGTGAATCTGGATTCCCCATTGACTTTGCTTGTCAGAAGGTCGCAAAAGCAGTTCATGAGACCCCGGGACATTGCAACTGTCATAAATGTGAGTCAGTTGCAGAGCAGCTGACTTTTGATCATGTGACAATGGGGATGCTGCAACCGTCGTGTGAAAAACTGTCATAAGTCACTTTTTTCAGTGCCGTTGTAACTTTGAATGGTCACTAAATGAACTGTTGTAAGTAAGGACTACCTGTACTGCCCATATATTGACAGTAGGTTAAAGAAAGAAGTGAGGAGAAAGAGGTACCTTGTTCCAGCAAGAAAGACCTGTGGTGGCGCAGTGGTTAGAGTGCAGTACTGCCGGCTAATTCTGCTGATCACCTGCTGCCAGCAGTTTGGCAGATCAAATCTCACCAGGCTCAAGGTTGACTCAACCTTCCCTCCTTCCGAGGTGGGTAAAATGAGGAGCCAGATTGTTGGGGGCAATAGGCTTACTCTGTAAACCGCTTAGAGAGGGCTGTAAAGCACTGTGAAGCGGTATATAAATCTAAGTGCCATTGCTATTGCTAAGACAGATAACTCATCCAAACAACCAAACCCCATTATCTGAATGAAACTATTGTCCATCTTTAATTCTTGTTTCCGAATGCTGAGTTAGATGCACTAAGGCTCTCCTGTTTATTCTTTGATGTAGCTGTATTCTCTTTTTTTATATAAGCAACACCTCTAGGATTATGTACAACCTATCGGTGGAAAACTTAGACTACAGTCTGTTCACTTGAATTCTTTAGCTTGTTTTTCTTTGGGTCTCAAATAGGTCAGTGCCCTTGCATCGTCCCACCTGGGCCATGGGATTTGTGTATTGGTGGGGGCACCTCCTGCAAAATCACAGCTCTCTTTTGACCCTGCTCTCCTGCTCACAGGAAGGAAACTATTAGGCTGTCTGATTGGAGGTACGCATTGGCTAATGTGGGTCATAAATAAGATACTTCTAACCAGTATGTGCATGTGATTCGTTTTTCAAAATAAGAAATATGGTTTTTGATTGGTCCAGCTTGGTATAAAATTGTATAAAGTTGTCTTGACTCGTCTAAAGAATTCTATCTACTATCTGCTTAGTTTCAGCCTCTGAATTGTCTCCATTTCCCATTGCTGAATTTAAACAGAGAACAGGAGGCTCTGGTTAGGAAATGCTGTTTTGTCAAGATTCTCAATATCTTATTAATGGAATGGAATGGAATGGAATGGAATGGAATGGAATGGAGTACAATACAATACAATACAATACGATACAATACAATACAATACAATACAATACAATACAATACAATACAATACAATACAATACAATACAATACAATACAATACAATACAATACAATAATAAACAGAGTTGGAAGGGACCTTGGAAGTCTTCTAGTCCAACCCCGTGTTTAGGAAAGAAACCCCTCTACCATTTCAGACAAATGGTTATCCAAACTCTTCTTAAAAACTTCCAGTGTTGGAGAATTCACAACTTCTGGAGGCAAGTTGTTCCACTGGTTAATTGTTCTAACTGTCAGGAAATTTCTTCTTAGTTCTAGGTTGTTTTTCTCCTTGATTACTTTTCATCCATTGCTTCTTGTCCTGCCTTCAAGTGCTTTAGAGAATAGCTTGATTCCCTCCTCTTTGTGGCAACCCCTGAGATTAGCTACAGTTTTCTTAAGAAATGACATAATAATGAAAAATGAATAATAAACACTTACCCCTTTTCTAATATAACAGCATTTATCATTGTAAGTATTGTGATATAATTGGAGAATTTGCTTACAGCTCAGCTTTCACCAGCCTAATGTTCTCCAATTGCATCATTTCAATATTTTGAAGGACAGATCTATATATATAAAAGCAAAAACCACTCACACAGTAATCATGAAATCTCCAGAACCGTAAAGCCTACAAACTTGAAATTTGCCACATATGTTCCTCTTGGCTTCTAGGTGCTCACTAAGAAAGGATTTTTCGAAATGACCATCAGAACATTAGTATTTCCTATATTATTATTAACACGCTCTGATGCTAAGGAGTTCTACTCCCACTTCCCACCTGAAAAGAAATC
Source organism: Pantherophis guttatus (assembly GCF_059756535.1). Taxonomy (NCBI): domain Eukaryota; kingdom Metazoa; phylum Chordata; class Lepidosauria; order Squamata; family Colubridae; genus Pantherophis; species Pantherophis guttatus. The sequence continues at coordinate 20,393,561 of NC_142070.1, read as the reverse complement.
TGTTCCAAATGCAAAACACAAGCAGGGGAGAGGAGTTTCACTTTCAGTTTTAATTTCACAGCAGGAAGCAGCTTTAATACAGAACACTTGTGCTAAGCCACGGCCAGTTCCTTCCTGTCTCCTTCTTGCTCACATAGCAAATACTGTTTCACTTTCCAAACAGCCCTCTGATGCTAAGGATGCTACTCCCCCTCCCACCTGAAAAGAAATCTGTTCCACGTTCTGATGCTAAGGAGTTCTTCCCAGCTCAAAAGAAATCTGTCCAAATGCAAAACACAAACAGAGGAGAGGAGTTTCACTTTCAGTTTTACTTTCACAGCAGCAAGCAGCTTTAATACAGAAAAGTTAAGCTAAGCCATGCCCAGGCTCCTTCCTGTCTCCTTCTTGCTCACTCACACACTGACAGGATGCTAGCCAGATGAATACCGATGGATGCTGCAGGCTGGGACATTCTACATTAAGTTTCAGGCTGTAAGTGTCAATTTATCAAGCCCGAACACCTAGTTTCGTAGCGAAGCAGGGGCATCCAGCTAGTTTATTATAAGTACACCAAAGTTGGTGATGCTGCAAAAAACAAAAAAATTCATTTTCAGTTCTTTTATGCAAAGAAATGAATAATTCAATTACTATTCCTATTTGTTTTCTTTTAAAACCCAGGTTGGAAATTAAAAGATGCTCTCCCTAAACTTGTTTTGGATTATATGAAACATAAATTTAATACAGATGCATTAATATCTCATGTATTGCCTTTTGAGAAGATCAGTGAAGGATTTGAGCTTTTACTTTCTGGAAAAAGGTATGATTGTGTCAGCACATTACCAGCTGTCACATTTTATTCCTCTTGTTTTGTCAGATCTTTCTTCTAAAGATTTCATGCTGATACAGTTTCATCATTATAACTGACCTCTAAAGTACATGAGACTAAGAAGTAGTGATGTCACAAGGATAACCTGTCATACCTATGGATGAGAATATTTATAAAACAGGTTGAACAATGGGGTTCTTGGTGTTCTCTGAGTTTGAAAATTTTCATGCAGGCATTTTATTACCAAACTAGGTACCATCATCAGCACTAGCTCTGATTATGTTATTGTATCTAGCATAGTAGTGAAATATCTGCAAAAAAACTAACCAAGCTCAGAAAATACCAAGGACCCCATGATACCCTGTGAACTTCAGAACTGTGTAGGAATTTGAATCGACATGTTTTTGATCAAGAGATCACTGTCCCTTTCCAGTCCAAAGAACTTGAATTTCCATATACTTTGGAAATGACAAGGTGTTTTTTTTTTTAATTTGATTTATATGCTGCCCTTCTCTGGAGACTCAGGGCGGCTTACAGTGCGTTAAGCAATAGCCTTCATACTTTTGTATATTTATACAAAGTCAGCTTATTGCCCCCACAAACTGGGTCCTCAATTTACCTACCTTAGAAAGGATGGAAGGCTGAGTCAACCTTGAGCCTGGCGAGATTCGATCTTACTTTAATTGCAGACAGCTGGTGTTAAATTACAGTGCTCTGTCTGTTGAGCTATCCAGGCTCCTGGATCAAAGATTGGCTTTGGCTAAATTATACAAATAAAAGATAGAATGAATGGAAATTGTTCTTCTTGTTGTACAAATTGTCATACACTGCCTAGAATACCTTTTAGTGTTTTTATACAAATTTGATTAAATAAATAAACACTCATTTTTATAATACTTATCTTTTTATGTGAATTTATATAACTTGTTTTTATATTTGTTGTTACATTTGATTGTTGCATGCTGCTCAAAGTCACTTTTGGTAAACCGGGTGGCTATACAAATTTGATTAATAAATATTCATTTTTATATTTATCTTTTAGTGTGGAGTTTTATATTTTTATATCTGTTGTTTTTATAATTGTATTAACTATTGTTACATAATAGTCTAGAGTTGCTTTTTGTGAGATGGGCAGCTATATAAATGTGATTGATTGATGGATGGATGGATGGAAATGGAGACAAGGTTATTGCACTAACACCTTAGTGTACATTAGATATTGCTAGGTAGACATTGCTTGCAAATGTGTTAATCCTCCTCTTTCGTTTTTTCTTTCAGCATTCGCTGCGTTTTGCTGTTTTAAAACTACAAATTTAACCTATCTCACAGTCTCCTTTGCAGTTTTGTGCAGTTTTAATAGCATCTCATTTAATACTGTACAACCATGTAATCTGTGCTGAAAACATTTATAATCAATTACATTGGTAAACAAATATGAAAAGCCACTTAATTTATAAGTTGTTGTGGAAAAATGCTTTTGATATGCTATTAAGGCCAGCTGATCCTCGCATCATCATTACAGAGATCCATCCGTGTTTCCACAGCATGCAAGATATGTTTACCGTTTGGCCAGATTCAATGAAAAAGCAAACATGGAATCTTGGATCTTGGATTGAAATGTCCTATTGTGTCAAACAAATGGAAAAGTTACTTGTGTTACGTTGCAATAATAAATTGAATCAACTATAATCCTTTTTGAATAGTAGTCTTGTACCTATTGCATATTGGCTAACCCACTATTAAACAAATGAGATTGTTTTTTGCTATGTTTGTAGCTAGCATGCCACCAAAATTGCCTGGGACAGATTCTGTGACATATCTCAAAGATGTCTGAACTTTCTTTGTCAAATCCATACTTGAGACAGTACTCTAGTTAGGTCACCAGGGGTGGGATTCAGCTGGTTTGGACTAGTTTGGGTGAACCAGATGTTAATTTTAATCTGGTTCACCGAACCAGTAGTTGCAAGGACTGGCTGATCCCACCCACCCCTCCCCTCCCAGGAGTCTCCATGCAGTCTATTTTGGATGCCAGGTAAGTGCAGAGCTCACGTGGAGGCTCTGGGAGGGCGAAAAACGGGCCTACTGGAAATCTGAAAACGGGCCTGTTTCCGGCCTCTGGAGGGCCTTCAGAGCCTGGGGGAGGCTGTTTTTGCCCTCCCGGAGGCTCAAAAAAAGCCTCCAGAGTCTTGGGAGGGTGAAAACACACATACACCCATGGTGCAGGAGGTTGAGTAGGCCACACCCACCATGGCCACGCCCACACAGCAACCAGGCAGAGAACCGGTTAAAATTTCTGAATCCCATCCCTGGTTAACACTACTGCCACCACTACCCTTCAGAACCACATTTCCTCAAAATTTGCACAGCCCCAACAATGTTATCTTTCAGGAGAGCTTTTTTAAAAAGGGGTTTTCCAATGGGCCATGCATGATGCAAGTTGACTTTGTCCTCAAATTAGATATTTAAAGTTTAGATTATTTTGGAATTTCTTTGAGGTGCTGACAACTGTCCTTCCATTTTTATAACTGGTTCTTCTCTTTTAGGATGATGAATGGTTTGAATTTAAAAAAAAACAAACAAACGGTATGCCACCTTGAATTATTTTGTGATTGGGCATCTTATAAATTGAATGAATGTAGGAATGAAAGAATAAAAACAATACGTTCCCACACATTTCTGTGTCACTTTGGTTGGTCATAATAAAGGCATTGATAAATTTAGATTTTGCCATTTATTTCTTTTGTGGATTAGCATAGTTGGGAGGGGGTTTTGTCTCTGGATTAAATCATAAATCTAGAGCCCCCAATACACAAAGTAGCATAATTTCTATTCCCTTTTGGAAAACCAAGGTCCATGATCATTAGCAAACGATAGGCAATAAACAATAAAATATTCTCACCCCTGGTTTAGAGGTTGGCCCTCCTGGAAGATCGGTTCATTGCTAAAATATTACAGCCCTCGCCTGTCTGTCCCTAATTGATAAGTCTGATAATCGAGTGTGCAAAACTTTCTAGCTAATGTATCTGCAATAGGAAGAGGGGAGTTAGCATATTCTAAGTAATCTGTTTATAACAGGAAGAGGGGAGCAGCCCTTTTTCCATGCTGTCCTCCTTCAGAATGGTAGGTGTTCTTTGATAAGGCTATCGTGTGACCTTCAAGGAGTTTTAGGGCAAGGATCTGAGCCAAGAATGAGAGGCCTAAAAGCAACATGAAGGTTTTTCAAAAAAATTGGATTTCTGTAGCTAAAACTAGCTATAGTCCTACACGGGTGGGCTTCAAAAATTTTAGCAAGGGGTTCTCTGCCTGTTTGCTGGGTGGGTGTGGCCATGGTGGCCATGGCCTAGTCAGCCTCCTGCACCCAGGGGGGGGGGTCGTTTCTGCCCTCCCCGGGCTCCAGAGGCTTTTGTCGAGCCTCCGGAAGGGTGAAAACGGCCTTCCCCGGCTCCGGAGACCCTCCGGAGGCTTCCTGAACTTCTGGACTCCTGAATTTCACTCTCCCAGAGCCTCTGCATGCACCCTGCACTTACCTGCATCCAAAACAGGCCATATGGGGACTCTTGAGAGGGGCAGGGTGGGGTAGGTGGGGCCAGCCAGGAGTGGAATTCGGGACTTCTCCAAACTGCACAGAATCTTAGCCAGAGGTTCTCCCGAACCCCTGCAAACCCCCAGCAGGCCACCCCTGGCCCTACATCACCTTTATGCCCATCCTTTCTGCTTTCTTCCTCTTCTTTCTATCTTCAGAACTGTTCTACCTTCCTCTTCTCCTAGCTTCTCTTCCCTTTTCTCCTTTGCTTGCCAGCCACTTACTTGGCTTCCCCTCACAGCTTCCCCTCCAAAATTTTCCACCTGACACTTGGCTTTTTGTGGCTTTTCTCTCTTCTTGCATCCAGGCCTAGCAATCCTTTTCTATTCCTACAAAACCTCCTAAATACCCTGTTTCCCTGAAAATAAGACCCAACCGGAAAATAAGTCCTAGCATGATTTTTCAGAATGCACGTAATATAAGCCCTACCCCCAAAATAAGCCCCAGTTAAGATTGTCAGCCAGATGGATGCATTTAGTACCGTATTTCCCCCAAAATAAGGCCTAATGAGTCTTTTGGAGCAAAAAAGTATTTTGGTCTTATTTTCGAGGAAACACGGTATATTTTTGCAGAATAGCAAATAGAAAGCTATTTGGTCCCCAGTTTCTTTTTCATACTCCTTTCGAACCTTCTCCTGCAGGGAATTTCTAAGAAGGCCTTTAAATCTTTACATTCTGTAATTTGACTTTTTTTTTAAATGCTAATAGCTACACCCAACTGGGGGAAAGGTCTCAATTCACACACTTTAACAAGTTGTTGCCAAGATGGCAATTATGTCAGATCATGAATTGATGCCAGAGTGAATTTTTTTTAATGAATGTTCCTGGGGCGAGAGGATAGGTTACCTGAAAGGAATTTGCTCCATAATCTAAGGCAATACAGGTAGATTCTTAATTGCAAAGCACAACACGTTCACTTCAACCCAGCTTTGGCTTTCAGCTTTCAGTTAGCAGAACATAACTGGTGGGGCTTGAAAATAAGTAATTCAATCCACAAACAGGACTAATGTATTTTATTCTGTTCCAGATCTGGAGTTTATTTATTCTTGCAAGTATATGGAACTGGATAAATGAGGAAATTCAATTTTTTTTTTCCTCCCCACTCCTTTGTCTGAAAACAATTCATTCTCCTTCAATAGACACAAACAAAACTCTCATACAGGAGACGGTTGGTGTTTTCACTGTCTTGGGAGATTAGACTTCCTCCATTTCACATGGAATGGTCCTGAAGATTCAGATTATGCTATCATACAATTATCAGTTGCAGGATGCATAAAATGAAATGAATTTGCCTAGTATAATCCTGAGCAGAGGTAAGGGAGGATCTGAGTTTAAACTGCCATGTTAAGTTGCCATTGAGGACCTGTATACTGCATGGGTCAAAAAGAGGGCTGTGAAAATATCCAGGGATGGGCTGCTGGTGGTTCGCAAGGGTTCGGGAGAACCTCTAGCTAAAATTCTGTGCGGTTCAGAAAACCCACAAATCCCACTCCTGGCTGGCCCTGCCCACCCTGCCCCTCCCAGGAGTCCCCATGCAGCCCATTTAGGATGCAGGTAAATGCAGGGTGCACATGGAGGCTCGGGAAGGGTGAAAAACAGGCCTACTGGAAGTTCGGGAAGGCCGATAACAGGCCCGTTTCCGGCCTCCAGAGGGCCTCCGGAGCCTGGAGAGGCTGTTTTTGCCCTCCCAGAGACTTGAGGAAAGCCTCCGAAGCACAGGGAGGGCAAAAATACCTCCCCACCATGGTGCAGGTGGCCGACTAGGCCACGCTCACCCAGCAACCGGGCAGAGAACCCCTTGCTAAAATTTTTGAAGCCCATTGCTGAAAATATCTACAGACCCCTCACATCCTGGATATAAATAGTTTCAACTTCTACCCTCAAAATGATACTATAAGGCACTGCACACCAGAACAAGTAGGCACAAGGACAGTTTTTCCCCCCATGTCATCACTCTGCTAAACAACTAATTCCCACAACACTGTCAAACTATTTAGTAAGACTGAATTAATATTATTCTTCTCATCTTTCCTATTACCTATCTCCTTTTCTACTTATGACTATAACTTTGTTATTTGTATCTTTACTATTTATATTGTTTAATTTAGTTTCCTAGTGCAGTTTATGTTGATTCTATCAATAAGTTTATGTTTATGTTTATGTTCTATAAACAAGTTTATTGTTTATGATGAATGTATTTTTATGATGATTATGGTCATGATTTATCACTTTATATCTTTTATGTACAATGAGAGCTTCTGCATCGATGACAAATTCCTTGTGTGTCCACTCACACCTGGCCAATAAAGAATTCTATTCTAATTCAAATCTATATTGTATCTACCCAAAATACTCATCTACACATACACACACACACACATTTTTCTTAGAACTCAGAACCGTATAAAATTCACATGTATAAGCAGACACAAACATGCCATGCATGGGGATTTTAAATTGCCACTTCTTATCTTGCATGAGCAAATGCCATGCCATCTTCTTAGTATTATTCATTTACTAGTACCCGGTTTCCCTGAAAATAAGACCCAACCGGAAAATAAGCCCTAGCATGATTTTTTCAGGATGCTCGTAATATAAGCCCTACCCCCAAAATAAGCCCCAGTTAAGATCGTCAGCCAGACTGAGGCATTTAGTACTGTATTTCCCCCAGAATAAGACCTAACTGGAAAATAAGCCATAATGCGTCTCTTGGTAAAAATTAATATAAGACCCGATCTTATTTTGGGGGAAACACAGTAGGTATATATCTGGAGAAGAACTAGACATGGTAGACCACTACATATACCTTGGCCAATGGATCTCAATGGAAGCTGATACAATAAAGGAAATTGAATGGCGTGTTAAATAGCAACAGCACTTAGACTTATATATCGCTTCACAGTGCTTTATAGCCCTCTCTATTGCCCCCAACAATCTGGGTCCCCATTTTACTGACCTTGGAAGGATGGAAGGCTGAGTTTGAGCCGGTGAGATTTGAACTGCCAAACTTCTGGCAGCCGGCAGTCAGCAGAAGTAGCCTGCAGTATTGCACTCTAACCACTGCGCCATCACGGTTCTAAACGAAATGTGGTTGGCAGGCATTCGGCAGGCTAAGCATAATTTTGAAGAACAACCTCCCTCTATGCCTGAAAAGTTTTCGATCAGTGTGTGCTACTTGTTCTAACATATGCCAGTGAAACATGGATACTAATCTCACAATAGATACAAAAGCTATGAATGGTGCAAAGATACGTGCTCGGCATTACAAGACAAGATAGAAAGACCTGCACATGGATTAGAGAACGAACAAAGGTACACAATATCATCAAGAGAGTAAAAGAATTGAAATGGAAATGGGCTGGTCACATAGCAAGAAGAACTGATGGCAGGTGGACCAAGGCAGTCATAGAATGGATCCCACTTGATAAAAAGCATTCACGAAAGAGATCTAAAACAGTAACAGAGTTGGAAGGGATCTTGGAGGTCATCGTCCAACCCCCTGCTCACATAGGAGACTTGTATTTGGGATTCAAACCGCTGAACTGCCGACCTTTCTGATCGACAAGCTCAGTGTCTTAGCCGCTGAGCCACCTAGTCAGGCATCAACAAGATGGATTGACGACATCAGCAAGTATTGTGGGCCCAATTGGCAAAAGAAAGCTCAGGACCGTATTGGTTGGAAATATGCAGAAGAGGCCTTCATCCTGTATTGGATAGACAATGGCTAAAATGATGATGAAGATACAGTATTTAAGAGTCCCTTTGATATAGTGGTTACGACTTCAGGCTAGAAGCCAGGAGACTGTGAGTTCTAGACTGACCTTTGTCCAGTCACTTTCTCCCAGCCCTAAGAAGGAGGCAATGGCAAACTACTTCTGATAAACCTTGCCAAGAAAACTGCACAGACTTGTCCAGGCAGTTGTCAAGATACTTTTAGATTTTAATTGCAGGCATTGCAAACAAGTTTATTCTGTGTTTGGTAAGATACTTTATCATAAATGGATATTTGCATTAAAACATTTCATACAAAACCTACCGTATGTAGCCTATTTTAACTTGGCTCTCAAGTGCTTATTTTGCTGCTTCTTATGGCAGAACAGTCTTTTGACAACCACAAGTTCTTGTTAATTGAACTACGAAACTTTATACAAACTTTCTAATGTAAAATATTTGGCTCAGCCAACAAGGAACTCATAGTCTAAATATTTAGTGAAATATCCTGATAGATTGTTGTTTCCATCAAAGAGGAAAAATATGTTACATATGATCTTGCATTTTAAAGCCCTTTTATTCTTTGAAACCATAAGCAAAACAAAGTTAAACAATTGATGTGACATTTTAAAAGAATGCAATGAGTAATAGAAGGTTCCATAACAACTGATCTGTGAATAAATGAGCTAAACACTATATCGTAAATACTATTGAAATCAAGTCTATCCCACATTATAAGGCCTGCTGAAAAATCCATATCAGCATTGACAAATTGAAACTGAGTTTTCAACAGCTGGTTTATAGATTGTATTAAGTTGTTGGGTTTTTTTTAATCAAAAGTGGCTACGTTCATACACGTATTAAAACAAATAACAACTTAGAAACGGCAAACTTGGATTTACACAGTATCCTAAGCTCAAAATAAACACGATGCCTTAGGGCCTCGTGTAATATGAATTTGGTCACTGAAATCTAATTCAGAATATATAAATCACTTTCTTGTAGAGCCTTGATTCAAAGCTATTTGCCAAATGCAGACAAAAAATTTTTTGCCCCTCTTTGAAAGTTCTTCCTGCAGACTGTTCATTCTATCTATAAACTTCTCCATTATAAGGGCCAGCTAATCAGAATTTCAATCAGAATAGAGCTGAAAGGGAGAATGGAGGTCTTCCAGTCTGACGCCCTGCTCAAACAGGAGACCCTATACCAGTGATGGCGAACCTTTTCGGCACCGAATGCCCAAACCGGAACACGCGCCTGCACGCACATGCACGCCGGAGCCCGGAAATTGAAAGATCAGCTGGCCAGTGCGCATGTGTGCACCAGCCACCTGATCAAGTTTCTGATGCGCACATGCGCGCCGGCCAGTTGGGCTTCGGGTTTCCGGGGCTCCAGCACGTGCAAAGATTAGCTGGCCAGCGCGCATGCGCACACCAGAAACCAGAAGAGCAGCTGGCAATGGCACACATACCCACAGAGAGGGCTCTGAGTGCCACCTCTGGCACGCATGCCGTAGGTGTGCCATCACGGCCCTATACCATTTCAGACAGGTAGCTGTCCAGTCTCTTCTTAAAAACCTCCAGTGATGAAGCACCCACAATGTGTGAAGGCAACTTCTGTTCCACTGGTTAATTGTCCTCACTGTTAGGAAGTTTCTCCTTAATTCTAGGTTGCTTCTCTCCTTGATTAGTTTCCATCCATTGTTTCTTGTGTTGCCTTCTGGTGCTTTGGAAAATAAGTTTATCCCCTCCTCTCAAATATTGGAATACTGCTATCATGTCTCCCCTAGTCCTTCTTTTCTCTATGGACTGAATTTGTTTATTTGTTAGTTTCTTAGGTCTATAGTATCCCACTTTGCATGTACTAGGAAGAGAAAAGTCTTTAATTGAAGACTAAAATTTGATTGTAAAGAGTAAAAAGATCTATTATGAGATTGTCACCAACACTGGTTGATACCTGGCAACACACAAAGCAGTTAGCAAGATACGCAACGTATTTGCTACTAGGACAGTGCTGCCTTTATAATCCTTCTAATTGCTATGGATATGTTTACCATGAATACACATTTGTCCCTCAATGCTAATTAAATTATTTATACACTGTCATTAAGGGGATAAATGCCTGGCGATAAATTATGACGAAACCATTTAAGATTCTTCTTAAATGCCCAAAAGCATGTTTCTGCCACGAACCCTGCTTTCAGTTTCCTGGAACTTGTTGATGGACTAGAAGTCCTCTTAAAATGAAATGTTCACTCACCGCAGAAAAACCGCGTAGTAGCATGGAAACGCAGACAATTACTGGTCCATGTTTTACAGCTGCTAATAAATATAGAGCAGATAGGCACAACAATAAAGAACTAAATGAGACTAACCATCATCCGTCTCCAAAACAAGTGTGCATTTGCTATTTTTGACCAACCGTCCACTTGCAAGCAATCTACAAATATGGCATAAGAAGTTAATGCAACATCCTGTAATAGGGATAGGTAATATGATGCCAGAAGACAAAAGCTGGCCTTACACATTTCTAATGCCTTCTGTCCACCTTCCTGTCCCCACCTGGTTTTATATACCAAACATTCTGTTAATTAAATAATAACAGATACACAGTAGAGCAGGGGTGTCAAACTCTATTTCATTGAGGGCACATCAGGGTTGTGCTTGACCTTGGAGGACTGGGGAGGGCATAGGGTGTAGCCATGATGGGTGTGACACGGGACTCGTGTCAGGGGCACATGTGGTGGCCAAGTGCTAAGGCCGGATTTCCCTGAGACCCTCACTCATTCTCATTATAATCTCTCCCCTTCCTTCCTTCCTTCCTTCCTTCCTTCCTTCCTTCCTTCCTTCCTTTTCTTCTTTTTCCCTCCCTCTGCATTCTCCTTTCTTCTTCCTTCCCCTCTTTTGTTATTTTTCCTTCCTTGCTCTCTTCCCATCTTTCCTTCTTTTTCTTTGTCTTTCCTCTTTCTTTTTCTCCTTTCCTGTCCCTTCTTGGGTGCTCAAATGCAAAAAGGGAAACATTTCTCCTTTTGTTTTGCAAAAATGCCCCATTTTTGACCTGGCTGGCCTCCCGCAGCCCTTTGCCAACAAAAATGGAACTCTATTTTCACTGACACAGGGCTGTAGGAGGCCATCATGGTGCAGGGTGGCCGTGTGTGGTCCCCTGGCTCCATTTTTACTAGCAGAGGCACCGTGGGCTGGTCCTTTGCTGTTTACAGGCTGGCCCCATGGGCCAGATCTAAGCACCACACTGGCTGGATCCGGACTGTGGGCCTTGAGTTTGACCCCTGCAGTAGAGGATCACCTATAGCAGTGATGGCTAACCTTTTTGCCATCGCGTGCCAGAAGAGCGGGAGTGGGTGGGGGAGGTTTGCACATGCATGTGCCCACACCCATAATTTTATGCGCCCTCCCCTGCCCTGCACATGTGTGCGTAACCCTCCCTCCCCCCTCCGCTTCTGCCATATGATGGCCCGGTAGGCCTGTTTTTCTTTCTTACCTGGCTCCCGATCCTCTCTATACATCTGGGAAGGGCGAAAACAGCCTTTCCCACTCCCTCGGAGGCCCTCTGGAGGCCTGAAAGGGCCCATTTCCCAACTCCTGGTGGGATAGGAAGTGACGTTTTTTGCTGTCCCCAGCCTCCAGAGCCTCTCTTTCAGGACTCTGGAGGGCCTCCAAGGAAGTGGGAAAGGCTGTTTTCGCCCTCCGCAGATACACAGAGAGGATCTGGAGCCAGGTAAGAAAGAAAAACAGGCCTCCCCCCGGAGGCAGGAAACAGCCTGTTTCCCTACTTCTGGTGGGCCCAGAAGGCCCAAAAATCAGTTAGCTGGTGCGCACATGCACACCAGAGCTGAGCTGGCATGCCCACTGATATGGCTACGCATGCCACCTGTGGCACACATGCCATAGGTTCGCCATCACGGACCTATAGAATCTGTACTGCTCTCTATTCTTCATCTGGAAACCTGCTGAGTCATGTCAGAAAAATGTGTAAAAGTAAACCAGGCTGGTAAGGAGTGATGGGAGGCCATATCATCTATCCTTGTTCTATGACTATCTGGGCTCACCGTAGCAGATACTTTATGAGGAATTATAAGCCTCCGTCACAAGTGACCCATTTTGTCACTATCCACAATAATCTTTCAACATTAGCCCATGGTCTCAAATATTTGCCTACCTTTGAACTGGCAAAATTTGTTCAAGACAATCATTATATCCTTCATAATAGTTCTGACTCCATGGTCACAAACAAAACTTAATTAACAACCATATTCAGCAAGAGGGGAAAAAAGGACAAATCTGAATAGGCAATCAGATGAGAATGAGCATCTTATCAGCAATAGTACACAGCACAGCACAGAATAATACACTTCAGTGGTTAGATCGGATTCTAATAAAAATAAATTAGTATTGACAGAGCAAAACAAAAGAGGCATGAATGGAGAGACTAGACTATTTATTGCATTAAGATCTAACTACTTCAACATGATGTTACTCTGCAATCAATCTTTTACCAAAGAATTAACGCATAGAACCGCTTAATAATAATAATGAAAATACTGTAATATCACTCTAATAATTTTACCAGCTTTGAACACTTATTGTTTACAAAATATTCATATGGAATATAATTATTACACCATTGCATATATGCTACAAATTTCTTGTTAAAAATTTAAATGCTGCAAAAATCAACAAATCCTCCTTCTGGAACAAAAGGACCTCTTGACAAATGATATGTTCCAGCAATGTTTACAACAAATATTTAATGGCATTCAGTACAGCAGGAAACCATTATTTTCTTTGTATTTATTCAGCCCATATCTCATGCCATTATAATTATGTATATATTAGACAAAGTGCTTCTCAAATGATAGAATGAGTTAAAGAAAAACCAATAAATCCCTTGGCAAACACTGCAGATATTTGAAATGAGGGCTTAAATTGTAGGGTTGACCATGAAAGCTCTGAAACCTTCACAAAAAACATAAACAGCCCACAGGCAAAGTTATAAGCAGGTTTAAATATCCATATTGCTTGTTCACCCTCATAAAGAGGATTCATTCATGTCCATTATTTTCAAAGGTTTTCAAATAATTTAAGAAAAAAGTTTATGAGAGTTCAACAACTACACCCCTGAATCTATCACAACTCTTTTCACCTCAATATTCCAATCCTAGTTTGCCCTGTGAACTGATGTTCTTTGGCCTATACAGATAATCCTTGATTTATGACCACAATTGAGCCCAAGATTTCTGTTGCTAAGCAAAGCTGTGGTTAAATGAGTTGCACCCCATTTTACAACCTTTTTTTGCCACAGTTGTTAAGTGAATCACTGACGTTGTTAAATTAGTAACCCAGTCATTAAGTGAATCTGACTTTCCCCATTGACTTTGCTTATCAGAAGCTAGCTAGGAAGGTTACAAATGCTGATCACATGACTCCAGGACAGTGCAACTGTCATAAATACATGCCAGTTTCCAAATGTTCAAATTTTGATCACGTGACTATGGGAATGCTGCAACAGGCCTAAGGGTGAAAACGGTCATAAGTCATTTTTTCAGTGCTGTTGTAACTTTGAATAGTCACTAAACAAATGGTTGTAAATTGAGGTTAGAATAGAATAGAATAAGAGTTGGAAGGGACCTTGGAGGTCTTCTAGTCCAACCCCCTGCTTAGGCAGGAAACCCTACACCACTTCAGACAAATAGTTATCCAACCTCTTCTTTAAAACTTCCAGTGTTGGAGCATTCACAACTTCTGCAGGCAAGTTGTTCCTCTGATTAATTGTTCTAACTTGTCAGGAAATTTCTCCTTAGTTCTAAGTTGCTTCTCTCCTTGATTAGTTTCCACCCATTGCTTCTTGTCCTGCCCTCTTGTGCTTTGGAGAATAGCTTGACTCCCTCTTCTTTGTGGCAGCCCCTGAGATATTGGAATACTGCTATCATGTCTCCCCTAGTCCTTCTTTTCATTAAACGAGACATACCCAGTTCCTGTAACCGTTCTTCATATGTTTTAGTCTCCAGTCCCCTAATCATCTTTGTTGCTCTTCCCTGCACTGTTTCTAGAGTCTCCACATCTTTTTTACATCATGGCGACCAAAACTGGATGCAGTATTCCAAGTGTGGCCTTACCAATGCATTATAAAGTGGTATTAACACTTCATGTGATCTTGATTCTATCCCTCTGTTTATGCAGCCTAGAACTGTGTTGGCTACCTTTATTTAGGCTTACCTTTATTACATTTCTGGGGTGTTTCTTAAATACCAATCATGGACTGGAATTCCAAAGTCCAGTTCATGACCATTTTGAGGCATTTTGAAGTAAAAGTCACGTCTTAAATGGTTAAATCTTAATATAGTTTTGGGAAGATACCATTTTCCCAATATTCCTCCAAAAATAACAGTGGAAAAATCCTAAAAACTCTGGGCCAGACGGACTTCACTCAGGATCACTCTGCCCGTTTTGAAATAGCATCTCACTCCCTGTAGCCTTGTCACTCACAGCATCAACTATGACACTCCCGCCGACAAAGGTTGCCACTCTACACAGTGAGAGCTTTCAAAGAATCATGTTCAGGGCTGCTCCAAGCCATTTTGTGGCTCAGCCAGTGATGAAATCCAATTTTTTTTACTATTTTCTGTGGGCGTGGCTTGGTGGGCGTGGGAGGGGAAGGATACTGCAAAATCTCCATTCCCACCCCCACTCCTGAAGGAAGAATATCGCAAAATTCTAGCCGCCCAGAGTCTCCGGAGAGGGGCGGCATATAAATTTGATAAATAATAATAATAATAAAAACTCCATTCCCACCCCACTCTTGGGCCAGCCAGAAGTGGTATTTGCCGGTTCTCCGAACTACTCAAAATTTCCGCTACCTGTTCTCCAGAACCTGTCAGAACCTGCTGGATTTCACCCCTAGGCTCAGCCTTCTGCCTACGCTGTATAGCGTGCAGAAAGCATGAATGCAGGCAATTACAGTGTTTGCGTCAACTTTTTAAACTTGAGTGTCAACAATTCTTGATATGTGTTAGAGAACAATCATTCCTGACTCTATCTTTCCTGCTTTGTTTTAAAAGAGAGAGTGGAATAAAGTAGCATGGATTTGAGTTAATGCTTACGCATTTCCACATATCTACTGGATCTCTCTTTCCTTCCCTCCTTCTCTCTCTCTCTCTCTCTCTCCCCTCCCTCTCTCTCTCACACACACACACAAATATCTTTTGTGTCCAGCAATTATCCTCCCCTTCGCTTCGCCTCCGCACAGTCCAGCACTCTCTCCGGTGGCCCACAATTCCTCTAACCAGCCAATGGAAGAGCAATTCCAAGAAAAGGAATCAGTCAGTCCTTATTCACAGCCCTAATCTTCATTTTTCCTAACAAAAAAGAGCAAAACCTTCCCTACATTTGGCAGAAAGACGGCAAGAAGGAAGAAGCTAGAACATTGGGCATCTTAGCTTCTGGAGGAAGTCAGAAGTTCACACCAATAGGAAGCTATCCTGTCCTATAGCTCCACAGAAAGCATTGCAAAATTATCACACTTACCCCTTTCTCTGGAGCATGCAGCTTTAATCAGCCTAATTGTTCAAGACAGTTGGCTACCCCACACAACTGTAGAGACACGCACCATGCTACGCATCCCTTCTACGTGTAATGGAACAAGTTCATACAGAAAAATAACTTTGCATGTACTGTACATGGGTGTGTGCATGTGTGTATAATAGCTTATTTTTGGGGGGGCAAACACTATATCAAATGATTATATCTTACTTGCATCTGGATACCATCTGTTTGTATATTTACAAAACAATTAAGAATGGTTTGACATGTTTCTGGCAGTTCACACTGAGCAGAAACTACAGCCAGCTGGTTTCTGGGATGTGTCCAGAATAATACAGGGAATATAAGCCAGCAAAACTACTTTTGGCAAGTGCTGAAAACTGGATTTAGTCCAAACATATGAGTCTCAAATCCCAATATGGGTATGAACTTTCACATGAGTGACATTGTGATTGAAAGGGGTTAGAATGATTTGGTGTTTAACTCTTTGTTTGCCGCCCAGCAAATTTAAACATTTCATGTTTAAAATGTTTAAATAAATATGTAACCCCCCTCCCCCCAATGAAGGCTCAAAATAATAGGCAATAAAAATAAATCAAACATCTCTAAAACCACACTTCTCAAACACCAGAACATTATCTGACCAAAAATAAACCAATAATTGTCTTTTCATCCACGGTGGTTTGATTCACAGTAGTGTGATATTTTACTTTGAAATCTCATTCAGCTAAATAGATTGCTTAAGCATATCCTTATCTCACTCATTAAAACTCTTATTTGAGGGATATGGTTACTCACATTTAAACAGACTATCTGAAAATTTTCTCAGATAAAAAAGCCTTGCTTTTAGAAATTCTAATTGATGGGGAAAGTTGAACCTGTTCTCCTAAAGGAAGTTTCCCAAAGTTCAGTGCTAAGGTCCTGAGATTTAATTGTTCTGTGTTTCTTTGTAAATGTTGATTATTTCTTAGGTTTATATGAATGCTTGGTTTGTGTGAGTGGATCAAAATCTAAGCATGTGCAATGCATGGCTATGTAAATAAATGACACATGTATACTTACAGGCTCGGTGGCAAATGTGCTTCCCCAGCCATATGTACTAACCAATAGAAGAGAATATGAGAGAAGAGAATATATTAGCATTGACTCCAAAGATTGTATATCCTGGTTTAAGCAAAAGGCCCCATGACTGTCACAAATAAATGAGTTTACTGAAAAGCATTTTGCTGGTAGATGTTCCCACAAATGCCTTCATTTGTGATTGTTTCTTAGTCCCTTTCTTTGTGGGGTGCCCTTTCTGTTTAACATATTCCTGAGAACAAAAAATGAAAGAAGCATTAGGAAAGGATACGGTGAAAAGGTTACTGTGTTATCCTTTCCATCCAATCATCCTGCAAGAAAGCCACAGCCCATATTCCATATATTCCTCTGCAGCAGGGGTGAAATCCAGCAGGTTCTGACAGATTCTGGAGAACCGGTAGCAGACATTTTGAGCAGTTTGGAGAACCGATACCGGAAATTTTGAGTAGTTCGGAGAACCGGCAAATACCTCTGGCTGGCCCCCGAGTGGGGAGGGAATGGAAATTTTGCAGTATCCTTCCCCTACCATGCCCACCAAGCCACGCTCACCAAGCACGCCCACAGAACAAGTAGGAAAAAAAATTGGATTTCACCTCTGCTTTGCAGAACTTGTGAAAACTACAGCATGATGAAAATTACAGCTCATCTAAGTTACTCTACTGACACCTAACGTTCATAGAAGTCACTGCAGTTTTGGTGACATTTGCAATTTCCTCATTCCTAGGACTGAGATTCACCCAAGATTATCCAGCTGCTTTGGTGCCCAAGGCAGGACTAGAACTCAAGATCTCCAGGTTTCTAGCCTGATGCCTTAACCACTGCATCAAATAAGTTTTTTAAAATTTAAATACCATACTTTAAATACCAATCCAGTATATTTTTTTGCATTCCATATAAATAAATAAAATTAAGCACTTTGATCTTTAAGGGCTTATTTGGGAATAATAAACGTTAGAGAAACAAATGCACACATTTATCTTGTAAAAACACAGTGATTTATTCACATTTAAAGTTTTTGTTGCCCAAGATTTTTTTTAATTTACATTGTTAAGTTTGTGTGCTTGTTCAGTTCTATATTTTATATTTTTTATAGCTTTTCCAACCATACCTGTTGGGTTAGACACACGTCGTTTAATTAGGAAAAAAAATTGTACAAAGACTAGTTTACTCATGATACTAAGTCTGGCCTCCTTTAATTCTGGTAGAGCAATATGTAAACCTTACCATAATACAGGTAGTCCTCGATTTACGACCACATTTGAGCCCAACATTTCTCTTGTTAAGTGTAACATTTGTTAAAGGAATCCTGTTCCATTTTACGATTTTTGTTGCCACGGTTGTTAAGTGAATCACTGCAGCTGGTAAATGTGCAACACGGTTGTTAAGTGAAACTGGTTTCCCCACTGACTTTGCTTGTCCGAAAGTCGCAGAAGGGAATCACGTGACCCTGGGACTCTGCAACCGTCATAAATGTGAGTCAGTTGCCAAGCATCTGAATTTTGATCATGTGACCATGGGGATGCTGCAATGGTCATAAGTGTGAAAAACAGTCACAAGTCACTTTTTTGACTGCCGATGTAACTTTGAATGGTCACTAAATGAATTCTGGTAAGTCGAGGACTACCTGTAGCGATCTATCAAAATAACTGCTTATTTAAAATTGTGGGGTTTTTTTTAAACTAAAGTATCTTGCAATTCCTCTTTTTTGAGTTTCCTTTGCTCTATATTTGGCAGCTTGCCCAGAGGTGGGTGTCACATACCGTAACAACCAGTTCGCCCAGCACCAGAAATGTGAGTGCGCGCCATCCGCGCATGCGTATAGCGTCACAAAACACGGGAATTTGCTCATGCATGCCGTCCACACATGCATCCGGCATCAAACAACACAGCGATATAGGACGGGATTGCGGCCGGGTGGGTGGGCGGGGCCAGGACGGCCCACCCGCAGGTCTGCTTTGCCCGAACCGGTCAGAACCAGCAGCAGCCCACCACTGGGCTCGCCCTTCATATTTCCCAAATCCTGATTTCTATCAAGCTCTGTTCTTTCAAAAACAATAGACCTCTAAATTCAGAGCTTATAAAATGCGAACTCCAAAAAACCCCCCAATCAACCCATCCAGGAGACTATCAAGGAGAGAAACTCCTATACAGGTAATCCGCTACTTACGATCACAATTGAGCCCAAAATTTCTGTTGCTAAGCAAGTCAGTTCTTAAGTGAATTTTGCCCTATTTTACGCCCTTTCTTGCCGCGGTTGTTAAGCGAATCAATGCAGCTGTTAAGTTAGTACCACCATAGTTAAGTGAATCTGGCTTTCCCATGGACTTTGCTCATACGAAAGTTGCAAAGAAGTGATCACATGACCCACAGGGCACTGCAACTGTCATAAATATGAACTAATTGCCAAGTGTCTGAATCATGTGCATGAGTATACTGCAATCGTACTAGGATGAGCCAGGCTAAGATTCGATATTGGGATAAAACTCAAATATTAGAAATCCAAATCTTTGGTCAAGACAGAAGTGCCTCTCCCGTGCCAAGGTGCTGAAATGACAAACGGTATTTGACGTAGGTACAGAATTGTAGAAGGGCAAACTGACCCTAAACAGATACATTCTGTTGTTTAATGTTTATTGCATCCCAAATGTCATGCATATCCCTGGATAACGGGTGCTGCTTCCTTATTGCCCTTGAGGCGTCTTCTAGCCTCTTATCTCCTTTTGTTATGTCTTGAGCTCCGGAGCTGAAAGCCTGAGCCTGTGGGAACCATGCTGTTATGTCTTTCCTAGAGATAGATTAAAGGGTAACTTCTACGTGTGAAATGTTGTACTCTTCGTAATAACTTTGTCTTTATACTGTATAAATATCTGGTTGAAATCATCCATCTTTGTTCAAACTTTTGGGGTCTTCGGACTGTTTGAACCTTTGCGCAAATAAAAACTCTTTCCTGCACTGAAGAGCTTGTCCTAGTCCGTCATTTTTCCTACAACAGCTGGCGACGCCGCCGGGACTGGGTACAAGGCGATATTTCGCTGAGGACCGTTTTGACCCCTCGGGACCATCGGGAGGTCGCTCCTGAACATTCTCCAGGCGCCACAGAGATACATCTCTGGGAGACAGCCGCGATAACCCGGTGGGCCCGACGGTGCTCTGATCGAGTCCAAGAACCCTGCGGTACAGGAAAGGTGGTCTGAACAAATTCCTGGCCAGGAATCTACGGAGTGGGAGCGTTTTAAGTAAGTATATTGTAAAAGAATTGTACCTGCTTCATTTGAAAGCAGAAGGAGGGAATTGATCACTCCCTCGGACTCGGGGTAGGCTACCCTAATGAAGTCCATGTCAGGTTGTGTGGGTGGTTAAACCGTCGCATTTCTCATTAGTGGCTGTGAGTTTCCGGGGCTATGAGTCGACGGCAGTGTGGTAGAAGGGATGGGGTTCAGAGCGTGCCAAATACTCCGTTGGCATGCATGTTAAAAGGTTTTGACAAGTATTTTAGCAACCCTTCCTATCTGAAAGGATCAAAGGATCAATTAAAATTCTTATGTAAATATGTGTGGCCACAAAGGGAGATGGGCTGACCCCCTCCCCCTCAGGGATGGTTAAAGGAAGAAACAGTGGATAAGTTGTGGGGAGTGATTGTAGTGAATCAGGATAAATATCCTGATCAATTTCAATATATTGATCAATGGGTGAGAGCCCTGTTGAAAAAAGCTGAGGATTTATTGCAATGTAGGGCTGAAACAGTCGGGTTATGTGTATCTGAGCAGGCAGGAAAAGTAAGGGGGCTGCTGGAGGGAGTGGAGGAGGAAATCAGAGGCGTATGAGTGATCCTGGCGTGAAGTCAAAAGTCAGGGGGAGTCATTCGCCTAGAGGTAGCAGTCAGAGTGAGGGAGGGGATGATGATGAGGAGGAGGAGGAAGAGGAGGAAGATTTGGAGGCTGTGGGGGCTGTAGGTGGAGAAGAAAGAGCAGGAGGCACGGATGAATAAAAAGGCTAGTTTGTTGGTAGGAGAACTGCGAAGTGGGATGCAAGGGGGTTTTTCTCCCCCCCCCTTCCTTTGAAGGGGAGAAAGAGGAAAAGAGATGCTTTTAAAACTTTTTTTCTCCTTTCTGGTGTTTGTCTTGTTTTTTTAACAAAATAGGCTGTACACCGCCCTGAGTCTTTTGGGAGAAGGGTGGTATAGAAATAAAATTATTTGGGAAAAAGGAATTACTTGGGAAAAGGAATGCCCAAGACAGATGGTGAGAAGTTGAGGGATGAGAAGAGCGGATTTTGGGTCAGGGATGCGTGGGCAGTTTGCAGGAAGAAGGGGAGAGTATTGGATTGGCAGACATGGTGTGGTCAGATTGAAGGGGACCAGGCTTGGGAGAACCCCCGCCTGAGCCGTTGGTTACAATGAGGATAGGGGGCCAGCAGACAACATTTTTAGTGGATACAGGAGCAGGTAGATCAGTTGTAAATAAGCAAATTGCAGCTCCTGGATCACGTAAAATCCAGGTCCAGGGGGTATCAGGGCAAGCCATGGGGCGGCAGGTCTTGAAATCAGAGATGTGTGATTTTAAGGAAGCTGAAATCCAGCATGAATTTTTGTACATTCCTGAGTGCCCTATTCCATTGCTAGGCAGGGATATGCTGAGCAAATTAGGGGCAACAATTTCTTTTGATGAAGATAGTCAGAGAATGACCACAAGGCATTCTCCGGAGAAGATTTGGAGGTTGTTTGATGTGCGCTGAGGATAACCTGCCGGGTTTTGCAGCTCGCCACCCTCCAGTGGGGGTGGAACTAAAACCTGGAGTGGAGTCTGTGAGTATGAGGCAGCGTCCCGTTTTTTGGGGAAGCTATTTGTGCTATTTATGAAAGCATTCAGAGATTTGGAGGCGCGGTTTTTGGTGCTTATTTAGTCCTCCTGGAATACTCCAATTATCCCAATTAAACAGTTAGATGGGTTTTACAGCCCGGGGCACGGTAACTTTACACCCGGCTGTGTTGAATCCATATACCCTGTTAAGTTTAATTCCACCCCGGGCTGAGTGGTTTTCTGTTATTGATTTAAGGGATGCATTCTTTACAATTCCCATTCACCCCGTAAGCCAGCCACTGTTTGCATTTTGAGTGGGAGAATCCTTACACAGGAATGAAAATGCAATATACTGGGACTCGGCTGTCTCGGGGATTTAAGAACTCCCCCGCATTGTTTGGAATAGCGGTAGCTAGAGACTTACAGTATTATGTGCCTCAACAACCAGGAGACACAATACTGTAATATGTTGATGATGTTTGGATCAACAGGACTGACAGAGGATTTATGATGGGAGAATACTAAGATGAATACACGATGATGTTAGATTTGTTACTAGAGTGTGGTTATTGGGTAGCAAGAAAGAAAGCTCAATTGGTGAAAAGGAAAGTTAGATATTTGGGATACAATATAAGGGTTATCGAGCTTTAGGACCAGAGCAGGAAAAGGGCGGTCCTAATGCTGGCAGAACCCCGAACAAAAAGACAACTGAGAAGGTTTTTTTAGGACTAGCTAGCTTTTGCTGTAATTGGATGGGGAGGGGGCCGAAAAGCTGGCCCCACTGTTTGAAGGTGCTGGCTGCAAGTGCAGAATTGATTCAGAATTGTAATAAACTTACTTTTTCTTGTCCTATACTCATGCACTCCCCTCATGAGGAGCAGTCTGTGTTGGATACTAAGGGACATTTGTGGATTAGTGGGCAAAGGCTGACAAAATATCATGCAATTAGGAGTGAGAATCCACAGGTGTGTCTGGTGGTGTCTAACCGATTAAATCCAGCAACTTTGTTGCATACGGAGTCTGTTTCTGAGTATGATTGTTTACAGGTATTGGAGGTTTATTCCACCCGACCATGTAAATATGGTAAAATAAGGTAAATATGTATGTTAGGTGGCCTGATTTAGGTCATAAAGGGGGGGGGGTTGGAATATGGAGATGGTACAAGAACTTAATAAGCAAATTGAGAGATTCCAACGATATGTGATGGAACAAGTACCCCCTAGATTAGTAACTTAATGTCACTCATTTGAACCTGGGGACCAGGTGGAAGATGGAAGGGATCTTTTATTGGTATTATGACTTCTCCACTTGCTATTAAGATTGCAGAATCAAAATCATGGATCCATCGGACATGAGTCAAGGCAGCAGCTGACACTGGCTGGAAAGTGTCCGTGGATGAACAACATCCAACAAAACTGACATTTGAATATGTTTAAAGAAAGCTTTTGTATTCTATATATAGGTTACCTTGATGTATATCTGCTGATGTAACCCGCTGTAAGCTAAAAAGAGGATGGAGCACCTGCTCTCTTGGATTGGTCCGGAACTTGGATCCTGACAAGAGATTGGAGATCATTGCGGATCCATGTGGGAGGCAAATTGGGTGTGGGCACTTTGAGTAATTGGGGTAGTAGCTTTATTGATTATTGTGTTTTACAGATATAAGCAATGGTTTTGTGGACAACCAGGGCCCATTTGATTTCTCAGTCGTTCCGATTCCTAATATTTCCCCAACCGGCTGCGGTGTGTGACCCTCTTACAGATGAAAGAAGTCCCTGCTTAGGACACCCTGGAAGCTGCCTTTTGATGCAAAAGAACGGAAAAGAGAATTTTCTTTAAATGTGTTGGTTTTGTAATTGTGGGTGTGAGTGTTGTTGTTGCACTCACTGTATTGATTGTGTTTTATGTATAAGCTGTAAGGTAGAGTGGGACGTGAAAATTATAGAGGAGGTGCTAGTATATTATTTGGTAATAAATCCTGAACCCTTGTAATATTATCTGAAATGGAAAAGCTGCATATACCTGAAATTCCTAGTCATGTAACAAATACCTTTGTCAAATTAGCTGAAGACATAGCCCACACTCTGAATGTATCGAATTGTTTTGTTGGTGGAGGAACTAACATGGGAGAAAAATGGCCGTGGGAAGCTCAAGGAATTAAATTATTCCAAAATATTAGAAATGGATCAGAAAGGTAATCTGTCATATAATAAGGGTAAGGATGGAGACTGGACCTTGACTACTAGTCTGGTAGGGAATGTTTGTTTTTGGAGAAAAATTGTGCCAGGCTGTCATCAGGTGGGAAACCTCATATGTACAGGAAAATGGGAAAGTAAGGTATGGTGGTCAGGAGCTAATGCCACAGAGGGAACTGATGAAAGGGCCCTGTTTAAAGTAAACGGGTTATCCTTTTTAAAGGATCCAGATAATCAGACCCTTGAATGGCTGGCTCCTGATGGACTATACTGGATATGTGGTAAGATGGCATATGGGGTTCTACCAAAATCTTGGTGTGGAGCTTGGGTCCTGGGAATAATTGGACCAGGATTTTTTTTTTTTTTTGCTTCCCCTTAAAACCCGACAGGTGTTAGGTGTCCCGGTATATGATGAGGTGGGAAATTTAAGACAGAGAAGACATGTAGATACATCAGCAATAAGGAAAGTTAGGGTTGGAGGTAACCAACGTAGTTGGGGAAGTGAAGAATGGCCTGCAGAACGAATTATTGAGGTTTATGGACCGGCTACATGGGCGGAAGATGGCATGTATGGCTATTGGACCCCTATATACATTCTGAACCGTTTAATTCGTCTGCAAGTTGTGGTTGAAATCATCACCAACGAAACTGTAAAAGGTCTTACTCAATTAGCTAGGGAAAGTGTCAAATCAAGGACATATATTATGCAGAATAGGTTAGCTTTAGATTATTTGTTAGCCAAGGAAGGAGGGGTATGTGGACTAATTGCTGTATAGAAGTTGATGAAAGCGGAAAGGTTATTAAGGAAATAACAGACAAAATGGTTAAAATAGCTCATGTGTCAGTCCAGACTTGGAAAGGCCTTAATTTACAGGATATGTTTTCAGGATGGTGGCCAAAGTTACCTGGCCTGCAGGCCATCTTTGGCCTGGTAGGATTAATAGCTGCAAGGGTGTCTTTTTCTCCCGTGTATTTTACCTCTGTTTGTTAAACTCTCTCTAAAAGTCTATCCTTGCTGGTGGAACGTAAGACAACTGCTCAGGTGATGGCTACGTGGGATTACAAACGGCTCCAGCAGGAAGAGGACCTATGGTGTGACTCGTCTGGATAAACAGATGAGTCACAAAGGGGGGTATGAGCCAGGCTAAGATTCGATATTGGGATAAAACTCAAATATTAGAAATCCAAATCTTTGGTCAAGACAGAAGTGCCTCTCCCGTGCCAAGGTGCTGAAATGACAAACGGTATTTGACGTAGGTACAGAATTGTAGAAGGGCAAACTGACCCTAAACAGATACATTCTGTTGTTTAATGTTTATTGCATCCCAAATGTCATGCATATCCCTGGATAACGGGTGCTGCTTCCTTATTGCCCTTGAGGCGTCTTCTAGCCTCTTATCTCCTTTTGTTATGTCTTGAGCTCCGGAGCTGAAAGCCTGAGCCTGTGGGAACCATGCTGTTATGTCTTTCCTAGAGATAGATTAAAGGGTAACTTCTACGTGTGAAATGTTGTACTCTTCGTAATAACTTTGTCTTTATACTGTATAAATATCTGGTTGAAATCATCCATCTTTGTTCAAACTTTTGGGGTCTTCGGACTGTTTGAACCTTTGCGCAAATAAAAACTCTTTCCTGCACTGAAGAGCTTGTCCTAGTCCGTCATTTTTCCTACAACAAGGAAACAAATAAAAACAATATAATTGAAAGATACAAGCAACATGGTCATAGTAATAAGTGGGAAGAGATAGATACTAGTAAGGAAGAGAAGAATAATAGTAATACAGTCTTAGTAAATTATTTGACATTGTTGTGGGAATTAGTTGTTAAGCAGAGTGATGGTATTGGGGGAGGGAACTGTTCTTGTGTCTAGTTAGTTTAGGTGTGCAGTGCTCTATAGCGTCTTTTTGAGGGTAGAAGTTGAAACAATTTATGTCCAGAATGCCAGAGGTCTAATATCTAATTTTCACAGCCCACTTTTTGACTCCTGCAGTATACAGCTCCTCAGTGGAAGGCAGGTTGGTAGCAGTTGTTTTTTCTGCACTTCTAATTATCAGTTGAAGTCTGTGTTTGTCTTGTTGGGTTGCAGAGAGCTGCATCTAATGTTTTATGATGAATGTATTTTTTACAACAACTATGATCATGATCTATCCCTATTGCTGTAGGTACACTGAGAGCTTGTGCACTGGAGATAAATTCCTTGTGTGTCTAATCGCTCTTGGCCAATAAAGAATTCTATTCTATTCTATTCTATTCTATTCTATTCTATTCTATTCTATTCTATTCTATTCTATTCTATTCTACTCTACTCTACTCTACTCTACTCTTATTCTATTCTATTCTACTTTATTCTACTCTTTCTATTCTATTTTACTTTACTCTACTCTGATTCTATTCTATTCTATTCTACTTTACTCTATTCTACTCTGCTTCTATTCTATTCTACTTTGCTTCTATTCTATTCTATTCTACTCTATTCTATTCTACTCTTATTCTATTCTATTCTATTCTACTTTATTCTACTCTGCTTCTATTCTATTCTATTCTATTCTATTCTATTCTATTCTATTCTATTCTATTCTACTCTACTCTACTCTTATTCTATTCTATTCTACTTTACTCTACTCTACTCTGCTTCTATTCTATTCTATTCTACTCTACTCTATTCTACTCTTATTCTATTCTATTCTACTTTATTCTACTCTTTCTATTCTATTCTACTTTACTCTACTGATTCTATTCTATTCTACTTTACTCTACTCTGCTTCTATTCTATTCTATTCTATTCTATTCTATTCTACTCTACTCTACTCTTATTCTATTCTATTCTATTCTACTTTATTCTACTCTGCTTCTATTCTATTCTACTTTACTCTGCTTCTATTCTATTCTACTTTACTTTACTCTGCTTCTATTCTATTCTATTCTATTCTACTCTACTCTTATTCTATTCTATTCTACTTTACTCTACTCTGCTTCTATTCTATTCTATTCTACTCTACTCTACTCTATTCTACTCTTATTCTATTCTATTCTACTTTATTCTACTCTGCTTCTATTCTATTCTATTCTACTCTTATTCTATTCTATTCTATTCTATTCTACTCTTATTCTATTCTATTCTATTCTACTTTATTCTACTCTGCTTCTATTCTATTCTACTTTACTCTGCTTCTATTCTATTCTATTCTACTTTACTCTACTCTACTCTGCTTCTATTCTATTCTATTCTATTCTACTCTACTCTATTCTACTCTTATTCTATTCTATTCTATTCTACTTTACTCTACTCTGCTTCTATTCTATTCTATTCTACTCTACTCTACTCTACTCTATTCTACTCTTATTCTATTCTATTCTATTCTACTTTATTCTACTCTTTCTATTCTATTCTACTTTACTCTACTCTGATTCTATTCTATTCTACTTTACTCTACTCTGCTTCTATTCTATTCTATTCTATTCTATTCTACTCTACTCTTATTCTATTCTACTTTATTCTACTCTGCTTCTATTCTATTCTACTTTACTCTGCTTCTATTCTATTCTACTTTACTCTACTCTACTCTGCTTCTATTCTATTCTATTCTATTCTATTCTACTCTACTCTTATTCTATTCTATTCTACTTTACTCTACTCTGCTTCTATTCTATTCTATTCTATTCTACTCTACTCTATTCTACTCTTATTCTATTCTATTCTATTCTACTTTATTCTACTCTGCTTCTATTCTATTCTATTCTACTCTTATTCTATTCTATTCTACTTTACTCTACTCTGCTTCTATTCTATTCTACTCTACTCTACTCTACTCTACTCTATTCTACTCTTATTCTATTCTATTCTACTTTATTCTATTCTGCTTCTATTCTATTCTATTCTATTCTATTCTACTCTACTCTTATTCTATTCTATTCTACTTTACTCTACTCTGCTTCTATTCTATTCTATTCTATTCTACTCTATTCTACTCTTATTCTATTCTATTCTATTCTACTTTATTCTACTCTGCTTCTATTCTATTCTATTCTATTCTACTCTACTCTGCTTCTATTCTATTCTATTCTATTCTACTCTACTCTACTCTACTCTACTCTTATTCTATTCTATTCTACTTTACTCTATTCTACTCTGCTTCTATTCTACTTTACTCTACTCTACTCTGCTTCTATTCTATTCTATTCTATTCTACACTTATTCTATTCTATTCTATTCTACTTTACTCTACTCTGCTTCTATTCTATTCTATTCTACTCTACTCTACTCTACTCTTATTCTATTCTATTCTACTTTACTCTGCTTCTATTCTATTCTATTCTATTCTATTCTATTCTATTCTACTCTACTCTACTCTACTCTACTCTACTCTACTCTACTCTACTCTACTCTACTCTACTCTATTCTATTCTAATTAACGCCAGTGTTCAGTTCAGTGCAACGCCGAGCAAACAGCAGCTGACAGTACCCACAGTCGTTGGGGGAGGCGAATTTAAAGCAGGTCAGCCCTTCTAAAACCCGAGAGGCGTGTATTCATCCACACGTCAGCGCCTCCCTTCGACCCTCCTCCTGTAGTAGGCAGATCCCTGGGCGAGTGCGCATGCTTCGGCCTCCTTAGAAGAGATCCTTTCAGATTAACAGATCCGAGTGATCTGGGCTCGGCGGGGTTCACGTGTTCCATGGCGAGCGGGGTAAGGAGACGCTTTTGCTTTGACGCTTCAGAGCCCCGGGACTTTCCCACCCACCTTCCCACCCTCGAGAGGAAAGCGGCCGCCTACGGCTCAAGCTGCCTCCAGGCGAGCTTTGTCCTCGCCAAAGGCCGTGGGAAAGGCAGGGAAGAGAGGCAAGGGTGGCCCTGGGTACCAGCGACGGGAGTTTGCGCATTCAGACCTTTGCCCAAAACTTCACGGAGTTTAATAGAGTTTAATTCCAGTGCAGGAGTCTCCAACCTCAGCAACTTTAAGCCTGGCGGACTTCAACTCCCAGAATTCCCCAGCCAGCTTTGCTGGCTGGGGAATTCTGGGAGTTGAAGTCCGCCAGGCTTAAAGTTGCCAAGGTTGGAGACCCTTGTTCCAGTGGGCAAAGGGGCTGACGAGACCCCCGGGTACAACTGCTGTATCTCAGACGACAACAGGTCGGAGAGGCGTTTTCTGTATCGCTTGCCTGCCACGGGGTAGGTAGCCTATAGATTTGGAGGTTCCCAGAAGACACGCGTGTCCGCGGACAGGGACATTCTGACGTTCAGGCATTTTAGCAGCTGGGTCCATGAATCCCAAGAACACAGTCTTCTGTTTCTCCGCTCAGACTAATCATCATCATCACCACCATCATCATCATCATCATCACTGAGTTGTACTTGATTGTGGTCTTCGTGTGCTATTTCCCCCCCCCCCCCACTTGGCTTGAAACCGGTGATTTTCTCTGGTTGGTTTGTCCTGATTTCTGCTTTGATGTACAGAACAAACTTTCAGACGTTCAGATTTGGTTTTCTTCACACTGTCCCTCTTATCAGCGGGGTTCACACCAATGCTAAATCAAAATATGGGGGTTTGCTTATTTCCGGGTTGGGGTATTACATTCCTAGCTAGTGTGATTTGTAAGGCAATACATTCTGGGTTGTTTTACAAATCACTTTAGAAGTGATTTGTAAAGCATGCTTTAGACCTGAATACATTCTGGGTTGGGGTATTACATTCTAAACGTAAGGTGCAATGCATTCTAAACATAGTATAAAAGTACTTGATAGTAGCTATTCAACGAACCATGTTTAGGTTTCTGGGTTTTGTAACGTAAAATTTGCATGCCCACAAGCTTGTATTTGAATATTTTTTTAACTTGGCTCGTTTTCTCAATTTGCCTCTTAATCTTTTCAGCTAGAGAGGAGTCCATATAGGTGAAAAAATAATATTACTTTCAAATAAGTCTTGTGCTCCAGATTTCCAGACTATACCCACACAGTGAGGAATTTGGGAGTATTGTAACATTTATTTATTTTATTTATATTGCGCTTTTATTATTTTTACAAATAACTCAATGCAGTGAACATATCCAACACACCTTCTATTTTCCCCAAAACAACATCCCTGTGAGGCGAGTTGGGCTGAGTGAGAGTGATTGGCCCAAAATTATCCAGCCAGCTTTCATGGCTAAGATAGGACAAGAATTTACGGTTTCCCACTTTCTAGCTTAGTGCCTATACAGTTTTTCAATAAGTGAACTCCTTTGGAAAGCTAATGTGTTTATGTGGTCCTGTAATATTCCTCAACTTGCCACTTTCCCACATTGTTAGGACTATAATTTCCAGAATTTACCTTCTGCTTTCTTTGTGCTATAGGTAAAGTTTGTAATCTGAACTGAGATTATTGCATATCCAAACAATTTATGTGTTCAAAATGCTGGACAGCATGTCTGTTCAAACCAACCAATATAGCAGTTGCAGAATAATGAAAATTACTTATGGAATATAATGCTCTGCATTTCATTACAGAATTCTCTTCCAAGTGTTACTTTGCAGTTGCTAAGTCAAATCTTCAGGGCTTCAGGATTAAAATGGCTTGGGTATCTTTTATTTCCCCTGAGTAATACGGTGTTTTTAACTAGTTACCAAAAACAGTATAGACTATATAAAAATACAAAAATAAAAAATATTCTTCTGCAGCTGCTTAAAAAACCGATTTATTGCATCACATTTATTTCTCTAGCCTTTTGTAATTTCTAATTGCTAACAATGCATCTTAGAACATACTTTAAAAAGTTTACTCTGTTATGGAAAAATTGCTTGAAATTGACCTGTTAGCCAGTATAAATTAGGAAACTAGTTCTTTGTTCTCAAAGCAGAAATTCTACATAACCTCATAGTCTAAATTCTTACAAAACATATTTTACTGTATTATCAAATGGATTTATGCATAATACTTTGATCATTTATGCTTATATCTTTTTCTCATGAATGCATAGTTGGTAACGATAAGGGCACTGGGAAGACTGCAAATATTTTACTTGGCATCATGTTTTTGAACCTTGCTCTGTAAAAAAATGAATTAGTTTCCTTCTTATGATTTTGTAACTTTGTGCATTGCAGTAAGAATTGAACAAACTGTTCAAGACAAAGCTTAAATCCAGATTAAAAAGGACAAGTGATAGTGCTGTGGAATTTCTTCCACATTTCCCATTCCAAATGACATTGACAAATTAAGAATTCTAACCCCCTGTCTAAACATCTAGATTTGGGGTCTCCAACCTTGGCAACTTTAAGACTTGTGGACTTCAACTCCCAGAATTCTAGGAATTGAAGTTCACAGGTCTTAAAGTTACCAAGGTTGGAGACCCCTGATCTAGAGTGTTTGCTGATTTTATTAGAAGTGAAGATCCATTTCCAATTCTATGAGGATCTCCAAAGTTCCAGTAATGAGCAAACTTGAGTCTTGAATAGAAATTCTGGGATTGATTCCAAGATTTAAAGGTGATCGTCTCCATTGAATTCATTACATGGAAAGTTTTCTTCTCTTCTTTAGGTTATCAAATGTAAGGCAGCTGTTGCCTGGGAGGCAGGCAAACCACTGTCCATTGAGGAAGTGGAAGTCGCTCCTCCAAAAGCCCATGAAGTTCGTATCAAGGTAATGAATCAAGGGTTGAGTTTTAATAGATCTGCACACGTGGACGTAGTATTCATTGCAGCTACTCTTAATAGCCAATGCGAGACCAATATTTTGGGTGACTACTTTTATACTTTACAATTCTTGCTTTCCATGATAAATGATAGAATCCAGTAATAGAATTAGTAATAACAATTGTAAGTATTTAGTAGACTGTCCATGAAATCAGTGGTGGGATTCAGCCGGTTCTGTCTGGATTGAGCGAACCGTTAGTGGCGACTACGGGAGGCTCCGCCCATTCACCCGGACCTAATGTGCGACTACTGAGCATGTGCAGAAGGCTGTGCGCATGCGTAGAGGTGGCACATGCGTGCAAAGTGCGCACGTGCGCGCTCACATTTGCAAACTGGTACGGAAGGTACCAGTTAAGGTACCTGCATGAAATCCTGTTGTAACAAATATATATAGAGAGAGACTCTTGCAGTTGCTTTGAGACATCTTTTTCTTGACTTGGTGACCTCCGGAAGTGTTGAGACTATGAGCCTCAGAATTCCCAGCCATGGGTTCATCTAGTGGAGGAGCCTATCTTAACAGTTATCAAATGTGTTTTGATGTAAGGAATAGACTAGACATGAACTTGAAGATACTACAGATTTCAGTAATGATCATTTATTGGTGTTGTGCTTCACATACTGTAGGCCAGTGATGGCGAACCTTTTCGGCACCGAGTGTCTGGAAGAACCCAGAGAAGCAGCTGGCCAGGGCGCATGCGCACACCCGAAAATGAACTTCCGGTTTCAGCTACTGAACTTCCGGTTTCAGCCAGCTACTATTCCGGGTTTCTGGCGCGCATGCGCATGTGATGATCAGCTGGCCGGTGCACATGCTCCCACAGGAAAATGGCCAGCTCTTCCAGTTTCTGGCACTGCCGCATGCAAAAAGGCCAGCTGATCGTCGTGCACGCATGTACGCCAGAAATCCAAAAGAGGAACGGGCAACACTGCGTGCCAGGCGACATGGCTCCACATGCCATCACGGCTGTAGGCCAAAGTTTCCCAACCTTTTCAGCTTTGGGGAGGCAGGGTGGAAGAGGGGATGGTTTCACTCGCCCACACCACTTCCACGGCCCAGTTCCAAAAGGCTCAAGGCCTGGTAGTGGGCCATGGCCCGCGGTTTGGGGACCCCTGACATAAGCTATTTCATAAACTGAAAGAAGATTCCCTGTCCTCCTTGATACAGCAGATAGGCTGAGACTGAGTTGTATTTATATCTCAAGTCCTTTTCTAGAGAACCCAAGAGTATTAGTCTTTTCTTTGCTTGCTTTATCTCATCACTGATCTAGGGTTAAACTGAATGGTAGAGATGGTTGAATGGTAATATGAATTATGTCTTTCCAGTTTCTGCTCTGCTGTTTGGATTCTAAATTTTTTCCTAAAACACTACAACAGAGAGTCCTTAAGGTTGCCTGCAGAAAAGCAGTTTGCCTTGGGGATTGTTTTAATGTTTAAATACATAAGCTGAATCCTGGAAATGTACTGTCTTCCTCTTTACCGGGGGTGTCCAATTTAAGGCCTGCAGGCCAGATACAGCCCATAGGGTGCTTAGATCTGGCCTGCGGGGCTGCCCTGGAAACAGCGAAGGACTGGCCCGCGATGCCTCTGCCAGCGAAAACAGGCTCCCAATCTCCATTTTCAGCTGGGACAGCCTCCTGCAACCCTCTGCAAGAGGGCCGCATGGGAGGGCCAACCTTCACTGGCAGAGGGTTGCAGGAGGCCATCCCAGCTGAAAACGGAAATTGGGAGTCCATTTTCACAGGCAGAGCACTCGGGCCGCCACAGGCACCCCTGACACAAGGGACATCAAGCCAGCCCACCCCGATCCCCCGAGGTCAAACACAACCCTGATATAGCCCTCAATGAAATCAAGTTTGACACCCTTGCTCTATACAATTATTCATTTTATCTTCCTAGATTATTGCTACTGCAGTGTGTCACACTGATGCTTTTACTCTGAGTGGCACTGATCCTGAGGGGAGCTTTCCTGTAATCCTGGGTCATGAAGGAGCAGGGATTGTGGAGAGTGTTGGAGAAGGAGTGACTAAATTTAAAGCAGGTAAGAAATTGGGTCTCTCGATGTTCCATCAAGAGGAATAATAGCATAATAAGAGGAATAATCTTATATAATGTCAAAAGTCTTGGTTTTTTCCAGTCAAGCATATTAGATGGCATGATTATGATATTGTTTCGGCTGCTTATGCATCTCTGCCTCAGGTTAGAATAGGTTATGCCTGTTCCTCAAATTTTTGTGAGGTTATGTGAGTCCTTGCCTTCGCCTACGTGAATTTTTATTTTTATAAATAAAACTTCTAGCACAAGGTGGGCAATTTGTAGTCTCCCAGAGTCCGCCAGATAAAAATGCATACTTTTCTTATTTTTTTGGTTTGCAGAATATGAAAAATCAATGCAGTGAGTTTAACACATTTTATTTTTTAAGGCAAAAAACAGAACCTCTCAAATAGGGAGTGGAGAGAATTGAATGATCTACCCAACCTCTTGTTTATTGTGTTCCTTGACATATCCCCTACAATCCTTAACCACCCAAAATAGAGAAATGTGTGAATAGAGGCGTTCTAATTTAATACACTGTACTTTTGATCCGATGAAATTATTATCTGTTTTTCAGGAGACACGGTTATCCCTCTATATATTCCTCAATGTGGCGAATGCAAATTCTGCTTAAACCCTAAAACGAATCTCTGCCAGAAAATAAGGTTGGTACTTTTCATTTTTCTTCCTGGTTTGTGTGTTACAGTAATCAAATGTGCTTTATTTGCTTTTTGGTAGAACAGTGTATGTGAATTCAACCCTGTATGTGTGCACATTTGGCTTATCAAGTGGAACAAGGAGGGGTTTGATATATTTTCTCAGTGCCAGGTTTATACAGACAGTCTGTTCCATAGAACACAAATGTCTTCTTGGCAATGAATGAAAGTTTTCATTGCCCCAAATAGTTCTTTGCCCTGTTGTGTCCGTGGATGGGGATTTATAATCCAGCTCACCTGAGGAAAGCTAACTCAAATGGAGGCTCCTTGTTGATGGTGTTCCTTTCCTAAATGCTCTGGTATATGCTGTAGATGAGAAAACTGGAAGACGCCTGTTTCCCGTTGCATTTCCAGTTGGGGGAGAATTTCAAAGCTTCAGAATTCCTTCAAAGCTCCTGTGTGTGAACAGGAGGTAGAACCTGGACGAGAAATCAGCTTGTTGGCAATCAGAAATAATACATCAATAGAGTAGGTAGGTAGGTAGGTAGGTAGATAGAAGGTGGGTGGGTGGATGGATGAATGGATGGTAGGTGGGTGGGTAGATGATAGATAGATAGATAGATAGATAGATAGATAGATAGATAGATAGATAGATAGACAGACAGACAGACAGACAGACAGACAGACAGACAGACAGACAGACAGACGTGTTTTCCCGAAAATAAGACCCTATCTTATATTTTTTTGAACCCCGAAATAAGCACTTGGCCTTATTTTCGGGCAGGTCTTATTATTTTGGGGTACATGAAGCGAAACAGGGATCCTCTTGCTGTCTAACCTGATTTCCAGCTCTGTCTCCCTAACCCTAACCAGAGGAAATGGCGGGGACTCGCTGCGCATACGTTTAAATATTTTCCGGGAGGACTTATTTTGTGGGGGGGGGTATTTTAGCACATGCGCTCAAAAGCCCAATTGGTCTTATTATCTGGGGAGGTCTTATTTTGGGGGAAACATGGATGGATGTTGAATTGAGCCTTGGTGCTCTCTGAGCTTGTTTGCTTGCAGACATTTCATTGCAGGTAATATCAATGCCTTGATTATCAATGAAATAATATATGTAAGGCAACTGTTGTCAGATACTTCCCACAACAGTTACGTTACTTATAGTTAAATTAAAACATGGTTGTCTTAATGCTGATAAAGATTGCATATGTTCAGTGAGATAGGAATGACCTTAAGCCCTAGGCCCAAGAGATTTCTATAAAGAGAGATCACGAGTTGATTTTTAGCTTACAAACAAAGACGCTGGCCAAGCAAGGAAGTATGTTTTAGTCGTGGGTTTGGTTGACACAAAAGGTTGAACAGTGGTTTGATTTATCTAGGAAGCAAGCCTTGCTTCTAAAAGTCACATTTCTGGTGGCAGTATGAATTCATTGGGGGAGATGAATTCCTTACTTCTATAAGATATGCAAGTAACAACTTTTTACTTGGTTTTATAGCTTATTTTTACAGACGTCTGCCTGTCCATTTGTATTTATAGATATAATTTGGGATTGCTCCAGAAGACACAAAAATGTGGCTGAGGGGTTGATGCCTACTGTGGATTGCCTGCTTGTGGCTTGTTGCATTGGCTACCATTGCCTGGGTTCACACAGCATGCTAAATCTTAATACATGGTTTACACATGGATTTTGTTTCATATAGGCTGCAAAGCTTATAACTAAATTTCATCTCGGTATGATGTGCCTAATCCAGATTTATGCTAACAAAAAACACAGTGCACCAAATCAGGGTTTTAGGTCTGTACTGCAGCCTGCCAATTAATGTATTGTGATACGTGAATGATGTAATTTTCCCACTGCAGGGTCACTCAAGGAAAAGGTGTGATGCCCAATGGTACCAGCCGGTTCTCCTGCAAAGGAAAGCAAGTTCTCCACTTCATGGGAACAAGCACTTTCTCAGAATACACGGTTGTGGCTGACATATCCCTGGCAAAAATAGACCCTTCAGCGCCATTGGACAAAGTCTGTCTGTTGGGCTGCGGAATTTCTACAGGTTACGGAGCAGCCTTGAACACTGCAAAGGTAGGACATCTGCTTCCTCTCAATTCTTTTTTCTTACAAGGTCATTTTAATCCTAAACTATTTTTTTAAAATTTATATTTATATATCCTATTTAGAGACCACCCCTCATAGAGCAAATCTGGGCGGTGATTATAATATAACACAGTGAGTAGGGCAGTGTTTCTTAATCTTAGCACTTTTAAGGTGTGTGGACTTCAATTCCCAGAATTCCCTAGCTGGCGCACTGGAGTTCTGGGAGTTGAAGTCCAAACAAATTAAAGTTGCCAGGGTTAAGAAATGCTAGAATGGAAAAAACATTTTAGGAAAGAATATTATTTATTTCTCCTATGACGATGAGCTGTGTGCCCTGTGCACTCCTTTTATCCCCCCCCCCGCCCTATATTTTAAATGGAAAAGAAAGCATGCATATTTCACTTGGAAGTGGACATTTTTTTCCTGTTTCTGTGTTTTATCAAAAGCTTTCCACTAGGCACTGTTAAGTTGTTATTTTCATGGAAGAAAAAGCAACTTGTAAAAGGTGACATTGGCTTCTGGGACATTGGCTGCTGTGCTAAGCC
This sequence comes from Pantherophis guttatus, assembly GCF_059756535.1. Taxonomy (NCBI): domain Eukaryota; kingdom Metazoa; phylum Chordata; class Lepidosauria; order Squamata; family Colubridae; genus Pantherophis; species Pantherophis guttatus. The sequence goes on along the minus strand of NC_142070.1, from coordinate 20,356,841 downwards.
ATGGTCTGTTGAATAAGCCATGGTTGGCTGGTTCACATGGATTTCTAAGCGAAAACATAATCACTTTAGAGTTCAGCATGCTGTACAAAGCAAGCTGTTATTAAACTTCACCAAGCTATCATTAAAAAAGGAAAAATGTACAGGCTCAGTCATTAAATTTGGTAAGTAAAGAAAGGCCTATACAGGTAGGCCTTGAAATAACCAGAAAGTTAGTAACCAAAGTTATGAGGGACTCTCCAAAATCTCCTTGACAACCTGATTTCAAATTTATGATGGCTGTGCGTGCACACACACACCACACATCTACACAAGCGCAGAAAGAGAAAGAGGTTTTACATGATTGCATTTTGGGTGCTTGGCAACCGGCTTGGCTTTCCGTCCATTTGCAGCATCACAGTCACATGACTCGTTGTCATGTGTCCCCCGCCCCTCCCCAGTTTCCAACATTTATTTCCAGTTTCTGCAAAACATGGTAAAGGAGTCCCTGTGGATTTTACTCCACTAATCGTAGCCGACTTTAGGAGGCAGTGCTCGTCTCTATTTTAAAACATGTCCATTTTTTAAAATGGATTCCCTTAACAACACAGCGTTGACTTAAGAACCAGCATGTCCGCTTAATGACCATAGCACTCAGTCAACAACCATGAGGGGAAAAAAAGTAATAAAATCGGATCCAGTCACCTGATGACCCACTTAACAATGATTAATTCCGGGCTCAATTATGGTCATAAGTTGAGGACTGCTTGTAGATCACCTATTCTAAAGCTGGTTTTTATAAGAAACTGGCTGGAGATGGTAGGAGGAAGATAGTAATTCACAGCACTCAGATCCAACTCAACTCTTTTTCCAGGCCTGTCCGCCATTTGTTTCACATTCCTGTTTTAAAAGTTGAGAATAGCGGCTTTTAGACAAGAACATCAGTATGTGTGTTCATACACTATTTAACAAAACCGTAATAGCAGCATTGCTTCTGATGCTACTTTTACGGTACAGTCTTGCAATAGTAGCCAAAATTGTGGAAACCTTTTGGGAAAAGTGTATTTTTGAGGTTTGATAGCTAATAACACCACTTTTTTTTTTTTTTTTTTTTGAGTTTCAAGATAATCATATTCCACTGCTGGAATGGCCTGGGAATAGCCCAGACCTTAACCCAATTGAAAAGCTATGGAGCAGACTAAAGAAACTTCTTAGTCAGAAGCGACCCAGCAATAAAACCCAGTTAATAGAAGCAATCATTCAATCTTGGTTTCACATTATAATAGCTGCAGAACTAAAAGACTTGGTTCACTCCATGGGAAGATGTTGGAAGGCCGTAATTCATGCTAAAGGTTATCCAACTAAGTATTAACTGACGTGATAATTTTTGTATATCTTGTTTTTTCTCTGGTGATACTTTTTGTATATCTCATTTTTTCTATGTGTTTCACTTTTCTCCTTTATACTGTAACTACTATTCTAATAGCAAATCCTTCATAAAAGTTATTGCATTACATTCTTGGTTAAATTATCTTTCCATTGATATATAATTTTATGGTACTGCTCCAAAAAAAAAAGTGGTGTTATTAGCTAGTTTTAGAAAATACACTTTTCCCAAAAGGTTTGCACAATTTTGGCCACTACTGTAGTTAGGTGAACAGAGCAGCAGGGATGCCATTCTGCTTAGGGTCAAGCACATATGAAATAACAGAACAGAATAAGCAGGAGACCTTATACCATTTAAGACAAATGGCCGTCAAATCTCTTCCTAAAGAACTCCACTGATGGAGCACCCACAACTGAAGGCAAGCTGTTCCACTTATTGATTAGTCTGTCAGGAACTTGCTCTTTAGTTCTAGGTTGCTTCTCTCTTTGATTAATTTCCATTCATTGTTACTTTTCTTGCCTTCTGGTGTTTTGGAGAGTAGGTTGACCCTCTCTTCTTTGTGGCAGCCCCTCAAATATTGGAACACTGCTATCATGTCACCTTTAGTCCTTCTTTTCACCTTTATTCCACACCTTTGTGGAATAAAAAGCTAGCAATTAGTATGTAAGCAGATAATGCTTCCCGTTGTTAAGCTTTAGTCATATAAATAAGTCTTCTCCATGCTTTGGGAGCTGGTTTGCTAGTCGTCCTTCTCTGTGGCCAATAGCCTTTCTTCATCCTGCGTTTTCTGGCATTCTTGCTTTATACAAAAACACAGGTGTGCAGGGCCCAATTGGAGGAGGAGACACTGGCTCTGTAGTGGTAGAAGGCTGAATTTTCCTCAGTAATTGTTTTGAAAAGACATTTCCTCAGTGATGGAAAATAGACAGCCATGGGGACAATGTCATTCTTTCTCCTGCCTCTTTTATTTTACACAGGTAGATTAGTAATGCTTGACAATAAACCAGCTATTAATCCAGGTTAAGGGTGACATATAAAGCCACCGCAGGATAACTAAACTAAGAACAGACCATGGCTATGGATTGAGCATAATGCTTTCCGCATATTTTCCTCATGGCCCAGAGTTAGAAGAACCTAACCAGAATATGTAATGTGGATTTACAGACGACTGTTACATATTTTTTTTTTTTTAATTTGATTTATATGCCGCCCTTCTCCGGAGACTCAGGGCGGCTTACAATGTGCTCAGCAATAGCCTTCATCCTTTTGTATATTTATACAAAGTCAGCTTATTGCCCCCACAAACTGGGTCCTCATTTCACCTACCTTAGAAAGGATGGAAGGCTGAGTCAACCTTGAGCCTTGGAGAGATTCGAACCAGCAGTAAATTGCAGGCAGCTGTGTTAATAACAGGGTGCTTTAAACCACTGTAGTACCAAGGCTCTAAACTGGGTTAACAAAATCACAAATGAGGAGGTGACAAGCCACCTGGGAAAGCCAAGGGAAATAATCAAAGCCATTAAAAAGCAAAAGTTAGAATATTTTGGACATGTGATGCAACACCCAGAAAAATACAGCATCGTTCACTTAATCCTCCGGGGAAAGATTGAATGCAAATGAGGTCCAGGCAGAAGAAGAATATCATGGCTTCAAAACCTAAAGGACTGGTTTGGACAAAACTCAGTAGCACTTTTTCATACAGCTGTTGACAAAAATAGGATTGCCAACATGATCGCCAACGTCCGATGACAGATATGGCACAAGAAGAAGGAGAACCAGAATATAGCTTAATGTGATAAATGAACCTACCCAAATTAATTTTAAAGCACAAGTTACGTTTGTCAGTTTTAAAAGTTTTGAACTTTCCCTGTGTAAGAATTGTTTTTTGTAGCTTTCTTTCCCATGTCGTTAGTTCAATTGTCACATTTTCTTTAGGTTGAACCTGGTTCTACCTGTGCTGTCTTTGGCTTGGGTGGAGTTGGGCTAGCAGCTATCATGGGCTGTAAAGTAGCCGGTGCATCCAGGATTATTGGGGTTGATCTCAACAAGGACAAATTTACCAAAGCCATGGAATTTGGGGCTACAGAATGCATCAACCCTAAGGATTTCAAGAAACCTATTCAGGAAGCCCTGGTTGAATTAACAGATGGTGGAGTAGATTACTCCTTTGAATGCATCGGGAATGTCGGTGTGATGGTAAGCACAATCTGAGGCATCTTCCGTGGACCCACCATTTTTTTTTTATATATATATATATTTAAGCTTCTTCTAAATAAAAAAAGTGAAATGGGAAGACGGTATGTTACAAAGTATGGGTCTCTAGCGTCATCTTATTTACAAGGATACTTTTACAATATTGTGATGGTGCAGTATCTGTACTCATGCCTTGCTTGTAATTTTTTCCGCCTCCCAAGAAAATAGCCAATGTTAAACTTTGTATTGATAATCCTTTGGCTCTGGGATTATTACAGCAATAGCACTTGGACTTATATACCGCTTCAGAGTGCTTTACAGCCCTCTCTAAGAGGTTTACAGAGTCAGTATATTGCCTCCAACAATCTGGGTTCTCATTTTACCGACCATGGAAGGATGGAAGGATGAGTCAACCTTCAGCTGGTGAGACTCGAACTGCTGGCAATCAGCAGAATTAGCCTACAATACTGCATTCTAACCACTGCACCACCCCGGCTCTCATTGTTATTAACTCAGTTTTTTTATTATTATTATTATTATTAACTGAGAATCTGCTAAATATTTGTTTTGTGATTGGCCACAATCTTATGTTAGCTATTTTACAAGAGCATGGAAAATGTCTTCTCAGAATTCTAACTGTGCCCCCCCATTGAGCTATGGCCTTTCCTGTTTCTTGTGTTGCCTCATTTTCCCTTCTACATTCAACAGAGAGCAGCCTTGGAAGCATGTCATAAAGGTTGGGGAATGAGTGTGATAGTCGGAGTTGCTGGCGCTGGTCAAGAAATTTCTACCCGTCCATTCCAGCTGGTTACTGGACGAACATGGAAAGGGACTGCTTTTGGAGGTATAGCTGTGCTGGGATACAACCATTGATATTGCTGAGCTGGGATCTTTTCCATTGCCAGTCTAGCTAGTACTTGGAAGTTGGAACTCCAGCATTTGGAGAGCTCCCCCAGCAAGGACTGTTGCATTTCAGTCCCACCTTCTCTTTATTGAAAATAGGATATCTTCTCACTAATGTATTCTTGGTGCCCAGCTTTGTGTGATGAAGACTACATATAAGTCTTTTAGAACAGGAGTCACCAACCTTTCGGACCTCAGGGACCACTAAATGCATAATTTTAAATCCTGCGGACTATTAATATGATCTGCCTAATGACCGGCTGGGTGGACGTGGGTAGGTGGTCATGTGACTGGGTGGGCGTGGCCAATTCAATGTCACTCACATTGAGGGGTGCCTCGCTAGCCTCTACTCACCCCTCCCCTCCCAGCTACTCCTCCCCTCCCCACCTGGGTTCCTTAGGGCCCCAACAAGAAGCAGTTGTTGGAGCTAAGCAGCCACCATGAGAAAGAGTTGGCAAAACAGCTCAGTTCAAATTGGATCTGACTGAGAAGGAGGCTCAGTTGAAGCACCTCACTGAGGACTACGAGCATAGGCTTTCCAAGCAGAGGGAAGACCTGTGGGAGTGCAAGGCCAAGTACTGGTGCCTGGAGTTCAGTGCGCTGAGATGGTCAGCCAGTTCTAGGCCATGATGCAATCCCACTGGAACAAGACCCTCTGGCTCTTCGCCACCAGCGGCACTTCCCTCCAGCCTTTGCCAAAACCCCGGCACCAGGAGGCCGAAGCAGACCCCAAGTTGGAATTTCTGCCCCCTCCAACCCACACAAAAAGACCCCGAAGGGGGAGACTATCTGCAACAACACAAACATTAATTGCACGTATCCATCCCAGGGGCCGTAGTTTGAGGACCCCTGATTTAGTGCAATATAAAATAATGCAAATAATTTTTCTGTAGACACCAACATTTTCTCGTGGACTACCAGTGGTCCATGGACCACCAGTTGGTGAACGCTGTTTTAGAATGTGTTGGGAACTGTGTGTAGATAGTGGAGAAAATGAGTGTGGTTAAAGTAGACCTATCCAAAGTAAAAATATTTTTTCTTACATTCTGCCCAGCAAAATAGTATCTCCTCCATGCTTTTCCCCCTTCTTTTCCAGTTTAAATCCATTAAGTTGAAACTCAAAATTGGCAGCACTTTTAAGTAGTGACAGTTGTTACTGGTTATACTCCAATGTTCTAAAAAAAAAAAAAACTTTCTACAACTTCTAGAATGTATCCTTCTTAGATTATCTTCTATGTAAGATACATCTTTTTTAAAACAACACACAAATTATGTGGGGCACAACTCTTACTTATAAAGAAAATTAAATGTCCTTTCCTGCACTTACAATGAAGATTAAAAATTAGAAACTTGATTACCATTTTAGTTGTATTATAGGCCAAAAGAGGTAGAAGATCTGTTTTGGATTTTAAGATTGTTACTTTTGAATTATTGCCTGATATTGCTGTAAACATGCTTAATTAGGAGTATTTTCTCTTGTGCCGATTCTGCATTAGGTAGTAATTTTATTTCATGTCAGGTTGGAAGAGCGTGGAGAGCGTACCGAAGTTGGTAGCTGAATACATGTCCAAAAAAATAAAAGTGGATGAATTTGTGACCCACACTCTACCATTTGAGCAAATTAATGAGGCTTTTGAACTTATGCATGCTGGAAAGAGGTAAGGGTTTTGCTGCATATTAAGTTTATAACACAATTTTGTATAGGTCTTTTTAGAGATAATCCCTACTGAAGAATGGGCCTTATTTTTAGTTAGGTAGGCCCAAAATTACTGTTTAGTATTTAACCTGTACAACTGGCATCCTTTTTCTGGTTTTTTGTTTTTTTTCCCTTTTTGATAGCGGCTTGGCTTTTTATACTTTTTTTTAACCATCTCATGTTGCTTGGATCAACTGCCTTCCTTTGAATGGGAATGTCAGCACTATTTGAGATGACATCGAAACCTGACAGGGAAGTTATATCAGTATGCCAGTTTGGGTGCTGGGGTATTTTCCAAGATTTTGAGTTGATCCATTTAAAACTTTCTTCTGATGTGGGAGCACAGCTGTTTTGGCAAGACGTTAAAGCTATCTTTGCCTATAGAAAAGACAGCTTGTGCTACAGATTTTTTTTCAGGGCCATAAGACTGTAGTCTGATGCCTCAGAGAATGGCAAGTGACCAGAATCCTCATTTTAAATTTACCGGTAAACATTCTGTCTTTTCCTTGCAATCTTACATTGGGAAGAGGTTAGAAAGAGGCGGCAAAGGGTGAATTACAGAAAGAAACCCATTAATTTGACTGTTCAGTTGCACTTGATGGGAAAAGTTGCTGAATGCATGGAGGGCTACGAGATACTGTTACTTATCTGAAAAAATGACTAATTTAAGATGATCTTCTAAAACATACTGAAAATATATGGTGCACAAAAATCCTCCAGTTAGTGCCATTTCAACCTCTCTCTTCCTTTCCTTTCACTGGAAATGATGAAATAAAAAACTGGAAATGGGGTAAGAGAAAAGTGTAGCTAGGAAGGAAAGGGGAAAAAACGGTTTAAACTGCTGAGATTGATATGCAAATAGACTGCAATGCTGAGCATTCTGGGAATTGTAGTCCTCACCTCTGAAAAGTGCATAGGCTGGAGAAGAGTCGTAAGAGCATTGTTTTTACTGTACAATTATTTATGTTAGCTTGATTTCTCTTTAAGATATTTTAAGTTTAGAATACAAAATACTTCTCTATTTACCTTCAATAATTTAATTTTCTTCAATGTCTTATTTACCAGAAAAAATAACGTTGTCTTCTTGGTGACTATAAGCCAAGTCTTGCATAATTTGAGGAAAAATACAGCTTGTTTTCTAGTAAATATACAATAAGAAATCTTACTTTTGTGGTACAGTGTAACTGCACAGTTTGAAATTGTTTTTCTTTCCACTTTACAGCATCCGAACTGTTCTGAAACTTTAAAAAGTCTGAAGAAATAATGTTTAAAACCTTTCAACACAGTTTTTGGAATAATGGTAATAATCAAGTTGGAACCCTCCTCTGCAACTAAAAGCATTGATCATGCCTTAAAATAGCACACACTATCTGTTTTTGTTTTTAAAATTCTGTATACAATCTAACTTTTTCCATCTTAGTGGATCAGGAAATAACAAACTGTAGGTTTACGTAAAATCAGAAACTATTTTTTTAATACTTCTACTAATAATCAGTTTAGGATATCTTGGAAAAAGAATCATGATTAAAATTTGTCATTACCTTATAAGGATATATGTATGAAGGGTTTTTCTTCCCCCTTCAGATTTACCAATTATTCAGGAATTCTGCGGTAGTTCTGGTTTGTTTCAATAGAGGCAATGAAAGACAAGCAAAAAAAAAAAAAGTTTTACTATAACCAATGGATTGCGTGAATAGGCTGTGGTTTCCAAGAACAATTTAACCCTACGAATAAATAACACAACTCCAAGTTAGACCTATTATAGCTTTTATTCAATGGGGGGGAGTAACAATAAGCAGAAAAGTCCCATCAATTGATCTAGGCTACCCATACTCATATATTTCACTGATATTTGCTCAGAAATATATGTTGCATTCCAGCCTTCCCAACTGCCAATGCGTGCGACCACAATTCACATAATTTCTAGATTTCCCTATGACATAAGACAGTTCCAAGGGCCTGAGACATCACCGAGATGATTTGAAAAGCTGTTTCCGTAAGATTATAAAGGAAACTGTTTTTTGCTAATTAGAACTGGGTTTCACCTTTCTAATTAAATCCACTGCTGCACAGTAATTTTAGGTGTGGATATTTCTTTTTACATGTAGGGTACAATTCAAAGGTTCCTTATTTTTCTGGAATGTTAAAACATGTTTGGAGTTTTGAAAATGTTATGGGGCATTCTGACAAATGAGCTGAGATAATGGTGGTTCGTTTTACTGCAAACCACCTTTCTGGTTACCAGAAAGATTTGGGAGGAAAGGGTTAACTCCATGTCTTCTAAGTAGCAGTTGGAACCTAAAGCTTCTTATCTCCTAGAGCAGTTTGTCTCAACCTTGGAAGCTTGAAGATGGGTGGACTTCAACTCCCAGAATCCCCCAGCCAGCGCTGCTGGCTGGGGGATTCTGGGAGTTGAAGTCCACCCATCTTCAAGCTACCAAGGTTGAGAAACACTGTCCTAGTGAAAAGGTTCATCTCAGTTAGCATAACTAGGAACTGGTAAAGATGGATGTGAATAGCAAAACTACATGTAACAGACGTGCAGTAAAATTATCCTGCATTTCAACCTTTAAACCAGATGAACTTTCTCAGTCTCCTCCTCTTCAAAAGGTGGGACTGTTGGACCCATTTTGTGCAGTGACCAGAAATGTACTTCAAAGTAAGTGCCAACTACTATTTTGGGTCATTGGAGGTAGCTGGTTTACCATAACCAAAATGTCAGGGAGAGTCATAAGAGTCAATACTCTGACCCAGTGAGGCTAATTTTTTGCATCTGAGGCAACATAGTTACTATAGTCTACCAGCAGCTATAATTTGTTTTCTAAAAATGTCTTGGTATTTAATGTGCTTCAAGCTGTTGCTGGAAAAAAAAATTCGAGAAATGGAAGGCAGTGAACGTGGTGAACACACTTTGGACTATCATTGTGGGAAACCAGGTTAATTCGTGTGGTGCAGTAAGTATAGGACTCAATTGGCATGGTTCTAATTAGAAGCTCTTTTGGAGTTCCAACTATCACATCAAGCCATACTATAGTTTGATTTTTTTTAGCTTTAAGGGGGTTGTATGAAACCAACCAAAGGCTTGTAAATCATGGTTTATAAATCATGGTTTATATCTTATCTCGTCCAGCTGAGGTTCATTCAACTCAAATATATGAATCTAATAAAAATAAAGCCAAAATCAGAAGTCAGCATTGAAGTATATCTAAAATTTGGTTCTAGAAGCAAAAGTGGTGCATAAATGACATATTTCCTCATCTGGCACATTTTCTCTGCTGCTGTTGGTCCCTATCTGAACTTGGTGGCTTCTCTGTTCTACCCACTGGTCAAAGACACCATTTGACTTCCTTGGCCTAGTTCCCTTTGTTGCTGGTTTCCTTCCTTGTGATTCAGGTACCTCAATGTTCTGCCACATCATTCTGGCTTTAAAATTCAGATCCACTTTCTGGAAACTTTGTCCTCTTGGAACTTTGCAATGCTCAATTAGGTACACTGTTCTTCAGCTTTCCTTTAAAAGCCATGAAATTCCAGCAGTCCAGACATTTCAGCAGTCTTCTGTCTGGGTTCCTTTGCCAAATCTTCATTAACCAATGTGCCATATCTACCTATACACCCTTTGCTATTCTAACTCTTCTAGAATCAGCCTTTTTAAAGACTTCTGTCCCCCACAAATGTCTTTTCCAGGCACCTGAAGAATAAGCAAAGCATGACTCTCAGGGCAACAAAAGCACTTTCATTTAGCTGCTCTGTCACAACTGCATTTCTTACACGCACGCACGCACGCAAAAAGAACAAACTGTAGGCCAACCACCCATACTTTAAATCTCCTTTCAATAAATAAGTTACCCTTTTTGTCATATCTGTTCTAAGCCTCCAAAGAACAATAAAGTCAGATGCTGCTGATGGAAGCAGAGATCATTTAAACCGCTTACGATGATTTTATAACTAACACAGAGCAGAAATGAGCATATTATGCCCATGATTTCATGACTTTTATTTCTCTTCATTTCTGTTGCTGTACTTCCACACTGTATGGATGAAGTAGGCACCAGAATAAAAAATGTGGTTGAGAAATCATTCTCATTACAGAATACAATGCTAGATGGAAACAGCCACTGGCCAACAAAATTAAGCCTTCCCTGACATCAACTATGGTAAATCTGTATAACCAATTCATATAAAGTATGAGGGGACATTATCATACTATCACCTCTGTTGCTGGTCTAAGGACCTTTGGGGAAAGATGAATTATTTCCAGGGCTGTCCAAATCTTGCACATTTCAAAGGCATTATCTTTGCTACAACAGCTTCCTTTTCATGAAATATCACATTGGCCAGTTGCAATAGCACCTACACCTGGTTTGTCAAATGCCTAGGAACATTTCAGAAAAATAATTATGTGATAAAATGTGCCGTGGGAAACATGCAGCCTTATATCTTACTTTCCTGTCTGTGGCTCAGTTCTCATTACCACTGGCAAAGTTTTTCTCTTTAATGTGCAGTGAAGCTGATTTCAGTTGTTATGGACTAAAAAGTGACCATTTCTGATCCAGTTCCTGACAGCTGCATGCCACAATCCCAAAGTATCATTTGGGGTACCGTGATGAAATCAAGTGAGCCCTACAGTGGACAAACATTTGATCATGGCAATGAAGTCATATAAAGTCACAAATGTTACTATACATGGTAGACAGGAATTCTTTGTATTTTTTTTTTCTATTTCAGTTGGAATAAGAGTTTTTTTACTAGTGAAATTTTAGAACCTTATTGGCTGTCAAGCACTACCCATTTTAAAGCTGTAATTTGATAAAAGCTCAAACTAGGCAGGATCTTAGTAATTTTGGCCTCCCTGCCTCACTTCACGGCTTTTCACAGAGAACCCCTGGGCAAAGGCAAACTCTCTTCATTAACTAGCAGTTATTGTACTTCTATGTATAATTACAACAGAGGCAACCAAAATGGTTAGAAGGAAAGGCAGCAAGATTCTAGAGGGACTAGTACACAGTACTAGTTTCATTTTTGTAGTATATAATGCCACCTCTGAGTTGTAAACAGCTGAAAACCTAGCCTGTTTAAAACTGCCTTTGTAGCACAAGCTAAGCAGGGATTGCCTTTGGAACAAGTAAAGTTCAAAACCTAAAGTAAGCTCTCACATTCACCATGAAAACGTTGTCTTAGGTACACCACCTGACAACTGTGGCAGTGACAAAAATCATCTGAATCCCAGCTTTTTGTTTTTGCTGTTGTTTTCTTTTGGTGGGTGGAAAGGAAAACAAAGGGGTACTACTTGAAAATTTCTTTTTAAAAGTTCAAACAGTGTTGGGGTCCTCTGCATCAGATTCTTCCAAGTTGTACGATGCAGACTTGCATTTCCCTTATCTATAGGCAATGACAAGAAAACAGGTGATAAAATCCCCCTTCCATCCTGTACATTAGTAAAATGCATAGTACAAATGCTCATGTCAAGGTCGTCACGTGGCCTATACTAGCACTGGGTCATGAAGTGAGGACGAATGCTATCCAACCGCCGGGTTAAGATGTCACACCCAGTATCTGTGACTAGGAGTGTGTGCTCAAACTGAGCAGACCGCTTGCCATCTCGGGTAACTGCAGTCCAGCCATCGGGCCAGGTTTCATCCTGCCACCCACCTAATGAAGACAACGTAAAACAGATTCAATACGGAGAATGAACATAACACAACAGATAACAGCTTTTGCAATTGTCTATGGAGATTCTCAAACATCCAGTTATGGTTGTCCCAAAGGTGCTTTTTCCAAAAGGTTTTGTTCTTTGAAAACATTTCACTTCTAATCCAAGAACTTTCTTCAGTTGAAGAAGCAGCTTCTCAGATGAGAAGCGAAATGTTTTCAAAGAAAAAAAACCAAGAAACTCCAGTTGTCTTTTGGAAAAGTGCCTTTGGGATAGCCTCATCAATTGTTCATTTTTTTAAAAAAGAAAAACCAGCTTTTTACTGTATATCTTATAGCTTATATATATATATATATATATAGAGAGAGAGAGAGAGAGAGAGAGAGAGAGAGAGAGAGAGAGAGAGGGAGGGAGGGAGGGAGGGGGAGGGAGGGAGGGAGGGAGAGAGAGAGAGAGAGAGAGAGAATGAATGAATGAATGAATGAATGAATGAATTTTGGCCTGCTTTTCATTAAGTAACATCTCTGGAAGTATATTACAGCCGATAACCCTGCTATTTTCTCCCCTACAATCATCTTGGAGAAAAGCGAATACATAGCCCCCTCCTCCTCTAATTTGGCAGGCAATTGTTCTTCACCCTCTAAGAACGGCCCCAACATAAGATGATTTATTGGTGCTGTTAAGAAGCTATTTTTCAATCAATTTCTAAGAGAAGACAACCTTTTAGCACAGGTTGATCTTTTAGCTAATGCTCATGTTTTTCCCAAAGTTTATTTTAATAACCATGAGGAAAAACTCATTTCCCAGTACACTGATCATTAGAATAGTTTTGCTATCTGGACAAATTTTATTCACGTATTCTACTCTGGGTATTACCCTGGTAATATAGACCATTTATAGGCTCCATATCCTTATTGTCTCTGCTTCCTTGCACTCTTTCAATTACTCAGTTTTTATATATTTTTATTTATTTATTTATTGGTTCGATTTATATGCCGCCCTTCTCCGGAGACTCAGGGCGGCTTACAATGTGTTAAGCAATAGCCTTCATACTTTTGTATACACCTGCTTAGTAGGCCTTTCGCCCCGCCCCCCAAGCGGTGTTCTTTTTAACAAATTATCTCTGTGAAAAAATATGCAAAAGGATCCAATATTTGCCAATTTGTGGAATATTTTTTTTAAAAAAAATATGATGCTCTCTTATAATTTTATTTACATACATGACATTCAGAGGTATATTTAATAATTCAATTGTGGAGTTTTTTAAAAAGCAAATTGCAACTACGGCTTTCTTAGAAATTAGTATGAGCTGACTAGAGAGACTGTAAGATAGTTTAAGCATAACATAAAAACAACCTAGGATATAATATTTTGTACCTTCAAGAAAAGATGTAACAATGCAAAAATATGCAGCAAGATTTCTGCTCAACATTTGAAATATATTTTGTTTACAAGATAGCAGTTCACCAGTGACTAGGAAATGTTCATACATATAGCTCCCAAATTAATTTCAAGAAATTTCTAGTTAGAAACAGAATTCCTTAGATTCATAACAGCATATTACCTTCACAGATCATTGGTTCTATCGTAAATGCATGGCCAGGCTTCATTACTCCAACAGCCTTATTTTCTGGGAAGCACAATAAAATGTTATCGGGAAATGATCAATTCTCACAGACAAGACAGGAATAAAATACAAGACAACGCTAAAGTACCACAGTGATATAGTAGTTGTACACAGTTTTTAAAAAACCCTTTCTTTTCTTTCATTTACTATAAAGTACTTTGGATAGAGGTTTGGAAAGCTGGATCCAGTATAAAATAATTCACCCAAAACAAAAAGTAGATAAAAAAAAATGAATTTACAAAAATCCTTTCTAATTTCCACTTCCCTACCTGCAGCTGCCAATCCTAACTAAAATCAAGTCTAGTGATTTCCTTCCCACCCAAATAAATGTATACATGCTGTTGCTAATGTGCTCATTTCTTTGGTAAGTGGGGTTATTATGTCATTGGTTTTTCTGTTTTTTTTTTTAAACTATTCTTGTAAACTGTCCAGAATCATTTGCATGGGACAAGCGACTATATAAATCATATAATAATTAAACAAAATACCTAGAATACACATATAAGTGAGTGTATATACTTGCTAAAATGTACATATTGAAAAAGGGCAGGGATTAGATAAATAGTCCCACAATTTAATAATTAGTATTTAAAACTTTCTATAAAAGCTACTCCACTTATAAAATTAAGAGATTTCCATCTGCATTGAACAATTTCATGCAGAACTGACAGAGGAAACGACCTTCTTGGTGTTACACAAAAGGGTTAATACAGTCACCTTCTTTGTACAAGTGAGGAAATGAACAAGAAACTACATCAAACCATGGCAAATATATAACAAGTTCCAGAAATGTCAAGATATAGCATTAGCCTGGCCCTTTTAAAGCAATTAACCATTGTTTTATGAGTTGTTCCCCTACTTTAAGGAAAGAATATAGAGCAGTGATCGCTAACCTTTTTGCCATCGCGTGCCAAGAGAGGGGGGGGAGGGTCATGTACGTGTGTGCCCACACTGATAATTCTATGCGGCCCGCCCTGTGCGCGCAACCCCCCACTTCCCCCGCTCCTGGCATGTGATGGCCTTGTAGGCCCGTTTTTCTTTCTTACCTGGTTCCAGATCCTCTCTATTTATCTGGGAAGGGCAAAAACAGCCTTTCTCAATCCCTCGGAGGCCCTCCAAAGGCCTGAAACGGCCCATGTCTCAACTCCCAGTGGGACAGGAAGTGACTTTTTTGCTGTCCTCAGCCTCTCTAGGAGTCTCTGGAGGCTGGGGACAGCAAAAAAGTCACTTCCTGTCCCAACGGGAGTTGGGACATGGGCCGTTTCAGGCCTTTGGAGGGCCTCCGAGGAGTGGGAAAGGCTGTTTTCGCCCTCCGCAGATGCATAGAGAGGATTTGGAGCCAGGTAAGAAAGAAAAATGGGCCTTCCCCATGCCCTCCCCAGGCCCTCCAGAGGCAGGAAACAGCCTGTTTCCCTACTTCTGGTGGGCCCAGAAGGCCTGAAAATCAGCTGGTCGGCACGCACATGCGCACCAGAGCTCAGCTGGCATGCCTACTGATATGGCTACACGTGCCACCTGTGGCACGCGTGCCATAGGTTCGCCATCATGGATATAGACAAAGTACGAGATATGTATATCCACATCTCATTTCTCAGTCTGGCCTATGTTAGCAGTCTTTAAACTAACTATGCCTATAAAAGCCCTGATTCTACCTGTAGCAAATGTGGGAAAATTTCATTATTTTCAATAAAAGCAATATAACTTCATAATGTATTTACAGTTGCACAAGAATAGAAGACATTCACTTATATGTGTGTTGTAGGTATTTTATTTAATTAGCTATATGGTTTATGTACTTGCTCATCTCATACAAGTGACTCTGAGCAGCTTACAAGAATAATTAAAAACACAGAAAACCCCATGATATAATAACCCCGTTATTATAGAAATGAGTATAAAATCCTTCACTGGCATCTGACCTTGTAGTAAGATTTACAACAGGATAACTATCATTTTACTATCCATCATTCTCCACATACTCTACTGAGAAACACTTCCGCCAATCAATCTGAATTATTAACTAGACTAGGAGAGAAGAGAAGCAGGCAGGCAGGCTAACTAGGAAAGAATGGGCTAGCAGGAAGAATTGTTCAAATTACTAAAATACAGGCAGTCCTTGACTTACAACAGTTCATTTAGTGACCGTTCAAAGTTACAGCAGCACTGAAAAATGTGACTTATGACCATTTTTCAGAGTTATGACCTTTCCCCATGATCACGAGATCAAAATTCAGATGCTTGGCAACTGATTCATATTTATGACCGTTGCTGTGTCCTAAGGTCACGTGATCACCGTTTTGAGCTCCTGACAAGTAAAGTCAATGGGGAAGCCAGATTCATTTAACAACTGCAGTGATTCACTTAACAACTGTGCCAAGAAAGGTCTTAAAACAGGACAAAACTCACTTAACAAATATCTCACTTAACCACAATTAAGCTCAATTGTAGTCATAAGTCAAAGACTACCTTTATACTGTTTGTGGAGCCACCCTTCAAGTATACATCCACAACAATACTAACTGGCTCAGCCAGTTAAGGTGCTGACCACAGTATTCTGATTATAAAATTAGCTTGTCTGCTTCCCAACCCATTTTAAAATGCTCGTAAGACTGAGACAGATATGTGAATGTCACTTCCAACGCCAACTTCACTGTCTTTTAAGGTCACCAGCTATAGAAACGTAGGAAACGATCAGGTTTACTGATTGCTAGCAACCCAACACCAGGTATTGCTTATACTTACTGGCATAATGTGGCACATTGGGAGCGGTGTGGAAAAGCTTATGAATCCCATGTCCACAGTAGCTGCGAACTACTGAAAACCCATTGGCTTGAGCATGTTTCTGTATAATATTTCCCAATTCTCTATACCGTACACCAGGCTTTACTGCAAAGCAATGCATACATTTAGAAATCACAATGAAAACAACGATCGGTATTTATACACATATTCTCTTCTTTTGCGCATGTGCACGTTCTCTCTCAAAGAATTACACAAGAGCTCAGAATTTATGATACGGGGGCAGGGGGGAGGAAGAAAAGGAAATTTTCTGATCAAATACTTTCAAATGTAAAGGTTTCAAGTTTGGACAGACAGAACATTTCAACAGAATACTCTCGGGGAGAACAAGCTTACTAGCTGCCCAGGCTACAAAGACAGTATCATTTCTACTTTTCAGACAATAGTTCCACAGCTACAACTATGGCATAATGCAGTTTGCCTTGTTTGTGGGATGGCTGTATTTAAATAGGGTGGCAGGCACCAGCTTAATTTTAAAAGAGGATAAAGTCACGGAGCATCAGGCTATAAACAGCTATTGGACTTGATGGCTGTTATATTACCTCTGAAATCATGAGCAGCATCATTTGCCAAATCTTAGGAAGCAACTGCTGGTAATCATTCTATATTTGTGAGCCTCCTGAAGGCATCTGCTTGGCCCTCAAATGACAATGAATGGTGAAAACATGGACCTCTGGCCAGGTTCAACCTGTGGCTTGGGTGATGGGTGAATCCAGTTGTTGTTTATAGTTTAGCATGATAGGCTCCTACTTTAATGTGCTTGTTTTACTGAACATTGTTTTAACAGTGTCTTGCAAAAAACCACGGTGGTTCTTATAGGCAAGAAAAGGGAACAGCGACAAAGCCTTCAAAGTGCAAGTCATAATATTTAGGGTAGGCAAGCCAACATCATGGCAAGTATGCCTCTTTTGTATTGCTTCTTAAGACTCTTTAATATTTTTAATTCTTTCTCTTTTAATTACCACAAGTAACATGTTTGTGCTTTAAGAGAAGAAAATTTCCTCTGGTTTTCTCCAGGATTAACTGTTGAGAAAAGTGTTATTTACGTTATTAGTCCACTATGGATTTTCAATAAACATGTAGCATAGTGTTCAACCCAGCCATTTAATCATTCCTTGGGCAACATAAAAAAACCCTCTGTGTCCTGTTTAGGTATGAGTATTAGTTTCCCCTGCAAATGCTAAAGCTTCAGGGGAAGAATTTTGATAATCAGTTTAATCTATTCTTTTGTTATGCAAGCTCATTGCCTGGATTTTGGAGAATTTGAACTGCCTCCAGTAAATGAATATTTTACAAGCTTAGGATGCCTAGAGAGATTATTAAGTTTCATCTTATGTTACATCAATTCATTTTCACTTTCTGCCTCAAAACATTTTTAATTTGTCAACAACATGCGAGGACACAGATTTACAAGAGAAACAGACTGCAACTGTTAGACATTCAGCAAAGAATTCTAAACTTGACATTCCATTAATGTTTAGCCAGTGCTTCTGGAAACGATCAATTTTCTGAAACTTTATTTAAGCCATTTATTGTGCTATTAAAATTAATCATTTTGAATAAACCAGTCATCCCCACCAAAAGGAATAAAATTACAGCAATTTGCAACACTGCAGCATGTTGATTGAGAGAGATTCCTTAAGGGAGGCAAGACTCAATATAACCGATCTTCTGTCTATAATGTGTAAAAAAGAAAATCAGGCACAGGTTTCAGAAAGCTCTTACCTGCATCAATTGCTTGCATTAGGCATTCATATGTTGTCTGAACTAATCGTTTTGCACCCTCATCAACTTCTCCAACATAAAATGTCTCATTGAGATCCCCATGATAACCATTACGATAAACAGTAATGTCCACTACAAGAAACAAAGGGAACACTGCATTTTCCATAGTCTGTTTTTGCAATCCTAACAAGGCTATGGATCAAATATCAAAAACACATCACAAAATCAGAAAGCATCATGCGCGTGCCCCAGGACTCAGCTCTTTTTCTCCTATTTTATTTGACATTTACATGAAACCACTAGGAAAGATAAACCATCAGTCTAAGGCAAGAAATCACCAACATACTGATGACACTCAGCTGTATAGTATCTGATGGGTGCTAGGCTCTAGGGGGAAACGATATTAAGACTCAGATGAAATCCCAGCAAGACAAAATGACTGTTTATCCCAAAAATTACCTAGAGCCAATATAATTTCATATTTAGTGTCTGATGTGATTCTAAGTCCCTGAAAGATTTTATCTGGAATCTTGGGTTTCCTGGATTGAAAGCTCCTCCTAAAACATCAGATAGAGCAATGATGGCGAACCTATGGCACGTGTGCCACAGGTGGCACGCAAAGCCATCTCTGAGGGCACGCGAGCTGTTGCCCTAAGTCAACTCCACCGTGCATGTGTGCACCCCTCCCCCCACTGGCCAGATTATTTTGAGGTCCCTGCAGAGACGCACGCGCATGCACGGGGGGCAGGGGGGGTCGCGCGTGCATGCGCAGGGGCGGGGCACGGAGGCATTGCATTATGGATATGGGCACACCCCTACATGCTGTCGCACGTGCACACATGCTTTCGGCACCTGAGGGAAAAAAGGTTAGCCATCTCTGAGATAGAGACTGGGCCAAGGAAAGCCTTTGCCCAGCTACAGGTGAGAACCAAATGCAAACATTTCTGCAAAAAGATGCTCAAGTGGTGATTATTTCTGTCCTTACCACCTCACAGTTGAGTCAAAATAATCTGTTTTATTTGGGTTGCTTTTGAAGACAAAACAAAAACTAGTCCAAAATGCAACAAGTTGACTGTTGATGTCTCACACTTGAGTCAGCAGACTTTCAGACTGCATTGCATATGAATATTGGAAAATTAGTTGAAAATATAAATTGCTATACCAACAACATGGTAATCAAAAGCCTCCTCGTTTAATGTGGAATTATCAGGAATTAAAAAATAAAAAGGTCCTATTAGTTCAGATTAAAAGTTTCTCATGGTGATTACCAAAAGGCACCTGAAGAAATAGCCATAACCTCAGCATGTAAATATAATTTACAATCTGCTATGGCAATGCAAGTATTGTTTTTCAGACTGGTAAACATTCAAGGGTCTCTTATGTATACAACCAGTTGCAAAACTCCCATTTTCAGTTCAGGCTCCTCTCAAAAAGCTTGATAACCAAAAGGGACAGTTAGTTGGAAGATGCAGAGACTTTTTTTTAAAGAAAGGAATTGTTATAAAGGTTTAAGGCTTTAATTCTGGACAAATATAAAAGTTGTAGAAAAGAAACAAAAAGAACTTAATCGGTTGCATCTGTATACAATTACCAAGTAGGAGATGAATGCACTATGACCAGTAAGCTTCCCCAGCAGAGTTTTTTAAAATATCAAGAATAAAGCATATGTTTTGGAGTTTGGTAATCCCCAAAGCAAAACAAAACTAATATTTTAAGAAGGATATCATCATTGGATAGATGTTTACATAAACTCTCTCTCCAATGGCAATATCCTTCCAAAATCCTATTTCCTATGAAAATATTTATTTGATGTTTCCTACCATTAACAATATCGCCTTCTTGTAAGCGTCGCCTGTCTGGAATGCCATGGCAGATGACTTCGTTTACTGATGTACAGCAAGACTTAGGAAAATTGTAATAATTCAGTGGCGATGGGTAGCAATTCCTGGCAATACATGCCTGAAAAGAATTTTAAATAAGCTTTTCACTCAAAAATATTCCAAAGTGTAATTTTAATAAACGCAGCAATTTTAAGCACGCATAATTTCTGAAAGATGGACTAAAATCAACTATATAGGATTAGACAATTAATCTCTCCCTGGAACAAAGATCTATTTGAGACCCAATAGCATTTTTAAAGGGACATGGTGGCTCAGTGGCTAAGATGCTGAGCTTGTCGATCGAAAGGTCGGCAGTTCAGCAGTTCGAATCCTTAGTGCCACGTAACGGAGTGAGCTCCCGTTACTTCTCCCAGCTTCTGCCAACATAGCAGTTCAAAAGCACATTAAAAATGCAAGTAGAAAAATAGGGACCACCTTTGGTGGGAAGGTAACAGCGTTCCGTGCACCTTTGACGTTTAGTCATGCCAGCCACATGACCATGGAGACGTCTTCGGACAGTGCTGGCTCTTCAGCTTTGAAACGGAGATGAGCACCGTCCCCTAGAGTCGGAACGACTAGCACATATGTGTGACGGGAACCTTTACCTTTACCTTTTTAGCATTTTTAAAATACACATGATGCCTGACAACATATTAGCTTCCCTGGTTTTTTTTTTTATTTTAAGTATTAGGGGAAACTCAAGTCAGGTAGTACAGTGTCTGGCAGGTTTGCAGAAAAGTCTCAGGAATGCACTGGTGCTACAGGTGTAATATTGAGAATCTATGAACTAATGTTACATAGCCACTCCTAACTATGCAGGACATTAGTAGGCTGGATTTTTTTTTAATTAAACACAGTATCTAAGCTTTAAAATATGGTAACTAAAATAGAACCTCATCAAAGTATCCTTACTAAATGAACAGCATGATCTATTTCTTCAGTGGTTACACCTGGCTTCACCATCATGGCAGCAACATCTAAGACTTCTCTAGCAAGCTGCAGATAAAGGAACAGAAATTATTCATAATGACAAATAATTTACATGGAATAAATATAAATACATATAAATATGTAATTAAATTTTCAGAGGAAAGCATGCAAAGACTTTTCCTTTTAGATTCCACTTCATTTTAACTAATGTTGTGCAGTATATACTTACCCTACACACAACTCGCATCCCTTCTATATCTTCTGAAGAAAGGATCTTTATCTGAGAAGTTCCTTTAAGGGTCTGCTCTGACTCGGACATACCTAAAAGAAAGGATTACTACCATTATGATAACTAATAGATTGATCTCCCATGTTTCCTCCAGAAAGCTCAAGGTTAGAAAACTTATAAAGCTGTCCTCTTATTTTATCCCAACGACACCCAATGAGCTGAGAAATGATTATTCAAAAATCACTACAGAGCTTATGGTTCAGTAGGAATTTAAATCTGTTTTTTTCCAGCCCCAGATTTCAACTATTACATTATACCAGGAAATGGTATCTATTCACAATAAATTTTAGAAACAAATGCATGTTGATTGCATGCAAATGCTGTGGAAGATTTACTTCCAGTAAACTACCACAGCATTCACAAATAAATCAATGGTTAATATAAATCAATGGTGTGACCACATCTGGAATAATGTGTGCAGTTCTGGGCACCACACCTTAAAAATGATACAGTGGAACTAAAGATTCAGAAGAAGATAATGAAGGGGCTGGAGCAGTTTCTCTGCAAAGAGGGGTTGCAATATTTGGGGCTTTTTAGTTTAGAAATGAGACAACTGAGAGAGAACATGATTGAATTATACCTACGATGTGGATAACAAGAACAAGGAGAAGCTTTACTCTCCTTCCCAAAAGAACCAGAGGTCACCCATTGAAATTGAATCTTAAAAGAATCGCGACTGACTAAAGGAATTATTTTTTTACACAATAAGCCATTCAACTTTGGAACTCACTATCACAAAATTTAATCCTGGCTACTGGTTGGATTCCTAAGAGTTGGGATCAATGGCTATTAGCTTGATGGCAATATAAGTGCTTCTGAAGACTGTCTACTGCAGGGGTCTCCAACCTTGGCAACTTTAAGACTTGTGGATTTCAACTCCCAGAATTCCTCAGACATCTTTGCTTTGCTTTGCTTTGCTGACTGAGGAATTCTGGGAGTTGAAGTCCACAAGTTGCCAAGGTTGGAGATCCCTGGTCTACTGGAAGACTAGAGAGCTTTCCTGTGCAATTGGTTAGTCATTGTCAGAAGAGATTACTGAACTAGATGGGCTAGGGGTCCAGTCTAGTTGGGCAGTGCTGATCTCTTATATATGGTTTGATCCAGATGAAAATTTGGAATGCTCTGATGTTGAAATGTCGGTACCAGAATGTTCCAGTTCAGAATGGTAGGTTTTGCACATAAAGCCTGCAATTATATCTGAAATAATTTTAAAAGATAAAGGGTATTAATAAAAGTAAAATATAAATCAGGAGCAAAACAAAGAAACCGTGGATATGACACGTCTTCTTATTTGAACTTCCCTTTAATTTTTCTCAAACATTTGGCAGAGTTATCTGGCGAAATATTGTGACCAAATGTGTGTTACCCAACAGAAGGATGGCTAATGCTTGTTTGTGAAATTTTTAAAAAATCACTTCTGCTTGAAATTTTTTGTTGTTGTTGTTGTTTTTCTAAAGCAACTAGTCACCAAACCTGCAGCATAATACATCCAAATGTTTTCGAGACGTACTCATTCTGAAAAAGAAATAGTTAACACAGTTTAAATTAATCACAGGCTCAACAAATGAAAGTTGTACTATGCCTATAATTACCTAAGGGGTGATCTGCATAATCTGGCCTTTGAATGTAACTCGGCACAGGCCTCATTGGCATCTAAATAAAGCACAATTAAGATCTGTTTAAACATATTTATTAGCTTAGTCATTCTGAATGTGGATAACAGTTGCTAGAAAACAAACTATAAAATGGATATTTTCAAATCAAATGAAGGCATATATTAAAATCTCCCATCCAAGAGCCGCAAGCCAAGTGTGTTGTTTGATGAGCCGGTGTCAGATAACAAGAAACACAACAATGGGAGACATCAGCAAAAGTAACTGGGAGTCAGCCTAAGAGTCTAAAAAGAGGACAATAATCCAAGTGGAACAGATGTTGGGGAATCAAAGAGAAGAAACTGAACTGGAACCAGGAATTAGAGACCCGGGTGGATAAAAATCGATGATTTTTTTAAAAAAAAAATTAAAAAAGGATTTTTAAAAATTTAATCGGGTTTTTTTAATTTTTTTTTTTATCGAATTTATTTTAATAAAATGTTTTTGGAGTAAAAATATCTATCTAAAGATAGTTTTCTATTTAAGATACATCAATAATTTAGTTTATCCAGCATGAAATGGAGCTTAGTTATGTAGCATGCAGCTGTATATTCTGCAATATTTACATTTTTGGTAAACTCATTCAATGAATCCGAGCTCTGCAAGTTAAATAGGAAACCTTCATTTTGTTTGCAAATAATATTAAAGATTCTAACTACCGTAAAGCAGGAATCCTCACATTTAAAGAGCACCTGTCATTTCAGTCATGGCAGCGCCTGTTAGCGGGCATCCACTCACATGCTGCATGCCACGTCCCTCACCTTGTTGTGTCCCTGTTGCATCACCAGGCATCCCATTAAAATGAATGGGACTGTCAGTGAGACAACAGCAGGTCAGAGGAGCTGCTGCTGCAGGACAGAGATGACAATTGCTCTTTAAAAATTATGATGTAAATCAAGTTGATTTAAATCAAGCTTTTTTGCTAGTGGTTTAAATCATGATTTAAATCAAATCCACCCTGTTGGAGATAAAGACAAGCGCACACAAATGTCCTTAGCAATTCTCAGCCTTTCTCTCAAGAAGTGGATGAAGAAGAATCAACACTGAGCTCCAATCACATTCCTCTGGGGATCCTTAGCTCCATGAAGCCTGATGCACCCTAGAGAAAAAAATGTTCATCTCCTGAGTAACCCTCCCAAGATGTCTATCTTTAAACCATTCTGTATGTTGGTCTGAAACCTAGTAATCACATTGAACTCCTGGGCTCGGAAATCAAGAGAGTTCTTCTAGTTTAGATGCTCAAATTACAGGCTCAAAAGACAAAGGAAATACTGTTTCTGCTTCTGGTTCAGTCTAACTCTTTAGGAAATAGGGTTCTCTTAGTACTCAAGTTGCCCAATCCTACCTCTCTTCCTCTAATGAGGATTTATCTGAAGTGGCTATAGCTTAAAAATCCTGAGCTATAGGAATGAAACCCAAATAAAAACATTTTAAAAAATAGTCATTTGGACAATAGCCAAGTTTTCAGTAATTTCACCATTCCTTTTTATAGCTATTGAAGTAATTGTATATTTATGACGTTTCAGTTTGACAACATGATGTTAAAAGAGGCAAAAGGGAATTCAGTTACTCTGAATAACAATGGGATACCACATTAGTTCCCAAGGCATTATGTGAGCCTTCCAAAAACCTTCCATTGAACTGTAATATTTAGGGTGGCAAAAGGAGAAAATATTAAATGTGTACTGCTTCAATTATATTTTGATATGCATTTTTGTTTCCTTGCTTTTTGAGTTGAAATAACAAGCCCCAACAAGATAACATGCCCTTGCCTTTAAGGATTGCAGAAGCACTGCAGGAAGCCTGTTGCTCTAATTGTTTAAAAAATTTCTAGTTTAAACTGGATGTTTCAAAACATTGCACTAAGAACTGCAGCTTCTATACAGAACCAGTATTCCAAATTTTCTATAGACTCACCCAGCAAGACAACAGACTAGGAGTTCTCATTTGTATTAAAGTTTGCAAACTGGCAAAGACATTAGTAAGGACATTTGTGTGCACTTGTCTTTGTCTCCAACAGGGTGGATTTGATATCATGATTTAAATCAAATCCACCCTGTTAGAAAAGTATTGGCAATTATTTATGTAAAGCAATTTCCTATGTTCCCAAGTATGAGGTCATAAAAGCCTTTTGAAAACACAGAAAACACATTCTGAAATCGGTTTGCAAGTAACAATGATTTGAGAAACCATAGTTATAACTATGACTCAGAAGAGCCCAGCATAATAATATAACTGTAACTAAATCATGACTGCTTGAGCGGAGAGAAAATGGAAGCATAAATAAAGAAACTTAAACCATGGTTTGTCTTCATAACTTGAAGCACAATCATGATTTAATTCTGAACTATATGCAAATCAAATTTTAATTTGTATTAATCTAATACAGTGCTTCCCAAACCTGGGTAAATTGTCTAGTACTGGGTATAAGTTTTTCTTTGGCTTCTTCACATGAATTATTACCTAATTACAACAGGGACATTTAAATATGGACTTTCTGATAAGTGGTAAAAAGGACTTTCTGGTAAATGATTTAGGTAATGAAGGAGGGACGTACTGCTCTAATATACAGAATATAAGTTATTCTATCTACATTCCTTTTTGATTCTGCAATCACCAACTACATTACCACCATAATCAGCCACTGCACCCATGAGAACAGAAAATTATTTTTTCAAGTTAGTATTTCTTCAAAGACTAAGATACTGTTGTACATGAGTTCATCTCCTAGCAAAAAACCTAAACATTCTGTTAGCAGTCTTTCTATCAGGGCAGGAACTGAATTATTTGTCAGTCCGCTCTACGTGGTTATTTTATGAGTTCACATTATGGCTTAATGCTACATTCAAAGCAAATTACTATGGTTTATTCAAAAACCATGTTTAATTAATCCTAGTTTAATATTATTAGTTTGCAGCAATCCAACCAGCACACAAGTAAGCAATTCAGCAGGATTCATTTATATAAGAAACTTCTTTATATACAATACCATACAGCAGAAACCAGAACCAGAACTCAGAATCCAGAAGTACAGAATCAATAATCACAGAAGTATAGAATCACAGAAGCATTCATATATATACAGATCAGTGAACCTAAGCCACGCCCAGGCTCCGAGCCATCTGGGTCACCAAACAGTCC
Organism: Pantherophis guttatus; assembly: GCF_059756535.1. Classification (NCBI taxonomy): domain Eukaryota; kingdom Metazoa; phylum Chordata; class Lepidosauria; order Squamata; family Colubridae; genus Pantherophis; species Pantherophis guttatus. Next base: position 20,330,993 of record NC_142070.1, on the reverse strand, counting down.
CCATTGGCTGACCTGTTACCATGTCTATTCCAATTCATGAACCCTTATATACTGACACTCCTCCCTTCATGACTGGAATAGACATAAAACTGCTACTTTTACGTTTAAATCCTTTAACAGCTGTATGTACCAAGTTACCTTTGGCTTTCTCCTATATAGCACTGCATACGGAGTATTATTAATAGAGGAACTCCACAGCCTATTGATTAAATAATTAGCAGTCAACATGGCTTCACATCAATATGACCTGCTCAGACCAGAATCCTCCAGCAGTGAGTCTTTCATTGTTTGTAAGACACCATTGCACCTCTCAACCATGCCATTCTCAGCTGCTGTGTACGGATTTGTGCATCTGTGTTTTATTCCTAACTGTCCCAACCACGACTGAAAACTTGCTGACATGAATTCCGAACCTCTATCAGTTTGCAGCTGACATACTTGTTTATATCTCCTTTCTATGAAGCTTACCCATTGCTTAAATTTCTGTAGCACCTCTATTTTACTCTTTAGTAAATAGCAGAAACCAAATCTGCTGTAGTCATCTACAATGACCAGCACATACTTTGCTCCTCCCAAACTGGCTTGCATTGGCTCAACCAAATCTGCATGTACCAGCTCTAGACCCTTTCTTGTCTGCCTTGTGCTACTTTTGCCTACTGGAAATGCCTTGGACTTTGATTACTTACATACTGCATAGTCCAAGTATGCCTTACATCCTTTTAAGTTTAATCCTTCTCCAAACTGTTGCATCTTTTGCAAAACTCTGAAGCTGGCATGGCCAAGCTTTCTGTGCAAGAGATGATCTCATGAATCATGTGCCACATTTCCAAATGTTTGGACACATTGAACCTTTTGTCCCTGCAACACATAAAGATTATCCTGCTTTATGCCCTATGCACATACATTCCCATTTCTCTTTGTGAGACACTTCCTATTTACAAATGTGGTCTCAAACCCCTTTTGGTCTAGACTAGAGACTCTCAGTAAATTATGCTCCATTTCAGGCACACATAATATATTGCTAAACTTTTCCTTCAGGCATGGAATCACCACACTGCCTTTTCCAATGACTTTAGCCTTCTGGACATTTGCTAAGGCTACTGCATCTCCTCCAGCTGGATCTATTCTGAAAAACAATTTAGAATTATTAACAATTGTTTGACTTGCCCCACTGTCTATTAATCATTTGTCTCTGCTATTACAATAACTAACGTTTGCAACAGCAGCCTGTCCATCTGTTGTATCTTTTCTTTGTAAACAGTCTTCCTTCAAATGAGTCTTATCACCACAAATGAGACACCACTGTTCTGTTGCTTTCTTTATAGAAAATCTTTGCTGGGCTGTAATCTGGTCTCTTCTGTTAATCTAGTGTCTGCAGACATGCTATCTGTTGCTGTTCTCTCTCTGCTCCTTGGGCCCCATCTCAGGAATTTCTCCTCGTGACTTTTTCTAAAATGGTGTTTATTTTCTTCTGAAATCAAACAGGCTTTAAGAGCCTCCTTTCTTAAATCCTGTTCTTGTTTCCACTCAAAAACAGTTGAAACAACGTCCCATGTTTCATCAAGACTATTTAACACCAACAGTACCTTCTGAGATTCAGGGATCTGCATTCTACTCTGTTCCAACTCAATGAATAAAATCTGCATATGCAGCAAATGCCTTTCCACATTGTCTGGTGGTTGCAACCGGGCTCTGTATAATTGTCTTGATAATTCCACAATATTGCATGCTGACACACTCACATGCACACTTCTTAATTTCAGCAAACCTCTTTTGCAGTTTTTAAATTAGCTACATTCAGGAATTGTTCATCTTCTAAATTTAAGATGATGTAGGCCAGTGCCTTATCATGCTGTCTTTGATCTGCTGCTGCTAATGGCCCTTGGGGTGGATTAACAACAATATCCCAGAGCTTCTCAGCCTTCAGGAAGCATTCCATTTTTGCAGCCCAAATAACGTAATTCTTCTGCCCCAATTGAAGCAGAGAGCTCTCTTTGAATTCAACACCTATCCTGCAAGCTTCTCTGCCTTCTTCCTTTTACTTTTTTAACACAGGCAGTCCTTCAGCTTAATTACAGTTCAGTCTTACTGTATCTGGTGTGCTCTGGGCCCATAACCTATTAAGAGTTTCAGCAATCCAACCAGCACACAAGTAAACAATTCAGCAGGATTCATTTATATAAGAAACTTCTTTATATACAATATCATACAGCAGAAGCCAGAACCAGAACTCAGAATCCCGAAGTACAGAATCAGTAATCACAGAACTATAGAATCACAGAAGCACTCATATATATACAGATCAGTGAACCTAAGCCACGCCCAGGCTCTGAGCCATCTGGGTCACCAAACAGTCCCCATTGGCTGACCTGTTACCATGTCTATTCCAATTCATGCACCCTTATATACTGACCAATACATTATTAGTCACTCCCTATACTATCTGCACCTGTCAAGATTTAAAAAGGCCTTAAAATACTTTTTTCCCAGAGCCTATATGAAGTTGGAAGACCTCTTCTAAAAATATATTTTAAAATGTCTGATTTGTTCTCATCAAATTGAGCTGCTGTTTATATGCACAATCATTTCCAAGCTGAGAAAATATTTGCAGAATAAAACCCAAATCTTCTATTATGGACTATCCACTAAAACAGATATGACTAATGTTTCTTTTGTTCTATATACAGCTGGTCCTTGACTTTAGAATACAATTGGAATCAGAATGTCTGTTTGTTAAGCAAGGCGATTGTTAAGTGAGTTGTGCCCAATTTTACAACCTTTTTTGTCTGAGTTGTTAAGCGAATCACAGCAGCTTTTAAGCAAATGATGCAATTATTGAATTTGCTTGTCAGAAGTCATCAGGGAAGATTGGAAATGGAGATCATATGACTCTGGGACACTTCAGTTGTTGTAAATGTGTATGCCAGTTGCCAAGTGCCCGAATTTTGATCAAGTGATCATGGAGATGCTGGGACAGTAATAAGTGTGAGAAATAGTCATAAGTCATTTTATTCATTTCCACTGTAATTTTGAATGGTCCCTAAATTATTGGTTGTCAGTCAAGGACTACCTGTACTGGAGTACTATGTTTCTAAAAGGGACAGCATATTGCTATCAACAAACAAAAAATCTTATGGCATTTTAGAGATTAATAAACTTAAATTTATACAGGTAGTCCTTGACTTACAGTTCACTTACTGACTGTTCAAAGTTAAAATGGCATTGAAAAAAGTGACTTATGACTATTTTTCACACTTATGACCATCACAGCATCCCATGTGATGGTCATGTGATTTACATTCAGATGCTTGGTAACTGGTTCATATTTATGACGGTTGAAATGTCCCAGAGTCATGTGATCACCTTTTGTGACCGTGTGACAAGCAAAGTCAACGGGGAAGCCAGATTCACTTAACAACTGTGCTAATATAACAACTGTAGTGATTCACTTAACAAAGGTGGCAACAAAACTTGTAAAATGGGGCAAAACTCACTGTCAGCCCTGGTGTGCCTGGAGGCACAGGGCTGCCATTCTGGTGGGGAATGAAGAAGCCAGGACTGCCTTTTCTGGTGAGCGCAATGCCCACCGCACACTACACCCACCGGATTGCTGGACCCATGCCAAAACCGACAGTTGGATGGGTGAGGACAAGCCAGAGCCAGCTGACCCATTGCTGATGACGAAATTGCTGTGAACAGTTGTAAGGTGGCCATGTGGCTGAGAAGCAGGCAGACGCCTGAGCGCTGCGTGTGGCTGGCATTTGGACTCTGCTAGATTCCCTGCTTGCTTTCAAGTGACCCAGATTGTGGAAGCCTGAGGGGTGGGGGGCGTGCATGGGTGGATGGGTGGGGCTAGGGAAAGATTTAAACAGTGGGGAGGGAACTGGACGGTTAGTCCTGACTTTTTATTTCAATTGATGAACATCAGTTAGTGCCGGGGGTTCGTGAGAGAAATAAACCATTACACTTCAAGACTGTGTTCTTTGGTATTTTTCCTCATGCTTTAGACCGAAATCTGACGCTCACTTAACAAATTTCTCACTCAGTAACATAAATTTGCTGTCGTAAGATGAGGACTTCGTGGAAGTGGACTCGATTCATGAAAGACAAATAATAGAATTTGTTAGCTTCCATAAAACTCTCTTTAATGGATAGTAGGATAAATACATTATGGTAAATAACTATCAAAATTGTTTAACATGTACACATCTTTAAAAAAATAATTGGACAATCACATTCTCAAACTGGAAGAAATATCATGAAAAAATTAGCTTCCTGTGGTTTGACTGGTGGAAAAACTGAACAAAGTGACACATTTCAGTTATTTCACCCTATTTACCAGTGGATAATGTGGCCTGAGTTTCCCAGTATATCGATAACCAGCCCAGGGATCTGTGTTTATGTCTCCATCTATAGTCCAGGCAGAAACTTCTCGTTTTGCTTTCTCGTCTTCTATAAAACAAAAGTAGAATCATTACTGATTTTAATTAAGAAACTTCATCGAACATCAGAAATTGAAAAGTTAGATGGATAGATGGAACTTCTTTCCACTCTCTTTAGAGCTTTAAATTCCGCCCTCCCACCATGCTTGCTTTTCTTGTACAATCTAACTCGGATACTATTTGTATAAAGATCATTTTTGCCAAAAAGTTATAAAAAAGAAATAAATCCAAATCAGTACTAAAGCACCAGCCTAGTCTTGTCCTGCCCGTTTGCAAGATTCACTATCAAAACTCTACTGTTCCAATCATACTGTGTCTTTATTTTTCAGTTCCTCTGTCTCCCTGAACTCATTTTTAAATACAGGTGCCTCGGCTTACAACAGTTCATTTAGTGACTGTTCAAAGTTAAAACGGCAATGAAAAAAGTGACTTATGATCGTTTTTCACACTTACAACCTGAGTTACCATCCCCATAGTCATGTGATCAAAATTCGGATACTTGGCAACTGACTCATACTTATGACCATTGCTATGTCCTAAGATCATGTGATCACCTTTTGTGACTGTGTGACAAGCAAAGTCAATGGGGAAGCCAGATTTACTTAACAACTGTGCTACTAACTTAACAACTGCAGTGATTCACTTAACAACTGTGGCAAGAAAGGTCATAAAATGGGGCAAAGCTCACTTAACAAATGTCCCACTTAACAACAGAAATTTTGGGCTCAATTATCGTCTAAGTCGAGGACTACCTGTATGCCACATCTTGCACCATTCCTGAAGCAGTGAAAAATCACAACTGTTTCAGAAACTAAAGTCCAAGGTCCCATTTAGACATAGAAATCTACTAATGTGTAAAAAGCATTGTCCATAAAATATCTAGAAAGAAATCAGAAATATTTTAAGAAAGGGACTAAAGTATCAGATCACTTTCATGACCGTACCACTGCAAGCTACAGTTGTGGCTTCCCATGTGTATGAATGTTCTTCCATAAAAAATTGAGAAAATTTATATAGTAATTAAAAAAAGGAATCAAGGAAAATCATAACTTAAACCATTTTCCTCTGTCATCCAGATTGATTAATATTTCCCATTCTGTTATATGAATCTAGCTGCTCTGAATTATCAACTATATGTACATTAGTACAGCCAATTCAACAAATTCAATAAACCATAGTTAAGCAACCCATTATTCAGTGCAACACATAGACTGGGTTTTTTCCTTTTCTGTTATATAAAAGACCATTCAGTACTCTATGAATCCTTGTATGATGTACCTCAGACAGCAAACCCACATTTATTACAACAATAACAACCAAACAGTTATTACAGATTGATTTTAGGATGATTTGATGTCACCATCAACAAAATAGATTGTAAAGGAATATGATAAAATCAAAAGGGTGTACTTGCTTACTTGCTTTCTTGTGTAGCAATTTGTGAGTAGCCCAGCTTCCTTTAAAACATTCCTAAAAAGGCAAATTATATAAATTTAGCAATACTTTGAAACAGATTAACTTTATATGGTTAAAACAGTTCCACAGATTATAAACCACACTCTAGAAAGATGAAGGAAAATAGGTTTTCCTTACAGTTCACTGCACTTCAGTTCAAACAGCAGACACTAATTGGATTTCTTTTTAATAGGGCTCAAAAGCCACTTGACATATAAGTATATATGTCTAATATTGCTTTTATATATTTGTAGTATATGTTTTAAAGCCTAATATATGTTTTTAAAGCATTTTAAAAACATATCTTAGTTTAGTCTTGGACTGGAAACATGGAGCCCTTTCGTATCTTTTTTATTAAACTTATTTGCCACCCATCTCTCGGTTCAAGGCAATTCTGAGTCTTTTATGGCAATATTTGTTGTGACTATATGAGCATTTATATCCAACATATGGAGATGGGACATAAATTTGTAAAAAGCACAACAAACAAATTTTGGCATTTCAAAACGGAAAATAGTTTCCTGGAGCCTAAATGATAACATTCACAGCACTGCTAAATAGTACAGAACTCACCATCACATCTACCCCAACCATTAAAAAATAAAAAGTTTTCATGCAGCTCAAAACAAAAATTTAGCAAAATCATGAAGAGGAGATCCAACCATTGCTAATCCTACATTCCCTAAGGCCATGATGGTGTATCTATGGCACGCATGCCAGAGGTGGCACACAGAGCCCTCTCTGTGGGCACATGCACCATCGCCAGCTGCCCTTCTGGTTTCCGGCTGGTCTTCCCAGGTGCTGGAGCGCCAGAAAATGGCCTGAAAATGGCATGTTTGGGGCCATTTTCAGGCTGTTTTGGGGCCGTTTTTCAGGCCAAAACCAACCTGAAAATGGTCTGAAAAATGGCCTGAAAATGGCCCAAAAAACACCCAAAAAACAGGCATGCGTGTGCCGGCCAGCTGGTCTTCAGGTTTCTGGCGTGTGGACATGCATGTACGTTCCGGTTTGGGCACTCAGTGCCAAAAAGGTTCGCCATCACTGCCCTAAGGCAACATGTAGATGGTTTCTTCTTACAATCCTGTTTTTCAGGAGCCTACTTTAGCCTGGAGTAGTCACTGCAAAAGGCAGCTCCACAGCACCAGTAAAAAAAGGTGGGCAGCTGAATTTCTCATATGTGCAACATTTCCACATCTATCTTTTTTTTTAATCCTTCAAAAATACATTCTGAATGCTTGATTCAACCTCGTTTCCTATGCAAATATTTCCCTCGACCCAGTTCTATTAAAAGCAAGCCTGACTTTCTTCATAATTTGTAAAACTATTGCTCTTTGCAACAAGAGCAAAAATACAACACAAAGATGTTCCCATTTCCATTTCCTCCCAACTCTCATCACCTTCAAACATTAATTTGTTAATGACACAGAGGTGGTTGCTGCCTTTTCAATTTTTTTCCATCTTGCTTTCTTGCATTAATTTCTTAAGAAAAATAATCAAATAGATTTCACACATCATAAATCTTAAAAACCTGACAGAAGCAGAGTCTAATCTTATGGCCTTCCAGCACATTTAACTGGAAGCCAATTAACGTATTTATCATCAAAAAAGATTGCAAAAGGCTTCTTCCTTCAAAACCTAGCAAACATATATTTGTATGAATACCACAGAGACCATGTAAGGTTTAAAACAAGCATTTATTACATACGTACACAAATTTTCCTCAGTTTCCACACTCATGCCATTCATTATGGACATTGCATGTGTTTTACACTATGCACTATACACTATGGTTTATGCTTTTGCTAGTGTGTACTAATATGAATTCAGGTCCAACTGCAAGCAACATCAGGATCCTTAAATTAGATAAATAAATCAGACTTATATTTAAATATGATTTGAGTAGGAAAAAAAGGACACTTCCTTATAACTACTCCCCAAATTTCTGTAGCCAGCTCAGGTAGCTCAACTAGATGACTTTGGCTAATTTCAAATGAGCATGGTACCTGGGTGGTGTACCAATAAGACACCCAAGAACTCTTAGCAAGGCTGAAATATTGAAAAACCATTTTGGAAGAAAATCATGGCAAATTATTTCTCTATTAGTTTCAGTAAAACTACATGGATATGCCCATGTAGTCACCAAAAGCTGAGGCTGATTCAGAGGAATACTCCACATGGAGGACAGAAATGTCAGAAATTTGGAAAAGGGAAAAAGATTTTCCTTCTAAAAAAGAAGGCTCACCTGATTTTAAAAGCTGAACTATGGCAACAAAGCCACGATATTAAATGAAGACAAGGCAGGCCGCCCATGTTCAGAATCACTCCTAATTATGATTGCATTTCAGGATCCCCTAAGACATTGGAAAATTTAGAATAGTTCTGGTGCCAAGGCCTGATTTTCTTCAAATCTGACACAGAAACTTGTTACAGTTAATATCAAAACCTTAGCCTGTGGGCTGCTTTTAGAGGAAAAGTTTTGGCCAAAATTCCCTCGGCAATAAACTAAAATATCCAAAGTGCAACAACAATCACTTGTTGACAGACTGGAAAAACACAGCCCTTGTTTTTTTCTTCTCCAAAATCTGTCTTGTGAATCTTGATGACAGAACGGATTTTTTTTTTTAAATAAAAAAGGGGGGGAGGGAGATATCAGCCTTTGAGTGCTTTGTCCTTCAGCATGTATGGGGCCTATCCCTAATATTAATGAATAAGAAAACGAATCTCGCCTCCCTTGCTTTAGATTCTGACATGTGAACCCCAGGGTAGAAAAAAAACCCTATAAAATGGGGGTTGGGGGTGGAGGTAGAAAGAGGGACTGTAAGAAAGATTTAGGGCTCTTCCTGTACCCAGAGTTGGGTGTGTGGGACTACAAGTGACATCACTGGGAAGAATGGACATTGTAGTCCTTTGCTCTACTGAATCCCAGGTTGAATGATAGTGCCTCAGTTTTGCTTTTTCTCCCTTAGCAACAACCATAGGAAAAAGGCAAACTTGAAAGAGAGAGAGAGACACACACACACATACACACACACACACAGAGAGAGAGAGACCCTACTAGCATAAATGCAGAAATCTGGGCAAAACCATGCAGCCCTTCTGAATTCAGTCCCTCACTTCCCAGCAAAACGTGCTCGGGCGGCCAGAGAACAGGCCCGGGCCCAGCCAGCCTGAGTCACACCTGCCTTGGCAGAGCAGCAACCACCCCACATGTCCCCCAGGCGCAGGAAAGCCCCGCGTCCCGAAGCCCCCAAGTGTCGAAACCGAAAGGAAGGGGGCCGACGCAACCGGGGCCCCGCTCGAACCGACCTCCCGTCGGGGGAATCTCTGCGGCCGAAGCTTTCCGCCGACCCGCCCTTCGGCGGGCAAAGGGCGCCATGAGCAGCGGCGGCTTTACCTGCGAGCAGAAGTAGGATCCCTGGATGCCCAGCTTGATGCAGGTGGGGCACTGCAGCTTGGCCTCGCTGCTGCAGCCCGCCGTCTCGCACACCCGGGCTTCCACCGTCGCCATGCTGCCTGCTGCGACCGCCGCCACAGGAGCGGACGCAGGCGGACGGCGGGAGCAGCGGCAGCAGCCACCGGGAAAGGGCGGAGGGAAAGGCGGAACTCTCGGCCTGGAGGTTTCCCGACTGAAAACAGGGAGGGGCTCCAGGCCCCGCTTGCCCGCCCCCGCCGGCTCTCTCCGCCCTCTTGAGGAGAGGCTGGGCGGAAACGGAGCGAGGTTACGGCGCCGCTTCGGGCAGGCCGCACCGCCTCCCTGGGATATCAATCTCCGACACGTTTCTCTAGTCGCCGGGAGTGTTTTCCTCACCGCTGTGTAAGGCCGCGGTTGTTCCGCGAGTTTGCGCTGGAGCCACGCGCGAAGTGCCCTCCTCATCCGGACTTGTTGCGCACGTCAGGCTTCGCACGACCAACTTACCTAACTCAGATAACGGATCCTTGGGTTCTTTCGATCGTCCAGGCTTGGAGATCAAATTCACTGCCCGGATTAGCTTGGCGAGATCCGCTGGATCCCTGGAATGGGGTTCTTCTGGCTCTCCGGTTTTCTTGGATTTGCTCGGACTTGAGAGGACAGTATATGTTTTTTTCCTACTTGGTGGAGGATGTTAAGGGTGAAAGGGGAGGATAAAAAAAAAAGCCTTCTAATATAAAACGGGCTGATTTAGATGGTCATTCCAATCCTTCTCATCCAAATTCTTTAATGAGAGGTAAAAATGCTCCATTAGCATGGAAAAGATCAAAGGAAAAAATCAGTGCTTAACATCAGAAAAAAAATCCCGAAATAAAAAATACCACATTTGCACATAGTCCTTCTGAATCTGTTACGTACAGGTTTTTTTTAATGCCAACTAATTCACTGGTAGGCCATGGGCTGTCCTGGGGCACCAGTGTGCTTGTATACACTTCAAGCAGAGCCTAGGGGGCCTCTTTTTTCCAATTGACTTTTTACTTTTTAAGATATTGTAATTATAAATAAACAAGTTAAAAGATGACATGCCTGCCACGCACTATGTGGCATACCTTTTATTGCCCGCAGCGTTTCTCAGCCCCATAGTTATGATTTGAAAATAAAAATGATAAATTTCCGTAAGTTCTTGTTTCGTTTGAAAGTACCTCCAGTCCAAATTCATCCACAAAAATACAAAAAAAAAAGAGGTAATGAGGTAAGGTGCATACTTGGGTGTTGCAGAGGATGGCAAGAAATTTTTTTACAAATTTGGCTTCTGGTGGTTGTTCATGACTGGTCACTAACTTTATTTGAAAGTTTATTTTGGCGTCTTTTGTTTTTTTCAATTAGTAGCCTTGAGTGCGTTTTAAAGTATAAAATGCTTTAAATGACCATATATACTACATTAACAAAATTACATGATTCAGCATGAACAATTTTTAAATTGTTGTTAGGTTTCAGAACTGTGAATTCTGTCATTGTGAGTAATTATGTCATTATGGTGAGTATTTGAATCCAATCAATCCTCTTGCATTCTCAGTTAAATGCAATTTCCCAAAATATGGATCTAACTGAATTGAAATCATTGGAAGAGGACAATACATGTATACTTTTTTGATAAAACAAAAAGATTTGGCTACTGCTTCTGAGTATATAAGTTTGCAATATAAAAGTACTTTTGATTAAATTATGTGTTTACAGTGTATACTATCTGGAAATAAGGGCAGAGTTAAGGAACGATATATTACAAATGGTTGTCTTTTAAAAAGACGAAGTGTAATGCTGTTGTTAGATGATTATTGTTAGGCCTTTATCATTAGTGTCATTTTGATTTTTCATTAACATCCTAACAAACTAATTAACAATAGTAAAATTCTTTTACTTAAATATTATAAACTCAAGGAATCCAAACTCCATGACAAGGATAGGTTTGATGGTCCATTTTCTTCCGTGATAGGCTTTTTGGGGGATGGATTATAATAAGTGGTGGGTTGTCCCAGGTTTGGACTGCTTTGCAAGAACTGGTAGTAAAACCAGAGGGAGGCTTCGCCCACTGACCTGGACGTCATCATACATGATCTGCGCATGTGCAGAAGCTTCTGTGTATGCTCAGAAGAGCACGAGAAAAGCAAGAGCACATGCGGGCGCGATGCGAACCTGAAATCAGAAGAGAAAATCTAAGCGGAAAATTGTCAGAAGAGGATCAGAGCAACAGCACATCAATTAAATATTAAGAATAAAATAAAGGATATATTTTGAAGTCATATTAAAATATGTAAGTGTGTGTAATAAAATATTCAATTCAACATTCCTTTCTGATCAGTAACAATAAAATAAGACATTGAAAGATGTTTTATACTGTACATTGAAGATATGTTAATCCAACATTTCCTATTCCTTCACACACACATTCATAAATAATGAATATACTGGTATATACATTGATTCAATAGTGTTTCACAGACTCACTCATTTGATTCTCAAGAATTTTCCTTTTCTCTTTACCCTACATGTTCATAAAGAGAATCGGTAATGACCACATATTTTATCCAATCTTTATTTGATAGGAATTTTGAGTAAACAGCCAGATTTCATTGTCAAGGTTTATCGTCACTGCTTGGTATTTCCAATATGAAGACATTCTGCTAACTGTTTTTAGGAGACTTGCCCTCTTGCTGTAGCAGGAATTTACATAATCTTCAGCTGTTTCTGTTTTAAAGTTATATTTGTCTGACACAAGTCTTACTACAGGAATAGTCTACGATACCTCATTGACTGTTAATAATATCAGGCACAGGGATCTGGCCATCTCTCACTGACTACTTTCTGCTTGTGGATATGCTTTCAACTAAATTTAATACCTTAGGGAATTTCAGTTCGCCTATCTCAGTATTATTTTGCATTCCTAATTGGATATTTCTTGGTGCTACCTACTGAGACACATCTTTGCCATCTGCCTTTCCTTTACAGTATTTAGTGACTAGATACCTACGTAGTGGGGTTAAATGGATGAAGAGTTATGTTGGTTTTGGTTTCTAATGCGACATGCTTCATTATACTAAACTGGCTCTCTTTTTACAGTGTTAAAATTTATCAGTCAAAATGAAATTTAAAGAAATTCAAGGCAGTAAACAAAAATGCTTATTACTCAAAAACATTGAACTAGAATGCAGTCATTATGTAATCTGTGGGGAAATGGTATAATTTGCTGCAGAAATTAACACCAGATTTTGCAATGGAATTCCTTGAAATAGGAATATAGCTGATATAATCTCAGTGTGTAACACACTATATGGGACTGAATAAACTCTATTATAGTACACACAGAATCAAAGTTGGGACAGGTCTTTGGACCATTTAAGTACTATAAGATAACATTACAGAATATACATTCTTCCTTTTCTATATAGACTTCCTTTTCATAATACTTGTTTCCTGGATAGATACTTTATTAAACTTTATGCCACTCAACTCTCAATGATTCTGAGCACCTCACAACCTTAAAACAAAGAAATTACACTACAACAAAAAATGAAAGATGCCAAGTGGGATGAAGATACGTTGCTGATATTTTTGAAGCTGTGACTTTGTTTATTGTACAAGTGTTTAGACGCATTCAGATTGTTTTTCCTTTTTGACAAGAATAACTAAATTTTGCAACAAATTGTCTTCAGTTGTGAATGAAAGCAAATATACCTGTCCCAGGATAATGTTGGGAGGATCCAATCTGGGTTGGTCACCGGGACCAGACGTTTTGTCTACTGAGCTTTCGGACTTCTGCTGGAGTCCATCTTCAGCGAACTTCTCTCTAGCCAGCCTGGCTACAGTCCAAAAGTCCAAAAGTTTGGAAGACAAAACCTCTGGTACCGGTGACCAACCCAGATTGGATCCTGTCTTCAGTTGTGTACAGAATGCCTTGTCTGAATGATATACTCTTTTCTTCAAAATGTTTATTATAGAAGTCTTCCTTTGAGCTTCTGTTTTCTGGATGTATTGTTTCAGCTTCCATCATCCCCTAACCAGCATGGTAAAAAAATCAGGAGTTTGCTACCACTTTTTTCATTAACAACGTAGTTGGAAAAGGGGCTGCTCTCCTCCAGATTTTGTGCCCCCTCCCAAAGACTAATAGGGCTGCCCTCCTACAATGTGACAGTTGCTCACCACAGGCTTTCAGAGGGATGGAGATCCATCACATCTCAAGATCACAAAGACAGCACTGTTAATGAAAATACAGAGTAAGCCAAAAATTGGGCAGCTGCACTGGAATCTGTGTTCCTATACCGAAAGTGGGAATTTCAAGAAAAACACCATGGATAGACTGGCGGGCTAATGTATGTCCCTCCTCGTCAAATTATCTCTAGGATTTCAGGATATATCCTCTGCTTCGGGTACGATTAAAACCCGCAAGTGAACGAAAAAGCAACTGTGATCGCTCCCTCGCCTTCCCGGCTCGCTTTCAGATTTTGGATAGGGAGCTGAATGGTGGCGACCAGAGAGACGAGGGGCGGCTTGCATCACACATGCTGACACCCTGTGACAGAAAAGGACCAGCTGCGCCGTCAGGCCGGGCATCGGCGGGGGGATGCGGAGGTCACACCCGCAGGCTGCTCCTGCAATTGCCAATTTCGGACTCGAGGAGTCACTTTTCCCCACTCTGAGGAACCTCGCCTCAGCCTGACATGCCCCTGTCTGCCTTTCCCACGTGATTTCTCTCCTGGAAAGGGAAGGTGGGGGAGAGGGGAGAAAAAAAAATAAACCGAGACTACAATTCCCAGAAGACGCTGCTGCTGCTGCTCCCTCTGGCAGCGGGCACCAACCCCTCCCCGCACCGGGCTTGCGCACGCGCCGAGCCGCCAAAACGGCCGCCGCCTCCACGTGACTCTCCGCCGACCAATCGTTTTCGAACCTGATTTGTTATCCGCCTTCCCCTTTTACCTCTCTCCTCCCCTCAGCGCTTGTGCGATCAGAGCGATCTAAGATGGCGACGGTGGAACCGGTGAGTGTCCTTATTCCCGTTTCCTCCCTTTGGTTTACACCCCCCCCCTTCTCCCCCCTCCGCCTTCCTCTTTTTTCTCCGCCCTCGCTCTGTCACGTAGGCTTCCGTGAAGATTGTGAAAAGACCGCTCGGCCCTGAAAGGAGGGGGGGGGGACACAAAAATCTCAGCTAGAAAGCCGAAAGGGTGTGGGGGGGGGTGGGGGGGGGTAGAGATGGTTGGAGAAGAGGGAGGGCGGCAGACAGCGGCCTGGGAAGTGGTGTGTGGCGCGCGCGTGCGTACGGCGAGCGAAAGGCGCCGGCGTGTGCGATGGAGCGCCTTTGGCGGGAGGAGGATGGGAAGACGACTCCGAGCGTGTGAGGCGAGCGGCCAGGATTGTGCCGTCACAGTTTGGGCGGGGGCGTTGAGGGGGCGACGGGGAGGAGGGGTCGTGTGACGGGTGAGGTGGAAAGAGGAAGGCCGAAGACGGCCGGCGGGTGCAGGGCGAGGAGAATTCACCACGAGAGAGGAGGGCGGAGCTCGGTCGGACTCTGGGCCCCCATCCTGGACATAACTTCTCTGTAATTCGCCGTGCCAGCTAGCGGAGACCGGCCGCTTATTCCGGCCTGTGTCTCCTTGTCTCCCCACGCCTGCCAGACTCAAAAGTGCCCAAACCACCGACGGAGAATACCTTCCTCCACAGCTCCCATCCCTGATCTTCGGGGCTGCTCCCAATGCTGTCACAACGCCCGCTTGTTTCCACTCGAACCGTACCGTCCTGCGGTCTCCGAACCAGGCGACAAAAATTGCTTTTTTTTTTTTTTTATCCTTGGCTTAACTTGTTTCCTTTTTCTGCTCCTCGGCATTTCCCAAGAAAACTATAGTTATAATTGAACCCCATAGAACCGGCTAGGGGGGAAAAAAACTAAAAACATTCTTTCACAGGAGCAAAATTTGGGGCGGATCCGTACAGGCCTCATCATTTCGCTGTACTTCAGTTTTCAACTTTTCCATAAAGAAGGTTGTCTCTGATTTAGGCCTCCTTCGTACACTTCTCCTATACTTAAATAGACGTTTGCTCCTCTTTCTCCCCTAGCTGTGCAGAATTTTTAAGGCCAAACATTTTCAAATACTAATTTGTTGAAGGAAAAGTTGCCCATCATAGGTGTGTTCCCCCTCCGTTGCAACCTACTGTATTATAAGTTGAGTGCTGAACCACAAAAGTAGGGTTGACATGCAATGGAAGATGACAGTAGTAATACTGAGCAGGAGGAAATACTAGCATTGAACCAAGAGAACTGCAGTTGGCAATGACACTGTAGGTAGTGGCAAATTAAACACAAGTAGTATTTCACTACATACAAAAGGAATGAGATTTGCCAGGGCACAGCATGCATGTACTATGTGCCTCTGTATCTAGTTATAAAAAATGTCATCCATCATGTTCCAGAGTAGGCATAATTTACAAGTGTATTATTTTTCTACTCCATAAATGTTGCCAGGATAATACAAGGTTTTTAAACTCAGAAGAAAAAAACTATGGAATGATCCATAATTACTACTAAATTACAGCTTCAAGAGCGTTTGCCTTTTTGGAAACTCCTTTTCTGATAGACTTCGCACATTCCTAATTTTTAAACGTTTATAAGCGTTATCAGTTTCCAAAGCAAGTAGAGAAAAAAGTGCATGTATACAGAAGAGTTATATGAATGACAGTTAAAAGTTTTTGAATCGTCATGATTGAAAGCCATTCTGGGTTATGTAGTTCAGTAAAGGTAAGCTGAAATTTTGAATGTGCATGTCTGTTACTTTAATTTTACTTACTTGAAAGACAAGCTTATTAAATCTATAACATGAAGGAAAGACAGTGAACATTCATATAGTTTTGTTATATGATGGGAATAAACTTCAAAAACATTCAACTACCAGCAAAATCAATAAGCCAAAGCAGATATATTTAGTTCAGGAGTTTTTTTGTGTGCAGAAATTTTACATGATGCTTCTTTTTTAAGAAAAGTGTTTATTAAAAAAGTAGTTTTCACAAGCTAATTTACAATTTAACACGATTAAGTATAAAATGATGGGTTCAGTTTTCAGATGATCCACAAGTATGCATAAGGATTAATTTCATTCCTGTTTAGATTGGAAGTTAAAGGGACGACAAGTCTGTGTTGTTGGTTATTGAAAGATTTTCTTCACCTAAGGTATAATATATCTTATAACTGCAGCTAAGAGAACAGGTAATAAAATTGAAAGTTACATATTTAATCAGTCTGTAGACTGCTAATATCAAATGGTTCTTTTTATATGTTAGTTTTAGCTATTATAGTTTTTGTGTACCATCTGTTAGATGGTAATATCACTATATCTCCAGATACTCTAATACAGTATCAAACTTGCTTCATCACAGCGTCGTCACCTGATGTATTGGGACTTTTTCCCCCTTCGCTAAACTGGGCGGGGGCGGAGCCAGCATGTGACATATCCGGCTCGTGGGCCACGAGTTTGACACTCCTATTATAGCATATAGAATGTACAAAATAAATCCTCATAGTTATCTTCATTTGTCATAGTAGTTTTCATTTAGAAATAATGCTTTTGTAGCTGGATTATTATTTTTAGCCTTTGTTAAGGGGCAGAAAAATTCCTCCTCAGATTTTATAGATGTAAATCTAAAAAGTGGCAGGAGTATATCATTTACATGACAGTAAGGTGTCTTCTTTACAGGTAGTCCATGGTTAATGACCACTTGTTCAGCAAGTTACAATGTGAGCGAGTGGCACTAAGATCAGTCCTCAAAAGTTCTGGCCACTGCATCACCCTATCATTGCAATCTGGATGCTTGGCAACCAGCTCAAACAACAGTTGCAGTGTGCCATGGTGATGTGATTGCCATTTGCAACCATTTCTGCTAGCTTTCTTCAAGCAAAGTTAATGGGGGAGCTGGCAGAAAAGGTTGCAAGTCACTCAGGTAAGTCTCCTGTGCCCAGCAACTGCAGCCAAATCTTGTGCGCCATCTCTCTCCCACTTGGCAGCAGGCACCCAAGCTTTGCTGTGCTTGCACCACACTCACATTATGCGTTTACCCCTCCCCTACAGCATTCATTTACAGCCTACTGGGACTTTCAACTTCCTGCTACTTTCCCACTGTCTTTGGTTGTTGGAAGCCAGCAGGAAGTTGTGAGAAGATCCTCACTTATCAACCACAAATCTGATTTAATGGGGACTGCTGGGATTGCTATGTCACTAAGTGTTTAACCATAAACCCTAATCCTAAAATGTAATTATGTCATTAAATGATGGAACATTGTCAGTAAATGATGGGCTGGAATTAGGAAATAACATCCCAATTACCCAGTTAAGCATCCAGAAAAAATACTATATATCTAACCCCACTGAAATCAATACTTTCTAAGTTAGTTATAACAAATGTTTCACACTAATTTTTGAGACCTTAATGTAACTAGTTTTATCAGCAACTGTCCTATTACAGTATTTTTTATACATTGGGTGTCCATAAAAGAATTTTGCAATAAATAACATTTGTATGTGATTCCTAATCAAATATATTACAGTATTACAATTGACAGTGATTTGTGCGTACCTTAAATTCTATCATATGTTTTAATATTTCAGACCTTAATGAAATATAGAGAAAGGGCAAGAAATCCCTATGAAAACGTAGCTGTTTACAATGTAGTAAAGTTAACAATAATTCAAAACATGTTGATTGGTACCATTGTCTGCTCTATTTTACCTAAATTATACATTTGGAGTATGTATGGGGCCTATGGTATTGAATCACTTAATAGTATGTGCTATGAGAATTACTGCATTAAGAAAAGTAAAAGTTTGATATTTTTGCACACATTTGATAATATAATCCTCCGTGGAGAAATAGATTCCATCTTACTGTTTCAGTTGCAGTTGACTAAGGTGACTGGTGAACTTTACATTCATTCTAATTGTTCTAGAATGCCTATATTTGGAAAATATATACATATCCATACTAAAAAGATTTGTAAATGTTAATGGCAGAACATTTGAACATGGTAGTTATCTTTTAAATAAACTTTTATGCATAATATATTATTCTTTATAAAGAAGCAAGTTAATTGTTTATTTTGTTTGTCTAGGAAACCATTTCTAACCCTCAGACTTCAGAAGAAGAGAAAACTGAGAAAACTGAGACGCCAGCAAGTCAGGAGATTGTGAGTCCTGAAACATACGTTAAGCATCCATTACAAAACAGGTGGGGCATGTTTCCTTTAAATTTTGTAATAGCATGTTCTAAAACAGAATTAATTAGATATTTTGGAATACATTTTTTAAAATGAAGAATACATATCCACAAGTATCTTCCTTTTGAAAAGTTGGGGAACACTTTTATGTTAAATTACAGATCCTTTATGAAAACCTCTGAAATGTTGTATGTTCTCTTTATGTTTCAAGAAATTTCAGATGAAAAACACTACATAACAAGGTTCCAAATCACTGTCTGCGTTGCAATTTTAAACTGGAAAGTATAACATACTAACTTACCTTATGTTTCATATTATGATTTGTATAACATACAGTAACAATTTGAAGCACAGTGTTGACAGGTAAATAAGTTCTTGGTTTAAAAGTCAGCTAATTGTCCTATCTACAGTAGTTTGAGCCAAATTGTACTTTGGACTATAAATAGTATTTGACATACTTTCCCTATTCAGAATCTTAAAAGAATTTCAGTTTCTTCCCAAAATATTACTTTTGAATGCAATTAAAATCTTTGCCCCAACTTTCCTTGGTCATCTTAATAAAGGTAGAATGTGGGTTATGACTGGGTCAGTACTTTTAGGTTTTAATTGACAGAATAGAGCCTGCTAGTCTCAGAATTCTTCCAAAAAAATTTCAGTTGATGCAAAACTGCTAAGCTCTGGGAAATAATTGATTTTATCTAATTTTAATAAAAATTAAGACACATTTTTGTTTTTCCTTTCTCTGTTCAGTTTTTGGAGCACAACTTTCCACATATAACTCAAGGCCTTAAAACAGCTCTTGTTATGAAAAAAAGATGCACATGCCTGATTTGGTTAATATGTCTACCTCCTGTTTTTGGTCTGTTTAAAAATGTAAAGACAATCTTGAGCTACTATGCAAGGCACTAAATAAATTCAGAATTTCAGAAATGATATATAGCATCAAGTGATATAAAACTACAAAGGCGATTCAAGGAAATAATCTTAAAAATCTTATAAACCATGACTACAATAAACACTACTACTAATTAAATGTGCATATGAAATTATGTATGATAGCTTTTAATTCTTAGGAGGATTTCTTTTTCAGTTTCCAACTAGAATGATTTGTCAACAGTAATCCTTCCAAAATTGTATGACATCCTTCAACCTGAAGTGTTCTAATTTGAAAACCAATTTCTAAAAATAAGAATTTTGTGTCTCTGTGTATTACTTGCTTTATATACTGCATTTATTTATTCGATTTATGACTTCTGCATGACAACTTCAGTAGCATTTACAGATATAATGTCTATACGAAATATATCTATAAAGATACACTTTCACTTTTTCAAATGGGAAGGAATATTTCATCTGATTCAATGTAATCAGGCATGTTCAACCCATGCCACTAGTAATTTAAGACAGGGATTTTCAACCTCCAGTCTGTGGACCGGCACCAGGCTGCACAAACAAGCAAAGCCCCATCTGCAGGATGCAGGCAGCATCGAAACCAAGCCCCCTACAGTCCATGGAAAAACCTCTTTCTGCGGTACCGGTCCCTGGTGCGCAAAAGGTTGGCGGCCGCTGATTTAAGAGACAATAGTGTAGGATATGCGAAACAAAACACTTCATCTCTAGAATATATTGCTTTTGTCCGCATATTTTTTTCTTTGAAATTGAAATTACTTTCTTGTCAGAAAGACACATTTTCAAGAATACATGAAATTCAAAGTGACCTGTTCAGGGAAACCTTTTCAGAAACAAATGTCTTCAATCTATATGTAATTGCAGCACTGTACCTTAGATATTATGCATAGCATATATGTTTATAATTCCCATTTTATTTTCACATTTTGTTGATAGATTATGATACATTCATATTTGTGAATTGTCATTTTTAGTTACTGTTTTTCACTAGGTTTCCAGTATTTTGTGCAAGAAAATGCTTTAAAGCCTGAGTAGATCAATAGCTAGAATTGAAGTTTGTTCTCAATATTAGCTACTACATAAATGTTTCTGAGATGGTCAAAATTAGGAAATGAAAGCAATAATCCTTCCCATTGGCTGTTATTTCTCAAACATATATTAGATTGGCAGTCAGCAATATATGAATTTACAAATTGTCAATATTCTTGACAGAGTCAGTTGTATAGTAGTTTGTTTAAGGAAAATGGCAAGCTCTTAACTTAAAATTTGAATTACCTCAAATGCATTCTTTTGAATTACCTCAAAATGAGTGTTTTTGAATGTTAGCTTTGTTTAAGGTTTGTATTAATCCTTTGCAAAATAGAATTATTTTCCAGTAGGCTATTATTGCATTTTTAAAGGGATTATATAAAAAAGTAGCATTTTACCTGTTAATTGTCCAATTCTGTATTATAGCTTGTTTTTGCCATTTACTCTTTCTTTTTGCTGAATATATTCATGGTTACTATAGTTAGATCTATTGGTGATAGATGCTAGTTGATAGAATAAGTTGCAAAATCATGATTTTTAAATTTTTGAATAGGCCAATGAAACATGGCTACAAAATTTAAAATACAAATCCTTCCAAGCCTGAAACAATAATGAGAGTATCAACCACCTTCTGCAAGTCATACCTATTAGTAGAAACTTGACAACAATCAGTTTTATGATTATCAGACTTTAGGGTGGTACAATGGGTATGACATGTAATCTGATTCTTCCTCAGAACAATTGAATGCTATATTTTTCTTTTAGCAGGGGAGTTGGGAGTTGGTATAAGGAATTCTAATTTCTGAATCAGAAATTAATTGATTCACTTGTCAGCTCTAAGTGCCACCACAGGCTTATACGTTATTTAAAGTTATTTCCAATTATATAGTTCAAACTGATTCCTTTATGATCTGTTTCCAGAAAATGGAAATTTGGAAAAGGAGGGTAGTCACTATAGTCATTATATAAACATAGGTATGACTTCAGATTTATTCTATAGTACTGTTCACACTTAGAATCTCCCTTGTATGCTTAGGTGTTCATTGTTTAATAAAATAATGGAAATGAACATTAAATCTGTATATTTTTTTGTGTATTCTTGTTTTGTATTTTCCTTCCCAAATTTCCTTGTATACTATGATTTCAATCTCTACCTTTTAAAATAATTGTATGCCAATATAAAGTTATTTTTTTTTTCAGGTGGGCACTCTGGTTCTTTAAAAATGACAAAAGTAAAACTTGGCAAGCAAATCTTCGTCTGATCTCAAAGTTTGATACTGTTGAAGATTTTTGGGCGTAAGTAAAATTATAAATCAGACTTGAAACTTGAGTATCTTTTCATCTCATCTGTTTGTTATTGAGAATTATATATGAGAAAATATAGGGGAATAAGTTGAACGAGAGGGAATATTCAAAGACAAAAGTGAAGTGAATTTGTAAAGAACACCAATGTACAATTAAAACTTGCTCTGTAACTTTTAATTGGGTGAAACAGTGCATTATAGAGCAACAATTTTTGAACCAAAATATCAAATGGGCTAATTTACAGAATGCTTCAAAAATCTGGGACACATGACTCCCGTGGGATTGAAATTGGCAAATTTGTGTTTCTTCAATGCTTCTGGGCCACTGCCCAGGGGCGCAGTAAACTGGTCCAGCCCTAACCTTCCAAAGGCTGGCTAGATTGATCCCACCATTGGCTTCCAGAGGGCAGTCAGCCCTCCCTGGTCATGCTGGCAAAAAGTCAGAAGTTATTTCTTCTCCCACTGCTTTTTTGCCCAATCATCTGTTTCTCTGTTTAGGTAAGGAAATGTTTTTAAAATGATGACCCAGTGGATCATGGGTTATCTAATTTAGACTTAAGTTTGGGAAAGTTGAACGCATTATTAAATATTGTTACCTGCTACAATTATAAAAAGAGGGCACCTACGAAACTGCAAGCTATTGGCTCTGTGAAGTATTGGAAATCCTGTGAACTGCATTCTCAAGTATTGTGAAGAGTTTTTCTTTATTTTTTACACATACACACACAAAAACATACAGTGTATTTTTGCTGAACAGAGTATTTGGCCGGTTAACAAATTTAAACAGTTTTTGATCCTTACAACTAAAATTACAATTTCTATACCTCCTTTTTGCCATAGTAAAAGGAGCCTTGGTGGCGCAGCGGACTAAAGTGCTGTTAAAGTAGCACTTAGCTGCAAGCTGCCTGCAATTACTGCGAGTTCAAATCTCACCAGGCTCAAGGTTGACTCAGCCTTCCATCCTTCCGAGGTAGGTAAAATGAGGACCCGGATTGTGGGGGCAATAAGCTGACTTTGAATAAAAAAGAACACCGCTTAGGGAGGGCCAAAAGCTCTACTAAGCAGGTATCTACAAAAGTATGAAGGCTATTGCTTAACGCATTGTAAGCCGCCCTGAGTCTCCGGAGAAGGGCGGCATATAAATCGAACCAATAAATAAATAAATAAATAGTATTTATTTTTGTCTATTTTTTACCAATATTGCCCTTCATTTTCATCTCTAATTTTAACCAAATTCCAATTTTCCCTTCTATTCTATATTAAACCCCTTCTCATTGTCATCTGTTTTTATATCCACCATCATAATAATTAATTTTGTGATGTTACAATTGTTCAATTCTTATAGGAATAGTGAACTCATTTGTTTTATCTTATATTTTCTTAATTGATACAGTCCAACATTTTAATATAATCAATTACTTATGTAAATATCTTTTCCATTTGTATATTCAAACAAGAAGAAAAAAAAGAAAAAAGAATATGAACGTGGCTATTCCAATTAGTTCCATTTTCATATATCAAATAATTTTCCCCCTATGTTGCTCCGAACCACATCTTAATCATTTCTACTTTTACACGATATACAATTTAAAATATTTCATCTATTACAATTTCCTTAATTAAATTTAAAAATATTCTCACTGTTATCCTCTACCCATATTGCTTCCCCTATGTATTGTTTCAAGTCCTCATTTAATCATTTCTATACACACCACTATAAACCATTAAAAGTATTTCAATTATTACAATTTAAACTTATTCATATTTCTAAAAAAGTAAAGAAGAAGAAAAAACCTCATTATCTAGATTTCAAAAATACAAATGATAATATTCCAATTATTGTTCAATTCATTTTCACCATCATATGATTTACCATTATTTCTTACTACAATTCATATTTCAGTTCTATATACCTCAAATTCCTCTTTCATTTCTTTCTCCTTTTCTCCCTTTTCATTTTTATTTTTACCTTTTTCTTTCCCCTTCTTTCCTGTACTTTAAAATCCTGATCTCTCCTGTTTTGCCCTATATTTCCCATTATTCCCTCTCTCTTTTCTCTTTTTTTTATTTTCCCACTGTTTAGCCCGCTGTTTAGCCCAATATTGTCATTCTGTATATCAAAGTTCTGGATTCTTCTCTTCTGCCCTATATTTCCTGTTGTTTTCCACCCTCTTTCTCTTTTTTATCCTTTCACTATAAATCCCAGTGTAATCATTTAAGTTCTTTATATCCTTTCTGTTCCACTCTTCTTTCCATATTTGTCTCTTTCTATCCTCCCTATTTCTTTCATTGTTAATCCCAATGTAATCTCTAAAAACCTCTTTTTTATTATTACTATCCTCATATTCAAATACATTTTCATATTTAATCATATATTCTTTATCTTCTTTATTTTCAGCCTCTGTGTCTTGCTTTTCCGTCTGTTTCGTTGTCAGCTTGCGTATGCTCTATCTCGTTTTTTATGTCCTCAGATTTTAATTCCCCGTGGATCGGTGTAGTTATTTCTCTTCCATTTTCCATGACATCGCTTTAATCATTTCTCTATTTTCCTGTGCCATTTATTCTTTTTGAGTTAGTATTGTTCCAATTTTAAAAGTTCAATAGTATTCCTCCCCCCCCCCCCGCAAAGTCAAGCCGCTTGCAAACAAAAGAATCCTCCCCAAAAGTTCTCACGGCTGTTATCTGTGCTCCTGAAGGTGTCTCTCTGCAATCCACAATTTCCAGTTATCTAACAAGTATCCATTTGTTTCAATATATATTAACAATCTTAACCAGTTTCTCTTTTTCTTTTTAGCTTTAAAAATACCAAATCAGTTTTATAGCCCAGTCTAGATTTAAACAGCTCTTTTTCGTTTCTTTTTTCCTTTTTCCTTTTGTTCATACAGCACTTCTATTACAGGGCTTATTATCCATTCTCTTTTGTTTTTTTTTTTAAAGTTCACAAGAAAGAGGAGAGAAAAAGGATCTATTTCTTTCTTTCTAATCTTTTAATCAATCTTGGGGTAATTTCTTTCATTTTTAAAATTTTCCAAATTATTTTCTAGGTCGTTTTGTTCAAAGATCAATTTTCTGTTCGGGTTTTTGTCTCTTTAAAGATACGCTTCAATATCCTCTTTTCTTTCCCCCATGCTTATTAGTTGCCGTTTTTTCGCTAGGGGTCTTCAGGTTTAAAATTTTTTTTTTCCTTATTGTGAGTTGGTTGACACTCACCTGGCTTCAAAAACTCAGTTCGATTCACCGCTCCTGCTCAATGCTTAGTCCGGTTGCCCTAGCTTCGTGACAGCTGCCGCCCCCCGCCGCCAAGTTGTAGAGAGCTACCTCTGACCTTCGAGGAACTTGCCTGTTCCTCTTCATCTTCCGAGGTGCCTCTCCTTCATCCCTGTCCCTACAGGACGGTTCTAGTCCGAAGACCCCTTGGCGATGGTTCATCAGACCGGGTTTTTGCGGAGCTCATTGGAGCCCGCAAATTCCCCGACTGTCTCGCCGCGACGCTTCCGGTCGAATTCGCATTCTCAAGTATTGTGATGATGACAGTATGAATTAGTTTTTAAAGTAATGATTATATGACTTTAATTACTGTTTTTCTTTTAATAACATTTGCTATTAAGAATTATTCAAATTTAACCTCAAAATTTAAGATAATATATGTGTTTTTTGACATTTGCACATCTATAATCTTTAATATTTGTGGTAGTTCATTTCATTGATTGTACTTATGTTTTTTCCCAAAATAGGTTATATAACCATATTCAGCTCTCTAGTAATTTAATGCCTGGTTGTGATTACTCACTTTTTAAGGTACGTGGAATAAACCTTTGAGTCTATTTCATCTTGTTAGGTTATTTTGGGTATAATCTGCTAAGTAAAAGACTTTAAAGGATATATAATTTAATAAAATATTGTAAAAGTGTATTAATAAAACTTACTACAGCGTAACTTATTGACTAGTTTGTATGTTTATAATGTGGGATTTCTGTGTTAGGGTATATCTTAATATTATTTTGATATTTTCAAAAGCTGAGGGTAAAATACATAACCAAAATTTGTTTAAATGTTGCTGATCTTGTCTTTCCTATTTTACCAGTCACTGTCTCTATTTTCATAGTGTTGCAAATTAAAATATTTAATGTAGTTAGTATTTGATTTCCATTTCTCTGTCAGAAGAGTAACATTAATTTTTTTTAAACTGATATTTTTTCATGCATGACTTAAAATCTTAGTAATATAAAGATAAATAAATTTCAAATATTTAAAAATGAATTGTGTGAATTACACATGTGGATATTGTGTTTTATATTAAACTACACTTTTTAGGATGGTATTGAACCCATGTGGGAAGATGAGAAGAATAAACGGGGAGGGAGATGGCTAATTACACTAAACAAGCAGCAGAGACGAAGTGATCTTGATCGCTTCTGGCTAGAGACAGTAAGTGATTTTTATATTGTTTGCTCATTTTGGCCACATTCTAAATGGAAAGTCAGGGTGTACCAAATCTATTCAGATAATTAATTGACCATGGTTAGACCATTGCTACATCAGAGAGAATACAGAATAACAGAGTTGGAAGGGACCTTGGAGGTCTTCTAGTCCAATCCCCAGCTCAGGCAGGAAACCTTATACCATTTCTTCTTGGCATTACATTTTCTTCTTGGGTGGAGGCCTATGAAAACCATTGGTCTGGAGCTTTGTGAATCCTTCTAAATTCTGGAATTTGATTCAGGAGATGTATTACAAAACTTTTTTCATGTTGTCTTGGATTAACACATCATTGTCATCCTAAATTTATAGCAACGCTGGCAATCACAAAACTAATGGCATTGCAGTTATATTGATTCTAAGGAGAATGCTAGAGTCAATTTTAGAGACTTGGTAGCTGAAAATTTCATATCTCTGGTATGCAATGTATTTGGAAGCCTATAAAATGTATTTGGAAGCCTATAAAATATATTACAGACCTGTCAGTTGTCAGTGACCACTAGGGAAAGTGTGGAGAGCATGAGTTCTTGAATCCTTTGTCATTGCTTAATATTAGTGCTGCTTGGATCACTTCTCAAGAAATGAAATTTAGAGTCGAGGAATTGGCAACATCCTGAGTCACTGACCCATCTACTTCTCTCTTGTAGGAATGCATTGGAGAAACTTTTCCCAATGCTTTGATTTATTGATTCTTTTAAACTCATATTTCTTGTGTTTGCTTTTCTTTCGTATCAAGTATGCAGAGCATAGTGTTGAAATTCTTTTCAATATCTTCACTCATCATAGCCATAGCAGGTGCCTGCTTTATATATACTAATATAGTCTGTTTCTACTCTGTGTGTTTTGGGAAACACAAAGTAACTCTGCTCTGAGTCATATGACGAGGAAGGTGGAAACTTGAGTATGAATCATCAAGAAACATTCTAACAGTCCCATAGGACAGTGCTCCCCAAATTTTCTGGCTTGGCGAACAGGCAGAGGAGGAGATGGTTCTGTGTTAGTGGCAGGCACCGGTGTGAACACACATAACTCCCATTTGTACAAGTGACGGGCAGACACACCACTCATGCAAATGGAGCTGCAAGTTCAAGCACCTACAGGTCACACAAATGGAGCTGCACACGTGCATACTTGTTACTTGCACAGCCCAGTTCCGAATGAGCCACAGCCTAGTAGTGTGGGCCGCGGCTCAGGGACCCCTGCCATAGGATACATTTTTCTTGATTCATTTTTTTCCTCCACAACTCTCAGTCTGATCTTCAATTTTTGAATTTGATCTTTGTTTTGCTGGCTTCTTTCCCACCCTACTCCAATTGCCAAATTTAGACCTGTTCTAATATGTTTTCAGAGAGTCATCCTGAAGTGAGCAGGACATTTACAGTTATTTCTATTTGTTTTATCAATAGCAACCATTGGCAGTTTTTGTATTTTATTCAGTATTAGTGAACTAGGCATTCTGTTTTTTTAATTGCATGTGTGTGCTAAGAAACGCAAGACCACTATTTCTGAATTATTGCCTAATTATCTCTTCCTTAAGAAAACATTGGGTGTTTAGGGAGGAGGGAAATGCTTCTTCTGTTGCCCCACCCAGATCCAGCCCATTTTCTAACCTCACTCTTTCTGTCTTTCTCCAACAAATTTGGTCCCATTTGGTTCAGTTTTTGGGGAGATATTCTACCATTATCTAGGCAGAGTCCCAACTCCTCTCTATCTCTATTTCTTTTTACAGATAGATTTATTTTGGAAAATATTATTTGTTATATCAAATTGATGACAGCTTTGTCTGGTTGGCATTGGAGTGTCATATCTGAGATAAATTCTCTGGATAATGTGTAACTCATTGAATCATTCAAATTAGTCTGACTTGTTTGTTATGTTTTGGACCATAGATATCAATCACCTTTTCTTGCAATTGGTCAAATTATTTTAATATAGTTTTTCTTGAATCTGTTGACACCATGCTTAGATTTGTGAAGGCCATTGCCTTCAAGGAAGTTCTGGCAAGTGAATAGAACTTGGAAAATAAATGCATTATTTTTTAAAGGAAATGTTTCTCTTTTGGTTCATTCATTCATTCATTCACTTGGAGTAAAATTGTCTTCAAATCAGATGAATCAGTCAATGTTAGGTCACCTATGAATAGTTTTTTATAGCATGGTCTGGCATAGCAAGCAGGCTGTGTATATCCCCCCAAAATAAATACTGTTGGTATAAATGTTTCTGGATTACAATTTTTAATGCACTTGAGCTTTACTTCCCATTTTCCTTTGAAATTGAGTTGGCTTTATAGCTTTGATGACTGAAAATAAACCAGATTTTATTTAGTTCTTAACCTTTTTAGATATGAAATAGGATTGCACCATTTTGATTGGTTACCTTTAATGCTTCAAGTAGTACACTTCTTAGTGATTCATTTTTTGCTGAGGGTGTTCTTTAATGAAGCTGATATAATGCTTTACATATACCAGGCGTGCACATTTGAAATTATGACATAGGGTGTCATTAGCGTACTTACATTATGCAGCTTTCTGTGTCAGTAACTGACATTCCAAAGCTGTCTGTTTTCCAAATTGGTATCTAGAAACTGTGATGGAGTAAGTAAATTTCAGATAATTCCTCAATTTATGACTATTCATTCAGCAACCATTTGAAGTTACAACTGTGCTAAAGAAATGACTGGTCCTCAAAGTTATGGCTGTTGCAGTGTCCCTGCAGTTATATATCAAAATTCTGTCCCATTCATGCTTATGATTGAAGGCTACTTTGTTCCTTTGTTTTTACAAGTCTACCTACTCCTTGACCATTCTTGCCAATGGGGAAATGAGCTGCACGATGGAGGGGAGAACTTAACTGTTACATTTTTAATATCTTCAATACTTTAAGTGTCTTAAAGGGTTTTTTTTCTAATTGACTGGGCCCTCCCCTCCATCATGTGCCTCACCCTTTCCAAGATTTCACTGCTCAACCCTCATGTGCTTTCCCTAGTCACTATTTTTGGAGACAAGACTGAGCTTTTATTAGAGAAAACAAGAAAAGACACAAAATACGACTGGTGCAGAGATTTTGTATTTGGTGAATAAACTGTTTTGTTTTCTGCAATGCCCAACTCAACACTTATTCACTAGTTGCTCCGAAGTGGATAAACAAACAGTGGGGTTGAGAAGAGTTCTTGTGTACTTCTATTTGATTAACTGCCATTGTATAACACTCTCCTGATTGACTGGAGTATTCTGTGTGTCTATCCCAAGGTAGGGTACTTCTCCCCACCCCATGAATTTCGTCAGCTTTGCAGGAGGACAGCTGGGTCAAGAGTGAGCAGAGCCTGTGGGTAGAATCTGTCAATGCTGGACTTTCCTCCACTCCTCACTGAAGAGTGCTTGTAACTGCAGAGTGTGCACTGTGCCTCCTGAAAGCCTACTTTCCTCCCCTTCCTCCAGTTCTACTGCCACCCCAAACAGCACCTCTCACATAGCATGCACCTTGCTCTGAAGAACATTGCCAACTCTCCTTCCTTGCCTGGCAATGGAGAGTGCTGCAGTTGGCCACTCCGCTGCCTCCTCTCTGAATGGGTCTAGCAAGCTCCCTTTAAGCAGATGAGAAGGGAGAGGCTGCCCAGGGATGCACATGTCCTAGGGCAGCACCTTCACCCAGCACCTGTAGCCCAGAGCACCAGCAGGAGAAGGAAAGGGGGCAGTAGTGGAGGGCAGCACGGATATGTGGCAGAGTATAGGCACCAAAAGGGCAAAGTAGGGGAGATAGGCAAGAGGGTGGAATTGAAGCAAAGCTTAGTTTGGCAGGATAGGAGAAGTGTGAGGTCTAACTACTGCAACTATGACTATTGAAACTGCTGTTGCTAAACAGTAAACTCACAATGTTTCTTTTACAAACCACATTACTTAGCAATGGAAGTTCAGGTCCCAATTGTGGACATAAGTTGTGGGTAAAAGTGGGTGAAATTCAAAGTAGAAACTAATAGTGCTGGCCCTCTGGCACAAGCCTTTAAATCAGTGATAGTGGTAATCAGTGGTGGTAAAGAGCCTTGGTGGCACAGCAGATTAAAGTACTGTTAAGTAACACCAGCTGCCTGCAATTACTGCAAGTTTGAATCTCACCAGGCTCAAGGTTGACTCAGCCTTCCATCCTTTCGAGGTAGGTAAAATGAGGACCCGGATTGTGGGGGCAATAAACTGACTTTGTATAAAATAGAACACCACTGGGGGGGGGGGAGCCCTACTAAGCAGGTTTATGCAAAAAGTATGAAGGCTATTGCTTAACACATTGTAAGCCGCCCTGAGTCTCCGAAGAAGGGCGGCATATAAATTGAACCAATAAATAAATAAATAAATAATCTCTTGGTGTTAGATTAAGATCCAGGGGTTAGTTCTTTGACTATCTAGACTTATTCTTTGCTCTACCGTGGATGTTAATGTTTATCAATAATCCAGTTTACTTAATTATTTTTTTCAAAAGAGTTACCTTTCTTGTGGAAGAAAGGGGATTTTGATGGCTATGCCTCTTGTACTGTTCTTGAAACAATCTTATTATACATGTTAACCATTAAAGAAGCTCTCGGGTATAGATGGGCTTCTAAATCAAATCTCAGGGGAGTTAAAAGTGCCTTCTACTATAATAGGATTTTTTGTGTAGCAGTTTTTAACCAAGCAGTTTTTTTCTCAGTAATTTATTGTAATTTCACTTGGTGGTACATTAAAATCAGTAGAAATTTATGTTGTTATAATGTGTATTTTTTTTGGAACTATTCAGTTGTATTTTGTTATTTAGTTTGTTATTATCTTCAATTTTGTAGCTGCTGTGCCTTATTGGAGAATCCTTTGATGACTACAGTGATGATGTATGTGGAGCTGTTGTTAATGTTAGAACCAAGGGGGATAAAATAGCAATATGGACTACTGAATGTGAAAACAGAGATGCTGTTACACATATAGGGTAAGTTGATGTTGTGAAATTTCTGAATTGCTGCTTTAGAAAATACTGATGTTTCAGAAGCTTTGTTTTTATTTTTTGTTAGTTATGGTTTAATTCAGATATAAATTGTGTTCAGGAAAGGAAACAGATCAACTTTATAATTTAGGAAGCTCATTTGTTTCAGTACATCAAGATTTGGGGTATAATCCTAATCTGTGTTTAGTGAAAAAGACTTCTAGTGTCCTTGTCATGCAAAAGAATTAATACTGATTTTGGGAGGGCTGCTGTCAAAATTATGGCTGTTTATATTTGAACCAGTTCAGAATTTGAAGCAGACTATGGTACATACTTTTTTTAAGGACTCTCAAGGTGATACATGAAGTAGCAAATGTGCCTAATAAGGTTACATGGCAAATAAAGCCAGTTTGGATAGCAGCTAACATTCTGTGCTAGAAAATCAGGAGACCTATGAATTCTGGTCATCTTTTGATCATGAAAGCCAGCTGGATGACTTTGGACTATTCACACTCTTACCCCAACCATCCTCACAGACTTTTGAGAAAAAGATGTGGGGGCATTAAATAAATACACTGTTTTGAATTGATAAAAAAGATAACATAAAAATCAAATAATGATACAGGTAGTCCTCAACTTAAAACAGTTCATTTAGAGGCCATTCGAAGTTATAGCATCACTGAAAAAAGTGACTTATGACTGTTTTTCACACTTCCGTACAACTTGTTGCAGCATCTCCAGAGTCACATGATCAAAATTCAGACACTTAGTGACGGATTCATATTTATGACTTGTTGCGGTGTCTTGGGGTCATGTGATCACCTTTTGTGATGATCTGACAACCAAAATCAAAGGGGAAGCCAGATTCACTTAACCACTGTGATACTTACTTAACAATTACAGTGACTTAATAACTGGTAAGAAAAGTCATAAAATGGGGCAAAAATCACTTAGCTGTCTTCCTTAGCAACAGAAACTTTGGGCTCAATTGTGGTTATAGGTTGAGGATTACCTGTATTATATTTTATGGCAAAATAATTTTTCCAAATATTTTTTTCATATTGATATTCTATAAGGTTCATCTAAATAAGAGAATTAAGTCATAGCCCTAATGAACAAACTTCATTGCAATGATAGTAGCTTTATCTTTCATGTGTTAGTATAAGTGCAGTATAAAATAATTAAATGCAATATCAAAAATAAATGCATGTATTCACTTCAATCTAATCTAAGATCACAGCTAAGATAAACAAGCCTCAGTGTTCTGAATAGCCTTTATCAATTTTTAACACATATCAAAGAGAATTCTGCATTAAAATTGTTTAGTTTCACAAAGATGCATTAAAAATAAACATTTTAGCACCTTTTAAAATGAGTTGATTCCAGATGACTAACATTTAAAAAAAAACACCTTTCACTCATGCCATGGCTATTTTATCGTAAGGAGGTGCCAGCTGAATAATTGAATTGAGCACAGGAATAAATGTTTTGAGCTGATTTTCCAAGTAACAAAATGCTCCTATACATAATTCAGTAAGATTATATCAGCAACTTCTATTGACATTTTTGCAAATAGCCAAAGTAGAGAAAGGTAGAAGTAATTCAGACGTCCAGAATACTGCAATTATGAATACAAATCAAGGGAGCAGAAAGAGCTGTAAGGTAATTTGGTTAGTAAACTGTTTTAGTAATTCAAACTTGAGACAATTGGCATGAATCAGCTGTTTTGCTATCATTCTGATGGGGAGCTGACAAACTCTTATGAACATTAAGCTACAAGTTAAGATAGTTTAGTCACTTGGGCTTTAAGTGAAAGTCCCTCATGAGTTTGAACTCTGGGTTGCTTTCTACTGAGGAGGCTCAGCTGACAGACCTAAAAATGAAAGTGGTGGTATAATCAGGAACTTAGGAAGGCAGTGATCTTTAGATGTAGGAACCCCTCCTGGTTCCTATATGGTTTATTAATTTCCAAAACAGGAAATGTCATCATTTGATCATTCTTGTAAATATTAAAGGCTTCTGTTTTTTGTTTGCTAATCAAATAAACAGTGACTAAACCAAATAGTGCTAATGCTTGTTTATGTGAAAATGTAAGCCATCTTTCAAAGAAGCATGGTTTAAGGGGTGTTTAGCAAAGGATCACCTGTATATGTACTGGATGTTTACCACATAAAATTCATTATATGCTAATATGGCTGTTATCTGATTGTGATAAATGATAAGGTCAAATACTGGGTGAATAGTGGAATGACTTTTGTTTAAAAGAAATGTTAAAAAATCTGGTATGTTGCATTTGGAGTTTAAACAATGAACATTAATGCCATGTTTTGTTACGAACAATGCTACTTAAATTTATATTTTGTGTTTTTAATTTCCCAGGAGAGTATACAAGGAAAGGTTAGGACTTCCTCAAAAGATAGTGATTGGTTATCAGTCCCATGCTGACACAGCTACTAAAAGTGGTTCCACCACTAAAAATAGGTTTGTTGTTTAAGAAGACACCTTCAGAGTATTTCATAGGAGACTGCGTCAAGCAATCGAGATTTGGGAGCTGAACCAAAGCCTCTATAAAAGCAGAGTGGACTGCATTTAAATCTGATTTCCATCTAAATGTTGCTAAATTTGTGAAACTCTCATTTGCTTTGTCTTGTACTTCTGTTTTCTTCCTCACCCCCACCCCACCCCATTTTTTGGCTGAAGGTAACCTTTTCCAATCAAAGAATTTCAGTGCAACATTTGTCCCTCAAATCCATATATGTCTCCCTAACCCATTCTCTGATGCTTCTTAAGAAAATAACTATTATATTAAAAAATATCCTGAAAACAGTGCCATTTCTACAGGGGAATAAACTACTACTTTTTCATCTTTTCACTGTATGCAATAACATGTTTTGCTGGTTTGAAAGAAAAGTATGATGCATACATTTTTCTAGCAAATCTTTCTTTATACAGCATGATCATTGCTGTAATTGATGCTGATGGCTGCTAGATTTAATTTATTTGTTTCCCTTTTCTGATAACATTAGTGATATTCTGATTTCAGTTCTTGCTCATGTAACATTGGTGAAGGATCTGGGAATATGACAAAAGGTTTAATAAACATAATTTTGTGCATTCTATGGTAATTATTTTGTAATATCAAAGCTTTGCTACAAATTTCATGCATTTCAAGTCAAATCAGTGATATGTTTGTGTGATTTCCTGAACATAATTGTGGATTTTAAAAAATGTTAACACCAGAATTACATTCCTTACTAGAAATAGTATTCCTGTTTTTTGTATTTTATGCTGTATTTTAACACTTTGTATTCCTTAGGTTAAATTTTGCTTTGGTTTAAGTACGGCTCAAATAGAAAAGCAGTCCCATTCATATTAAGACAGTGTACAAAACTGTAAATAAAATGTGTACAGTGAATTGTCTTTTAGACAAGTAGATTTGTCCTTTTATTTCATTATACTGAAGTGCTTTGTACTACTTTTGACAAGATAGTCTCTGTTGTGGCCTCTGTTGTAGTGTATATTCTATAAAAGGATAAGTCTTAAACTACAGTGAATTCAAATCCTGGATTTGAATTACATAGTATTATATCCATATGCAATTCTTTGCTGTGGTTATAATTAGTATTAATATGTTCCATGTATTGTTTAGCTGCCAGGCTAGCATCTCTAGAAACCAAATGGATATCTGAAAGTGCGCCTGGAGCAGCAAATGAATAACAGCAACAAAACCCTCTGGGTCTTGCTAAATTTGGGGGGAGGGGATATAAATTAGTCAATTACACATTTATTTTGAGAAATGTAGCAAAATGTTATTCTGGCACTTAGTGCAGTTGTTGAGACAGTGGCAGATTAAAACTTATTTAAAGGAGATATTCCAAAATTGTCAATTTCAGTGTAAAGTGTAATGGTCGGATGATGTCATATTTCCTATACTGAGAAGGAGATATGAGGAAGTCTCGAAGATTTTTAGCTGGCCTATAGCTAAATGTTTTCGCCTGAATATTACCCATCAAGGCAGTTTTGCTGTCTCCCTGACTTTAGCTATATTACCTTGGAATATTTGCCTCCTTTGCTATAAATGTCTTAGAAATTTTGCCTAGTTATCCTGATTTTTGCCTTTTGGTTCTTGCAGTTTATCTAGCACTAACCCAAATAGCATTTTGTGTAAAAACTGATGCTGTATTCTTGCAGTTAATACTTCCCCTTATAATAAACAAAACAGCTCTTGTATTAAAGCAAATGTGGTCTGTACTAATGTCTAATTCTATTTGAGAAAAGGAAATGATTGACCAGTGAGAACCCAGTTACATCTATCAGGGCAGTATCCATGGTATGAGAAACATTGGTTCATGGTAATTTGAGGACTGCATATAAAACTTTCTGACTGCCCGATAGAGAAATCATGGCTGCATATTGTAGTCTCTTCTTGAAAATATAATCTGATGAGTTTTGGAAGAAATTGTTTAAATATTTGCATT
Source organism: Pantherophis guttatus (assembly GCF_059756535.1). Classification (NCBI taxonomy): domain Eukaryota; kingdom Metazoa; phylum Chordata; class Lepidosauria; order Squamata; family Colubridae; genus Pantherophis; species Pantherophis guttatus. The sequence continues at coordinate 20,295,297 of NC_142070.1, read as the reverse complement.
AAACAAACCCTAACTAGATAAATAGAGGGTGATGAATGCAATCTGGAAAAGGCTGGATTCTCCCCTCATCTCTTATCCCTCAGCAATCCTTTACTGATTTAAATTGCTCATTTGAGGATGTTTGCCTTAAGCAATAAAAATAGCAAGTGCAGGGGTTTTAAGAGTCAGAAAGTGTGGGCTAAGTTAAAAGCGATCCTTTTAACATCTTTTAACGCTCTGTCTAACATAGTTTGCTGAGTTGGTATTTGGTGGCTATAACGATGGGATGCTGGGAGCTGACCTCTGGATTTCCCATTATTTATTGCAATGTACCATGAAAGGTGACTGAGTAAATCTCCAGGTAGTGAAAACTTATAGAATCAGTTGCAACGTGGCTGAAGGTTTTTGATTCTTGTCTTCTGCCCTCACTTGTCTTCTATTTTATTATCATATCTAGTCATTAGCTCCCTCATCCCTATTTTTACCCAAATATTCTGAATAATTATGTCTAATATTTTTTACTGAAGTGTTATGCTATATTTTAGTATTTTCCATCATTAAAATATTTGTTGTATGGTATAAAAGCCAGTTTGGTGTTGTGGTTAAGGCATCAGGCTAGAAACAGACTTAAGTTCTACTCCTACCTTAGTCTCAAAGCCTGTTGGATGATCTTGGGCTAGTCACTTTCTCTTAGGTCTAGGAAGAAGGCAGCGACAAAACACTTATGAAAGACTGGGAATCAGACCAAATTGAACAGAAAAAGAAATCCGTGCCTTATACCGTTTTTTAAACTTAATGGTTGGATAAAATACTACATATGCTTGAATAAGGGTGTTTCTAACATTGTATGCTTCTATTAATGCAGCCTATTTCTTCAATTGTTTACTGTGTTGCTATACTTGAGGCATTCAAAAATGCAGAGCTTTGTGAATTTTATTGGCTGATTCAAAATAAGTTATTATAGACCCAGTTTTTATTGCAAGAATCTTTGGTTTCAAATTCCATTTTCTTCCAGGTTTGGCAAACATACAAGTATACTTCTAATTCACAGGATGGATGTGATTAGGGATACTGTGTTATATGTACATCCTAATTAACCCTTTGCTATGTTCGGGATGGGCAGTTTTCCATTTAACAGCTGGAGGGTCCCAATGATACAACTACATTTTTCACCCTGACTTCTTAACTCCCCTAAGAGAAAATGCCACTTTCACAATTAAAAATTCTCCAAGCAACAAGCTCATACTTTGATGCGGTGACTTTGAGAGGTCTAAGCAATTTTTTTAATGAAAATAGTGTGTTACTATTAATAGCTGTATATCTCTACCCCTCATCAATTCAGTGATGCAGTGGATGTGATGTGCCGGTGCCTTGAGGCTGTGAGGGCCTGGATGGGAGTCAACAAGCTCAGACTTAACCCAGACAAGACCGAGTGGCTGTGGGTATTGCCTCCTAAAGACCATGTTGATTGTCCATCCTTGGTTCTCGGGGGGAGAAATTGTCCTCAGAACGGGCTCGCAATTTGGGTGTCCTCCTAGACTCAGCTAAGATTAGAGCAACATCTGACAGCTGTGGCTAGGGGGACCTTTGCACAGGTTCGCCTGGTGCACCAATTGCAACCCTATTTGGATCAGGAGGCTCTCCTCGCAGTCACTTATGCCCTTGTCACCTCACGGTTAGATTATTGCAACGCGCTCTACATGGGGCTACCCTTGAAAAGTGTTTGGAGACTACAGTTGGTCCAGAATGCAGCTGCGCGAGGTATCGTGGGTGCGCCTAGATACACCCACATTACACCAATTCTCCACGAGCTGCACTGGCTCCCTATTGGTCTCTGGGCACAATTCAAGGTGTTGGTTATTACCTTTAAAGCCCTACATGGCTCAGGGCCAGGTTATCTTCAAGACCGCCTTCTACCACATAGCTCCCAGCAACCAGTAAGATCCCACAGAGTTGGTCTCCTCCAGGTCCCATCAGCTAAACAATGCCGGCTGGCGGGCCCATGGGGAGGGCCTTCTCTGTGGCTGCCCCAGCTCTCTGGAACCAGTTACCTCCTGAGGTCCGGACCACCCCCATCCTATTGGCCTTCCGAAAAGTAGTGAAGACCTGGCTTTTCCGGCAGGCCTGGGGCCGTTGATCTCGCTCTTGTGATCTGGCGAGATCCGGCCATGAATGGTGTGAATGGGTTTTAATGTTTTAATTTTTAAATGTTTTTATAATGGTTTTTTAAATGCATTGTAAGCTGCCCTGAGTCTTTGGAGAAAGGCGGCATGTAAATTAAACAAATTAAATTAAATTAAATTACTTATCGAAATCTTCCTGCTCACATTCTCATCTTTATTTTTTGCTGTGAAAGCATTCAAAAATTGTACTGCAAAAAATTGCAATGCAAGGTGCAGTCTTAAAAATCCTGGTTTGTCACCATTTGAGTCTCAAGTTAGCAGCATGATTTATGAGCTGTGTCTTCCCCAATTCTGGCTTAGCAAGTAGAATTCCACTCAAGTTTGTCCTGACAGTGAAGAATATCATCTAAATTTAATTTAGATGTACATTCTAAAAGTATACATGTATTTATATTTACAAATAGTGTTGGTCTATTGCCAAAAATGGCTACAGTACTTAAAGGTTAAAGTGATATTGGCTGTCATAATAATCACACCATGTGATAGAATTTAAATTCAAATGAATAATGGATATTAAATTACTAAAATATGCTAGGGGGTTTTTGTTTCTATCTAGTTAATAAGACATTCTATACTTTTAATACTGTAAATATGTAAAAGTTTAAACTATATTTTCTGAAATGGTGCAACACTTATCCAAGAAGAAAAAACAAAGACCACGGAAGGGATCTTGTAAATTGACCTCAGAAGCATAAATCCCAGGATTCTTAATTACACAATTAAGGATAACTTTGCCCCAAGAGTGTCATTTCATGTCCCAAATACTGCCAAGGGAGTTCTCAGATTAATTTGACACGTCTTAACTTTGGGGGAGCGAATTCTGATGTCAGAATAGCTCAACACGGCAAACAATGCAAGGATTATGTCTGGTGGGGAAAAAAATCCCTCTTCCTTTCACCTCCTCCTCCAACAGGAAACCATAAACTGGTTACAACACTGGAAACGATACTCAAAACGTGAGATACTTGATCTCGTTAAATAATTAACAGTGGGAGAGTTCACTTTAGACTTATTTTCACTGCTGGAAGCGGCGTTAAATGTGGAATTGCTCTCAGATGTTGCACCAAAATGTGCAACTTTTACAAATGGTAGGTTGGTTGGTTGTTTTTTCTTCATTTAAAGTTATTGTTAAAAGTGACTTGGTTGAAATGGAGTGAACATTTGGTGTGAGCAGATGGTGGTCAGGTCAATTGCTACACTGTTTTCTACTTTTAAACATCTTACAACAGAAGGAGAAAAGGCTTTCTTCTGCAGCTAAAAAGCCAAATTGGGGCTGAGAGAAGTGGTCCTCTTCCCCACACCAGCATGGCTGCTTGTTCACCTGGCCTTTCAACAGGAGGTATCTCTCAAGGTCTTATTTTTGCTCCTAATCTGTGATGTCCTTAGCTCTTGGTAATAAGAGTTAGGAAAAACTGGCAATATTTGTTTTCTCTGGATGAACAGTTAAAAACTTTGAATGTGTTTTTAGTTCTATTTCCCTCCCTTTTCTGGCCAAAGTGATTACTATTTGGTAGCAGCAGGGTTGTCAAACTCGCGTTGTCACATGACGTATCGCCACTTTTTCCCCATTTGCTAAACCGAGGGTGGGCGTGGCCAGCACGTGATGCATCTGGCCCGCGGGCCAATAGTTTGACATCCCTGGGTAATGATATGCTGTCAGTGCGCGTGGCACTTAGGTTTTACCAGTATTTATTCTGCAAGAGAAACAGGGAACTTCTTGTAACATGCAAATCCAGAAAACATTGGTTCATGGAAGTTTAGCAGGAAATTTAGCATATTGCATATTTGTGCTAGTCCAAAAATGAATACTTGGCCAAGCCTTCAGTGCTTGTGATGAATATACAGTGTTTATATATTCTCATGCATGCATAAAAATGTAGAACGAGATTTGACAGGTAGTTTTTTATGTGCAAATTATTTTCAAAATCCATACCTTGCCATTTACTGGCCAACTCTGATGCGTTCTTTTTTAAAATGTACCTAATTAGACAGAACCACACTCAAGAAAGCCACAAAAATACTTGACATGGTGTCTTTATATTTCCCATGAAGAGAGATGTTTAATTTTGTAAATGATAAAGGAGTGCTTCCAATATTCTATTGCTTTCTTTTTTAGCATCACTATCATAGTTACTATTATAATATTAATATTCGGTTGCTATCAGTAATGCCTATTATTCTATTACCTATATAGAATGTTCTATACTTCTATTAGAATGCGTCAATGTTTTTTATTTCTTAAGCCTGTTCTGCCTTAAGTAAAATCTCCCGAGATTTCTTTTTCTGTTAATGTCCAGCATGTAAACCTCTTAACTCTTTTTTACGTTGTCTTGCTGGTCTGCTACTTTTCCTCTCCTTTGGAAGGAAAAACTTTCATTCAGGTGCTGTACTCCATTTGCAGAATGCCAGAACCCACATTTCCACATCAGTTTCAAGGTTGTAGGTTTATTGACAATTCTGCAATGCTGATACTGGGGAGGGAAAGACAGAGTAGAGATGCCTGCAATTTTATTAAGCTCTTCCCAAGATAGCTTGGAAAAGAGACTCTTGGACCTAAAAAAAATATACAATCTACTATTTGATCAAATTCCTGTCAAAAAAATCTTAGATGTCAATGTCATTTTTTTAAAAAAACTAAGTTTAAAAAACACAGCTTTTGACTATTAAATGCTGAGTTTTGCTTGAATTTGGCTACCTAGGGCTGAGTAACTCTATTATGATTTGTAAGCAAAAATGATTTAGTGGCTGAATTTGTATGATATGTTTATTGATGATAACAGCTGTGGTTGAGTAGCTTCTGGGGTTGTGCACCACATTGTAGTCTAAACTAACTCCCTCACTTGAATTCACACAGCATTGCTAAGCAACTTCATAGTTCACTGATATACCATAAGTTTAGCTAGTTGTAGCCTAAATCATGGTTAAAATGAATTACAATTTAATCAGCATGAAATGCAATGGAAATTTTAAATCCATCAAAGTTTTATTCTTTTTGCTTACTAAAATCTTTGGAATAGCAAATATTTATTTAGAAGTTGTAAATGCTGACTTGCAGTTGAGTTAGTTTTATGGACGTTTATAGTATTCTATCATATGTTACAAATGTGACTTGGGCAGTATTAAAAATTTATCAAATAAATATTCCTATAGCCATATAGATTTTCCTTCTTCATTGGCAAGCATTGCATATGTTCACTATGTAACATTAGCAACCGAAACCCTATATTCACTCGTAAATTGCCCAAAGCAAACTGCATACTTATTAACACTTGATAATGTTACCTAATTGGGTAATGAAATGTCTGCCAGAAAATATTGAAGCTGTTTGGATGAATGCTGAATCTCTTTGCAGTCTTACTTATTTATAATGTATTTAAATTTGTAAGGCCACCCAGCTGCACATTAACTATGTGCAGAGTGCAACTTAAAGTCTCTTAACTAAAACCAAAAGGAAAAGAATAAACGTAACAGGGAACAAACATAAACCATAACCAAAATATACCATACACTTTGGGTGAACACATCTGGATAGTTCCTAGAGCCTGGGGGACAGGGGGGACCCATCTTTCAAGGATCTTTTAAACAACCGCAGAATGAGGACAGCTTTTGAAAGCCAGCTTTACTGAATTCATTGAATTGGACTTCTAAATAAACAAGTAGAACAAGGAACTGCAATATACCATCCTAAAAATATTTTGGCTGCCTTGGGGGGGTGGGCAGGGGAGAATATTATTAAATAGAGTAGGAAGAGGTTCAAAAGATTGCATTGTAAATTGTGAGTAGGTGTCACAATGTAGCAGGACTTGCTGATAAAACATATTGTACGTAGCAAGGCAGTGCCTGGATGCTTAATTTTAGAAGGCAATGCTTATACGAGTGATGGTGAACCTATGGCACATGTGCCAGAGGTGGCACGCAGTGCCCTCTGGGCACGCGAGCCATCGCTCCAGCTCGGCTACGTCACACATACGTGTGCACCTCCTGCCGGCCAGCTGATCTTCAGATCTCTGCTGTGCATGCAAGGGGGTGCACGCGGGGAGGGTGTGCATGCGCAGGGGCAGGTCACATGCAGGGGGTGCATATGCATGCCATGGGGGTGAGGCGCATGTGGGGTGCGTGTGCATGCATGGGGGCGGGGCGCATGCAAGGGGTTGTGCACACCTGTGGGGGAGTCACTTGCAGGGGACGTGCGTATGTGAGGGTGGGGTGTATGCATGGGGCACGGCACGCATTGCATTTTGGGGGTGCATGCGCACGCTTTGGGCACTCGGTCCGGAAAAGGTTAGCCATCCCTGGCTTATACACTGAACTATGGTGTTTGAAGTCAGTTGCAGTGCAATTATAAATTCCTGCTTTTATTCTGGGAAGACGGCATAGGGTGGTTAGTGTCATCAGTAGGATTATAACTAAACCTCCTTGCTGGATATAAATCCTAGCATTTGAAAAGTGACAGAAAAACAGTATGCCCCGTGAAAATACAGGCGTGGGAGAAGACGCCAAAGGAATACGAAACTATGACTCAGCAGCTCCTGACGGCCTCTGCTGTTTAACCGCTCTTGCCAGCTGTGACTACCTTATGGCCAAAGGCTAGGAAAAGCAACCCTGCTATTAATGCATAATGTCATACAATATATCCTGTTCTTGTACGAACATGGAGAGATGCTAGAAGGAAATTTGTTTTACGGATGCTTACTTTTTTCCAGTATTCGTCAGACACAAGGCTCTGGGCTTCCTGCTCCAGGCTCTAGGTTGCTTTGCAAAACAGCTCTTCTGTTTTAAGAGTGGGTGTTGTGGACCTGGGCTTCTGCAAGCAAAAAACAAAATGCATATTGATTTACTGAAGTTCTGTAGTGAGGCTTTATTACAAAATAAAATGAATCCAGGGCTTAGACCGTGTGAAGGAGTCATAGCTAGCAGCACACCTGGGGATGAGATTGGTAGGGTCTCAATCACATATAATGTTTATTATGATGATGCATTTTTAAAAAACCAAGGGAAAAAATTAAAAATTACAAAAGGGGGGGGAGAGGTTAAAAAGGAAAAATAAAGTAGATAGGGAATTTATAAGCATCATAGAATTAAGTTAAATTTCTCAATAAATTGCACCATTTGGGTGCTCCACCACTGGAGGCTTTCAAGAAAACATTAGGCAACAATTCGTCTGGGATGGTATAAGGTCTCCTGCCTTGGAAAGGGGGTTGAATTAGAAGACCTCCAAAATCCCTGACAGCCCTATGATTCTTATGATTTAAAAAATACCAACATTGTTGAAATTTGAATAGTGTCTAAATATCAGCAGAAGTAATCAAAGTATAAACTACAGCATGAGTTTAAGTATTATTGTAATTTCTAACTTAGTAATTAAAATATCATGTTAAGAGAAACCCAAATTTTGGATATGGTACAAGCCCATATATAGTTATAATCCATAACTGATTTCCAGATTGAATTCAATTCTTGCCAGATTTGCTTTTATAATACAAACTTATTATAGATATTGAGATAGCTTAATTAGCTATTCTCCGAAGGAATCAAATGCACTTTCCAATAGGAAGTGTACAGCAAGGTTAATTTACTATACTTTGTAGTAATATTATATTTAGTAATACATAATAAAAATAGCAAGTGAGAAGAGAGAGAGAATTTTAAAATATGTTTATTCTGTTTATTTTCCAAAATGGTTGAGCTTTATAGCATTGCCATCAAATATGAAAAAGATCCAAGCTGATCATTTTGTTTCCAACAATTTTTAGAAAATCAACTATTTTGGCAATCAATACTGGAATATTATGCTGCAAATGAAATATCCTACACCAATTTTCTCTAGGTATAATATTTATGATTCATCTTGAGTTAAAATTTTTGTTGTATATCAGTTCTGTATCCATTTGATCACACCATCTTTCACTTATTCAGTTTCTGAGTCGAATTTCAACTATTTAGAAATAACCAGAAAATGCTGCAAATGTAAGTCATATGGAATATTTTTGATGCAAGGAAAATATCCAAAAATGGCTTCTTACTACCGTACTTACATGAAGTGCACCCTGATCATACTGTATATGAAGTATTAAGAATTGATTTCCACCTGCTTTTATTCAATTGTCCCTGTTTCTGATGGCAAATCTTGCTCAGGCTGGTTCATGTGGCAATCTAAGAAAAGACCCTAGTAACTGTAGAGATTAACACCAACTGATAAGCAGCAAAAGAAGTTTCTGGAAAAAGCAAAAGTTTTTCTTTTTCTCAATGTCACTATCTACAACCATATTTATAATAATGAACACCACTCTAAATATTCTTAATCAAAATTATTCATAAAAGTTTCTTCTTCCATTGTTATCTGTTTCAGTGATAATCATCTCCTGAGTTTTAAGGAGAGAGTGTATTGGTTAGGAATTTTACTTCTGTGGGATTTACTCTGTACTATCTTTGCTATCCCTTAGAAACCAACTTTGTTTAGTTTTAAGAGCACGTGATATTAACCTCCAGAAATTGTGGGTACTCCAACACTGAAGGTTTTTAAGAAGGGATTGGATAACCATTTGTCTGAAATGGTATAGGATTTCCTATCTGAGCAGGGGGTTGGACTAGAAGACCTCCAAGGTCCCTTCCAACTCTGCTATTCTGTTATATTCCGTTCTGCTAACCGCCTGAGGTTGTTTAACTGGAAGTTTGTCTGGTTGTGGTTTGCTTTTAAAAATATTTTTAAGAGTTGGCTTATTCTGCTGTATTTTTCCTGTATGATTTTGCAGTTTGATACGGCTGCAAAAAAGACAAATGCCATTTGAGACTGCATCAATGTAAGTAACATTTCCAAATCATCAACAAAATAATTGTTCTGCTTTGCTCTACACTGATCAGATCACACTTCAAATATTGTGCCCAGTTTGGGGTCCTGGGTTTCAAAGAAATAAGATAAACTGGAATTCTTCTGGAGAAGGAGCCAGGAATTAGAAATGAAGGAATTGAGGATATTTAGACTTGAGAAGATTGGGAGGAATAACATTATTCAAGTATTTAATAAAATATCACACAGATGGCCAAGTAATCTAAGCTAGTGTTTATCATTTCCTTCTGCTTCAGAAAATCATATGCCTCTGTGATGCTCTTTCCTTCATGACCATACATGGGGAATCAGCAAACATAAACTGGTGATGTATATGAGGACTAATCTGAGTGTGTGTTTAGGACTGCAACTTTAGTCAGAGAACTATGGCAGCTTCCAAAATTCAGACATTCATTCATGGTGAATAGATCCACCTTAATCATGCTATCATCATAGAAAGGGCAGCTAAACAAAAGCCTCTCCAAACATGTGAAAATTTCAGTGCCACATCCAATTCAGGAATGAGAAATTTGTCAGATTTATGAAATGATTAGTTAACTACTGAAACAGACTATCCAGCAGTTTCCTTCCTCTTAGCCTGGAAGTGAATGCCAGGAACATGATATAACCTAGATAATCCTACACCTTTCACACCCCGGGTGATGTACAGAGGGTTCCTGAGTTATTTTTTTCCCTCCTTGACGCCTAGCTAGCCTGAAAGATGGTATCAGCATCTATAATTAGGAGGTGATCTGTGATTAGTAGCCTGTGTGCCATTTTTTCTTCTTGAGACATTTGACTTGGCATACCAGTTTCTCAGGAGGTTATAGAAAATGCTGGGTGTTCAGAAGCTGAGCTGTCCAACCACTCCTTCCCTCTCTCTCTCTAATCACTCAGATAATATATTAAGTTCACCTGCTTTTTTTTTTTTTTTGGATGACAGTGCTGTTCCCAGAAATTTTAGCTGTATAATTTAAAGCAAAATTGTGCTTTTGCTGATATTTGTCACAAAGCCATTAGTCATTAAAGAGGAAGCTTTTGTCTTGACTAAATCCAAAGCAAAGGGTAAGTAACTCACAGATTGTATATGGCAGGGGTGTCAAACTCAAGGCCTGGGGGCCGAATCCAGCCCAGAGGGTGCTTAGATCTGGCCCAGGGGGCCGCTCTGGAAATAGCGAAGGACTGGTCCGCGCGGCACGGTGCCTCTGCCAGCGAAAATGGAGCTCAGGAAGGCCACATGCTCTGTTTTCATTGTGTTGTGACCGCAACTCCTGAGCCTGTCCTAACAGAGGAAGAAGACGCAGAAGGTGATAGGGAGGAACTGATAAGGCCTCCCTCTCCAGGACCCTCCTCTCTGGCAATGCCTCAGGTTCCATCCGAAGGCCAAGAGGAACAGCCTGGGATATGCCAGGAGGAAAGCATATCGGAACAACAACAGATAGGGAGCGAGGATGATGAATCCTGGCTTGATCCTAGGCAGCGTCAGAGAGAGAAGCATGCGCAGCAACAAAAGAGGCGTGGAAGGGCCAGAGATTAAACTGAGTCACTGAGCCACACCCCACAAGGAATAAAAGTGGGTGTGATTGCTCTTCAGGCTTTGTGACAGTCAAAGTTAAAAACCTGAGAGTCACATCGCGTTACCTGAAATATGGCTTGTGCATATTTGGATTGGACCTTGGCTAACTCTTGCTTCGTGGATTACTTTTTGCTACTGAACCGGACTGAGGATAAACTCTCTCTTGCTTACTGTGAGTGAAAACTGACTTGGCAGGCATTTCGCAGTTTACTGCCAAAACTCTTATCTGCAAGGGTTTCTAGTCTGATTGCTTAATAAAATATTGGCAGGCGTGCCTGGTTGTGTGTTTGCCTGTGTGGGGAAGGGGGACAGAACACATTGGCAGAGGGCTGCAGAAGGCCATCGTGGTTGAAAACGGAGCCTCGACAAGTGACGTTGAGGTGGCCACACCTACCCTGGTCATGGCCCCTGACCACCACCACACCCGGCCCCCTGAGATCAAACACAACTCTGATGCGGCCCTCAATGAAATTGAGTTTGACACCCCTGGTATATGTTTTCTAGCTAGACGCTCATTAAGCCCAAAAACATCCAGAATCATGCTACTAATATTCACTATGAGGTATGATATTTCACATGTTTCTTCTAATAGACTAAAATAGGTATATAAAAATAACAAAGGCTTAGTATGTCTATTTTGCCTAGGGAGAAATCCACACATTTTCATACATGATGACATTGCTGACCTTCATCCCTCTCACAAATGGAACTGCGTGTGTGCGCACTCACCAACCGCTTCTGTGATCCATCCCCTCCTCCCACACATACACACACACACTGCCAGTCCGCAAAGCTGAAAACTTTGGGGAACTCTTGTCATATGACTTTCTTTAAGATTTGCTGGAGAAAATTAGAATAACTCACCTTTTATGATCATTGTAAAGCCAAAACTATGGTATGGGACATGCCTTCACCAAAATTGGAAGGATGCAATAAAAGATGATAAGTAAAATAGGGTAAAACTAGCATAAGAGTTGCATTTTGAAGTTGTGCCAGATGATGGAAGTGCTCCAAAGAATAATAAGTGGGACAAAAGAAAAAGACCCCAAACAGTGAACTCTGTGTTGCTTTCAATCATAGATGCATAATGTCTTTTATATGTACATTTTTAATGTTGCCTGTGTAGCTTCTTCCTTGTCTGTCACACTGAAAGTTTTCAAAACAATGCAGGTAGAGGTCAAAAAACTTAAAATGTCCAAAAACTCAAAAAAAAAAAGTTTGCCATGCAGGTGAAAGAATAGGACAAGGCTTCTTCCATCGCATAGTTGTAGTCACCATCCTTATTTTAGTTAAACCCTCCTGTATGCCTCTGAACAGAGGAAACGTTGTGAGAGTTGTTCCCAATTATTCCAGAGGCCTTGCACAATCATGAAGTTTCGGGTTTTGTGCCTCTACATTAGAAGGTAGCAAATTACCCAGCAGTTTGGAAAGAAACTTGCTGGAAGCAAGGTGACTTCTCCAACTTCTTAATAATGTTAAAATGCAGCACACCCTATTTTACTAGCAAATGGGGTGTGTGCAAGCTCTTGTGTTAATTATTTTCTGCTCTTCTGGGATGCGACTTCTGAGGAAACCAGGAAAGTCAGAAGCTGCCTAGTCCATCTGTTCATAGCAAAATAAACAACCCTGTTTCCCAAATATGACATTTTCCCACATTTGCTGTCTTGGGAAAGTAAACGGTTGTAGGATAAACATCCCTTTTGAAGGCCAGCAATCCCTCAACAACCCTTATATTTGAACCTCAGAATCTTGTGTTTCTTTTTGTCTCAAGCGATTTGAGCTCCAGTGTTTCATGATTACAAGGTCAGAATTATACAGTTTAATTTTTGGGTCATTCTGATCCAGAACATCTGTAAACATGGTGTGATTAGAATTGTACAAAGAATGCAAAATTTACTTTTATGCTAGTACTAACCTAAAGACTAAACTAACTAAAGACTATTTTTTGTGCTAATCTCAATAAAAACATTTTCTTCCTTACATATTGGCTGAGGTCTTTTGCCATGAATATCCAATTTACTAAATTTTGGGGCGGTTGCATAATACACAACTGAAGACCAAACAAAAAGTTTCCCCACATGTATAGTCAAATTTACCAGATTATGTAAATTCAACAATAGATTTTTATCTGATTTTAACGGATCATTAAGCGTGATGTGTGAATGTGGCCACCTCATTCTAATACCTAACTGTTCTGAACAAGAGACTGCAAGCAATATGGTATCAAAATCTGTCAAATGTTAATGAGATATTTAGGAATTAATATTCCAAAAACCTTAGTAAACTAGGAATGCTAAACTATAATCGGCTGTTGCAATCATAAAAAAAAACTTAGGAAACAGTCATTATTTTATCTATTTTGGACAAAAAAGCTGCCCTAAAATTATTGATTTCTTGAAGGTGTTATACAGTACTAGTTCCAAAATATGCCAATGCTATTGAAAGCTACAACAGCACTGAAAAAAGTGAGTTATACTTACTAACCGTGGCCACGTGATTAAAATTGGACATCTGGAATGTACCGTATTTTTTGGAGTATAAGACACACTTTTTTCCCCTACGAAAGAGGGTGAAAATTTGGATGCGTCCTATACACCGAATATAGCCCCGCCCACCCACCATCCCCTGGAAAATGGGGCGCGCGGAGGTGGCAATAGGCTATGGCAATCCCGGCAGCCTGAAAGAGCTGATCTTCGGGAGGCCGATCCAACCGATAATCAGTTGCTTGTGCTAATCAGGCTGTGCTGAAAATGAAAATGAAACAGGCTGTTTGCTGTTTGCTGCAAGGAGGCAAATTGCTGGGAGGCGGAGGCAGAGGCAGAGGCAGATTTTTCTTCTTGTTTTCCTCCCCAAAAAAGGTAGGAGCGTCTTATACTCTGAAAAATATGGTATTTATGACAACTGGGACTGTTCTGAGGTCATGTGATAACCATTTGTAACTTTCTCAGCTGGCTGCCAGCAGGCAAAATCAATGGGGAAAAGCAAATTCATTCAATGACTGTATAATTAATCTAACAATTTAAGTGATTCATTTAACAACCATAGCAAGAAAGATAAAATGGGACAAAACTCACTCAACAACTGTCTTGAGTTGGCAAATATACAGACAGTGTTGAGCAGCAATTCTATTTCAGTTGATGTTTTTCCATACAGCTTTAGATTATCCATATAAAGGAGATGGGATAACTTGGCAGATGTTTTTGATGATTGATAGCCATGAGCTGAATTATTCAGTATTGTTGACAAAGGAATCAGTGCGATGAAAAAGTAATGGTGATAGTGAGTCTCCTTGAAAGATTCCTCTCTTGATATTTACCTCTTCCAATCTATCAAGCTGACAACATCAAGCACATTGAAGTGAAGAAAAAAGTTAGAAGTGAATACATTAAGAGAGTGAAGACCTTAAAGTCCAGACTCGGTGGAGGAAATACAATCAGGGCAATTAAAACCTGTCATTAGATACACAGCTGGGATAGTGGACTGGACTCAAGCATAATTAAAAGCCTGGATAGGAAAACCAGAAAAATAACAACAATGTATCACGCCCTTCTTCCTTGCAGCAATCCTTGCAAACAGACTCTCCTTGCCAAGAAAAATAGATGGTCATGAAATGTTGCGAATTCATCAATGGTGAAATTCAGTCGGATCTATCCAGATCGAGAGATCTGGCTCCGCCCACCCATCCAGACGTCATCACGTCCCGTTTTTTTCCCTCTGCATGAAGGTTCTGCGCATGTGTGAAGTAGGCATGGGCGCTCACATTTGTGAGCCGGTAGGGAAAGGTAAGTGAATTTCACCCCTGAAGTTCGTCAGATGAAGAAAAAAAAGGGGGGACTGGAAGAATAAGGATAGTAAAGAAGATGCACTGAAGCTAGTATATCAGGAAGGCTTACTGACTTCTGGAGAGACCAAACTGGCCTACAAGAAAGAACAAATGAAGAACAGAAAAGAGACACAGGAACACAAAAGTATTTATATGGCCACTGTATAAACAAAATAGCAGGCAAAGCAGATAACAAGATCTGACTATTGCTAAGAACAGGAAAGCTGAAGAAAGAGGCAGATGGACTAATTCTTGTTGCACAAAAGCAAGACTTAAGAACAATTGCATACGAAGTCAGAATTGAGAAGACAGCAACAGACAGCAAATGCCGCCTCTGCAAAGGAGCTGAAGAAACAATGGAACATCTGGTTAGCTGTTGCAATAAGATCACAAAGACCGACTACGAACAATGACACAAGACAGTAGCAATAACGGTGTATTGGAAGTTCTGCAAGAAATATCATTTCCTGCAAGCAAATACTGGAGGGGCCCTTAAAAAACAGAAAATGAAGGAACTAAAGGGACTTGAGAATTCAGGCACCTGCCACATAACACGCCATACTTTACAATTGTTGATAAGAAAGACAAAGAAATTTGGATAGTGGGTGTGGCAGAACAGAAGAGAAAGTTCTGGATAAGATAACAAAATACAAAGACCTGCAAATAGAGATAGAATTATTATGGCAAAAGCAAGCAAAGGTAGTACCAATAGTAATAGGCACTCCAAAACAACTGAAGAACCATTTGAATACCATCGGCATTGAAAAAATCACCATCAGTCAATTGCAAGTCAGCTTTGCTCAGAAGACATATTACATCTTGTGACGATACCATGAAGACCATCAAACATCTGCCTATCCTCAATAGATGGATAAAAATGACAAACACAGTCTGAACATCTGGCTGATTGTACAACCAACAATAATAAATTCTTCTTTCTGATTATCCTAGTATGAACAAAAGTTATGGGATCTTGATTTATTCTTAAGATTTTTAAAAATAGGTTTGCTTTTGAATAAGGTTTCTATTTTTAAAATGAGAACTATATATGAGGAATATATGTGGCAAAATTAAGAATATGCATCAAGAATAGAAGTTTGACTAAATTTAAGGAAGAATTAATTTCTCTGCTTTTACATGTCACGAACCAAGGAAAGCTCAGATAATGAGAGTATGGTTTTTAAAGAAAAAATATTTGATATAAAGTTAGTAACCTGAAACATTTTTACTGTTTCTTAATAATTTGAAGTAAACATAAGTCAGTACAATGGGAGGTAATCTAGAATTTAATATTATTTTTACTGATAGTTTTAGAATCTATTTTTCAATGTTTTTCATAAGATCATGTACATTTATTTTGGATAATAATAAACTGGTGATATCAATGTAAATATTAATGTTTAGAGTCTTGTAATAACTTGTAATTATTTTTCAAGACGAGTGTAGTTTTATATATTCAATTTATTTAGTTAATGAATAATGATTTTTAAATTTTATGAAAATTGTAAATTCTTTATTTACTGATATTTTATTTTCCATCTACTATGCCCTTTCTCACTTTTTTCTTTATGTAGTCATTTTTTTTTAGTGTTTCAAAATAAATAAAAATGTTGGAACATACCCATTTATCCTGTATGTGTTGATAACATTTTCAGTGTTTTTTCTGCTGCATTGTTTTTGTTGTTGTTTTGTCTGTATACATTGTTGTCTATTTTTATTTTACTCCTGGTTAGGGCCCCTCGGATCACACTACCTCACATAATTGGTTCTGTGAGGAAAAAAATAGGAGGAGGGAACACTATGTAAGCCCCCTAAAACAAATAAACACAGATAAAATGTGATTTGCTTATTGCCATGGTTTCTGCCCAATTAATATTGATAGAGTTTGTTGTGGCCTACCAGCAGCCAGCAAAGCTGGCAGCAAATTCGGACAGTGAGGAGGTTGGGGAGGAACGTGGACCAGTCCTGGAGTCTGGGGAAGGCTCAGGCCATGGCTCTGAGTCGGAGGCAGAGAGGGGGCCAAGGCCATCTGGTAGTTCTTTGCTGCCTCCGGAGTCTCTGGACTCTGTCATCAGTGAGGCAGAAGAAGACCGTGAGCGTGTCCCCAGTGTGCGCATGTGTAAAGCTGCCAGGAGACAGGAACAATTATGAAAACAGGATCGATTTGGGAGTAAGGCTTAGAGATGATTGGCCCCTCCCATAAGACATAAAAGAGAAGTGAATGGGACGTGAGTTTTTGCAGGAAGCAATTAGTTCATCTGGTTGGTAAAAGCTGTGGAAAAGTTCTGTTTGACTCTGTGCTAAGTTTGACCTTGCCCTGCGTGTGGCAATTAGTTCTCTGGCAGCATTCCAAGGGAGATAAAGCGCGTCCCCTGCAAGACTGTTTGATAAGCATTTCGGACTGGGAATGACTAATTCACAGCCATATAAATTAAGGAGGTTTGCTGGGACAAAGTTTGTGCTGTATACTTTCTAAGGAAGCCTAGGTCAGAACAGAGTTGGCACACACAGGAATCCTTTGACTGAACAATGCCATCTATCAGAATCCAAGTAGCATGCTCTTTCTGTCATGGCATCTGCCCTCTAGAACAGGGGTCTCCAACCTTGGCAACTTTAAGACTTGTGGACTTCAACTCCCAGAATTAGGTCCCATCCATGAGTCCCATTTTGATGTCATTGCGGAAGAACTTGACGACATGGCCAGTCTCCTAAACCTTGGGTTAGAGTGGATGGGGGACCCTCATTGGATGAGGTTGGATGATACTGGGCAGCTGCTCATTTTGTTTATTCTGTATTTAAATGTTTATGTTGCGAGCTGCCAAGAGTCAGTTTGGAGTCGAACAGCATCTAAATTTAATGAAATAAAATAAACACATTGCGTGATGCAGGCAACTGTGGTTTATTCAGCAAGACACAACTGACCATTATTGAACAATGTAGTTTCCTCCTGGCTTTTTTGTTAATTAATTTGTAAATTGGATTATTTCATGCATCTTAATCAAATAGTATGATTTGATTGCTTATTTATGCCCTATGACTATCATCAAGTGTTGTACCTTATGATTCTTAATGAAACGATTCATTTTCGTTTATGGCCCAATTAATAAGAGATATGTTGAGGTCACCAAGAAAGATAAGAGGGTGTGGGCAGGAGGCTGCCCACATTAGTAGTGAAGTTAGCTTGTTCACATGTTTGAAGTCATAATCAGGGGTTCTGTAACATAGTAAGAAGCGAAATGTGGTATTTAAGGACAGCTTGCAGACGATGGTCTCAAGAAGAGCGAGTTCCTATTTAACTTGAATATTTTTTAGATTTAGGGACTTTTTATAGAAGATAGCAACACCACTCCCTCTACGAATTTTGCAATCGGACCAGTCAACATGATAGTCTCTTACTGTGGTAATAGAGTCTGGGAGGGATGCATTCAGCCATGTCTTGCCGGCAAATATAATGTCGAATTTAGCCATATTTAGTAAGAGGAGTTCAGGCATTTTGTTTGCAAGGCTTCTTGCGTTAAATAGCTTGTATCTTTTATTTTTATGTACACTGAGAGCATATGCACCAAAGACAAATTCCTTGTGTGTCCAATCACACTTGGTCAATAAAGAATTCTAATCTTGAGTGAATCTATGATAGAAATAAAAATGTTGGGGGCAAACCAACAGAAGGTCTCTTATACTTGAATCCCTAAATTATTTTGATTTTCTTTTTCTGGCAAATTGGAAAAAATTGATAATGCAACCATCCCAATTTACTCATGCAACCTTGATCATCTAGAAATGAGATTAGCGATGCTTTTCACTTGTGCCTCTAATAATTAAATCCTGTGATTTAAAGGTAAACTCTTCAGTTATGTAAATATGTGATCATTTTATGTAACGGATCAAGTTAATTATTGGTTTGTTCAGTATATTGAAAGAATGACAATTCAGGTTGTATGACAACAAGAAGAATCTTATGATGTTAGAAGGTAATTTATTTTTACAAAGTTACTTTACATGAAAAAGCTACATACTGTAGTTTGCCAGAAATTTATAATTATTTAAGGTCATTGGTGGGAAACTATCATGAAGATTCGTAATTAAGTCTCTGACTGAGCATGTTAATGATATGCCATTAAGGTAGAATCATATTTCTCTTCCATTGCCGACTGGTTTTCAACAACGTGATGACATTTACTGTAATGGATCATGTGAAAACGAACTATTAAGGGGGTAAAAGGATGCAGTGTATACACCACATAATATACACCACATAAAATATGCAATATATTAAATACCCATAGCTAGTTTGTGTACTGTATTTGCTGGGCTCATATGCTAATAAAATGTGAACATTTGCCCCCTTCTGTTCCATAGAAAATAAGAACCTTGCTTTACACTTTGGCTTCCACCCTGATGGAGAAATTCTGATGGCATAGAAAGACCAATTTCAAAATCACACCTCTGCTGGTTGTGTGTATGGACAGGTTCAAGACAGTGAAACTTTTCCTGAACATCCAGAGTGGCTTCTTTTTTCCTGAGTACAGTAGAACTACAAGTAATCACAAGGATGGAAATTTTAGCCTTCACTACAGCTAAACTAGGGACGCGGTGGATCAGTGGCTAAGACGCTGAGCTTTTCAGTTGAAAGGCTGGCAGTTCAGCGGTTCGAATCCCTAGTGCTGCGTAACAGGGTGAGCTCCCATTACTTGTCCCAGTTTCTGCCAATCTAGCAGTTCAAAAGCACATAAAAAATGCAAGTAGAAAAATAGGGACCACCTTTGGTGGGAAGGTAACAGCGTTCCGTGTGCCTTTGACATTTAGTCATACCGGCCACATGATCACGGAGATGTCTTCGCAGCACTGGCTCTTCGGCTTTGAAACGGAGATGAGCATTGCCCCCTAGAGTCAGGAACGACTAGCACATATGTTTGAGGGGAACCTTTACCTTTACCTTTACCTTTACCTTTACAGCTAAACTACAGTTCCCATCATTGTCCACCCTTTATTACAGTAACTGGGACCTGCCATTCAGCAAGATTTGGAGTGCCCCAGGTTCTCATACTTACTATTACTTAATTATTTGTTCTATTCTGTCAGTTTTCATCTTACAAGAAGCACATTTTGCTTCTTTTTTTGTCTCTGCTGTATCTAGTGCAGGGGATTTTTCTTTCATTCCTCTCTTGGTTCTCTTCCTTTGTTCTGCTTAGGGACAAAATCAGACTCAGCTGTCCTACAGCTCTTCTACTATTGAACAAAATGAAGGTTCAAGAAAAACGTACTTTTCCTTTCCCTTGTCTTTTTTTTCATGCACGGAGGAAAAGATCAGAGCACTTCACATTCCAGTGAGCATCTCCACTAGATGGCTCATGTTCCTTCCCTTCTGTTTGTAGAGTACTGGCAACTCTACTTATGGCAGAATAATAAAAGTTCTTGGCTCTTACATTTGGCGAACTACAGTTTAGATCGTCTCTTTTCTCCTAATATTTCTCCTTCCCTTTAAAAAAAAAAATTACTGATCTTACAAGTTTAGCATTTCCTTGGAATATGGCACTTTGTATTTTGACAAAGCTTTGTAAAGTTGGAAGGATTCTTTCTCCCTTCTCAAACCACAAATGATTCTTTGGTGGCCTTCCAGTTCTTTAATTGCTTTTGTATTCATGCACACAGAAACCTCTACTGTACCCGGAAGAAAGAGGAAAGCGGCACCTTCGTTGCAAAGCTTTGCACGGACTGAAGTCCTGTTCCAACCACAAAAAGTATTCAAGCTCCTGAACACAGAAAATAGGCTGGTAATTTAGGTTCTCACTCTGGTTGCTGGAGAAAATTTGGGACTTAATGAGATTTAATACATGCTATAACCATCACTTTTGAAGAATTACAGTACCATCTGAGAAAATACAACCAAATGACATTACGGATAGTCCTCCACTTACGACAATTCATTTAGTGACCGTTCAAAGTACAACAGCACTGAAAAAATGACTTATGACTGTTTTTCACACAACTGTTGTGGCATCCCCATGGTCACATGATCAACATTAAGACACTTGCCAACTGACAAATTTATGACAATTGCAGTGTCCTGGGGACATGTGATCACCTTTTGCAACCTTCTGAGAAGCAAAGTCAATACGGAAACCATATTCACCTAACAACTGTGTTACTAACTTTACGCCTGCTGTGATTCACTTAACAACTGTGGCAAGAAAGGTCTTCAAATAGGGCAAAACTCATTTAACAAATGCCTCAGCCACAGAAATGTTGGGTTCAGTTGTGGTTGTAAATCAAGGACTACCTATATTAAGACTAACAGTGTAATGCAACAATGAGCACTTGTAGTGTAGCTTCGTAAAGTGCATGCATTGTAATCGTCATTACAAGAAGGAGAAGACGATGACAATCACAGTAAAGCATTTGGACCTATTTACAGGGGCAGTGGGCAATGGTGCATTTGGAAGATCTGAAGAACCTGGTTGGATTATCCTATAGCTTTAAATCTGGAGAGTATTTTATGAAGTCAGGGCTGCACTGGAGTTTTTTCTTGAGCGGGATGTAGTGACAAATAAAATCTGCATGTTTATTATATCTAAAAATTAACCTCTGTTTTCTGGGAAGTAGAAAATATATATGTACATGATTATATATATGTGGTTGCTTGGCAAAATAGGTTAAATACTGAGCAGAGTAGGCTGGGTAATTTTAATTAACTTTTACCATATAATTGGAGTAGATGTTTGCTCATATTGTATTGATTTTATTGTAGCTATTTGCCATAAAATCGAACATCATTTCCCTGCTGTAATCATCCATAAGGAAAAATAAGATTTTTGTATGTAAATGTCAGAAACATTATAGGTAAATTTATACTTTAGATTTATAAACATGCAAACAACTGCACTGAAACTCTCACGTCATAAAATTATAATGCACATAATTGCACTGAAAATAGTAAAGTGATTGTCTATCCCCTCAAACCAGATAATAGTCTTAATTAAACTCTAACACGTCCCAGTGGCATAGCTGCCATTTAAAAATCATAAAAACCAGCTTAATTCATTGACTGCCTCATATTAGGCTAACTATGGTTCATTAAATAAGCCCCAATAGCTGAACATGCTGCATTAAACTGAACATGTAGCAACACATTGCAACTTACTTAACAGACGATGCTTAAACTCTGGTTTAGCAAACTACTTGAATCCAATCACTGCAACTTTCTACAACTTAAAAACTTCAACAGTGGTTGGATCAAATGGGTTACTGTGACATTTTAACCATACAGATGCTACTTAGTCAGACTGATTGTGAAGTTTACAGTCATACAGAAAATATGTTTCTCAATATTGTTGGTGACAAGATGCTTCAAATCATCTTTGCCCTAAGAGTATGCAGTCTATAAGAGCTATGATAACACATACCTTTTCTAAGATTTTTCACAGATGCTGCTACTCTTGTAACACAGGAATGACCAAAGAAAAGCTGAAGAAAACTATCTATCTTTTAAAAAAACACTGTGATATAGTGACAAAGAAGAATATGAACTATTCACAGGTATCATATGTTTTGTTATGTGAATCCATGGATCATGATCTTTAGACCCGGCCAGAAAATTAACTGTTTTGCAAGTCTGAAGGCATATCCCCACTTGAACTTAAACAGGGCATTAACATATCCTGGCCCTCTCTTTTTCCTGCTCTCACGATGTTCCTCATGATGTTGCTATTGTCATGCCCCCAAACAAGCCACAGTTTTGAGTTAAAATGTCACGAAGTTGGCAGTGCACGTACTTGTTGGCCAAACGTCTTTGCTTAGCATGGCATCCGTACAAGAATGAATGGCTTATGGAATTTAATAAAACTGCAGTCTACTTCCTTGAATGAGTCAATTGATAGGATCCCAGTTGTGGCTGTAACTGACTCCAATCCGTCACGTAGCAGCACAAATTATTCTATGCAATCAGTTCAGTTACAGACTAAACAATCTGTGCTTGGTCTGCCTTTGGACAAAGTCATTGTTTCAACTTATACCTGAAAATAATATAATTCTTTTTCTATTGATAGAAATAATAAAGATTGTATGAATGTTTTGCAAGCTGTTTTATCAATTCATCTCCACATTGCTATCTTTGGTCAAATGCTGGAACTAGTATTATAATTTAAGTAAGCACAATCCACATAGAAATGACACAGTTCCCTCCCGCTATGAGACTTTATACAGGTAGTTTTTGACTTACAACAGTTTGCTTAGTGACCGTTCAAAGTTATGACAACATTGAAAAAAGTGACTTATGACCATTTTTCACACTTATAACCATTGCAGCATTCCCATGGACACGTGATCAAAATTCAGATGCTTGGCTACTGACTCACATTTATGATGGTGGCAGTGTCCTTGGGTCATGTGTTCCTCTTTTGTGACCTTCTGATAAGCAAAATCAATGGGGAAACCAAATTCACTTTACAACCGGGTTACTAATTTAACAACTACAATGATTCACTTAACAAATGTGGCAAGCAAAGTCATACAATGGGTCAAAACTCACTTAACAAATTTCTCAATAAGGAACATAAATTTTGGGCTCAACTGTGGTTGTAAATTGAGGATTACCTATAATCACATTGAAATAAGGTACAGTTAAATGATACACTCAGGACTGATGAAGCAAGATAGACCAGCAGCAGAACTATCAGAGATTGTTTTTGCACAATTTGCTTGCGCACAATTAACATTGCAATGGTTTGCTCAACCCAGGTTTCATAGACTGGCCTGTTGGCAGTCTCTTCTTGTAGCCTTGGTTCACCAGGAAGTACAGTGATTCTTGGAGGATCCATTGTGATCTGCTTCCAGAATGGTTTTAATTTGCTCTGGGATCCACTGATCCGCCCAAACCTGAAGTAGGGGGATAAATGGGACTGGTAGGATACAGGTTAGGTTTCTGTCATGGTTAAAGACTCCTTCCATTGGGGGGGAGGGGGGAAGCATTAAACATAAGCAAGTGTGGGCACATGCTACAAAATAGCTGTAAAATATAGCTGGTGAACAACCAGTAATGAAGGGGAGCTCTTACGATGGCTGTGTTGAACTGCTACAGGATGATTTCTGCAGTGGATCATGATTTTCTGTTTTAAATTGTTTATGATTGGTTTTCATATTTATGTATGCTGGTTTTTAACTTGTTTTATTGGATTGGATTTTTTTTACCATTGTGAGCTGCCCTGTTGCTTAGATAAAATGGGTGGCTATACAAATAAATAAACAATAAACAGATAAATCCTATATAGAATGTTGAAAAGAAGGTCATGGTTGTGCTCATTGGATTGGTCTTAACAGACCCAACTGGCCTGTAAAAAGCATCTATTTATTCAGTTATTAGGATTGTCACAAAGTAAAATGTATGCTTACGAATTGCTAAATCGGCTGAACATCATCCTTTGAATGTAAAGGGCACGTAGGCCTTTAAGAAATAATTTAAATAATTTCTTCTGAAACGTTTGGGGCCTTATCAGTAAAACATATTTCCTGCAGGAGCTGTGTGTTCCTGGAAAATAATATGGCAGCTTCAATGAGTTACACATAGCTGTTGCATTCATATTTCTATGCACTTTTTCCATCTGAAGCACTGCTCTGCCCTATTAGTGAACAGGCAACCAAAGTGGAACATCTGAAAATTTATCTGTCTTCAGGAAAGGACTCTACTGTTCATACAGCACTGGCTGCAATCTGCAAAATATTTTCAAGGGAACTTGTAAGGATCTTGCGTTCTAGTAGAGTGGTAGACAATCACTTAAATATGAGCCACAATGTGCTGCAGTCCTAGGCTGCATTAGCAGATGGATAGAATCAAGATCGTGTGAAATATTAGGACCACTTTATAATGCCTTTGGTAAGACCACTCTTGGAATACTACATTCAGTTTTGGTCTCCATGATATATAAAAGATGTTGAGACTCTAGAAAGGGTATAGAAAAGAACAAAGATAATTAGGGGATTGGAGGCTAAAACATATGAAGAACAGCTGCAGAAATAGGGCATGTCTAGTTTAATGAAAAGAAGGTCTAGAAGATGACATGATAGCAGCATTCTAATATCTGAGGGGCTGCCACAAAGGAGATCAACCTATTCTCCAAAGCACCTGAAGGCAGGGCAAGAAGCAGTGGATGGAAACTAATCAAGGAGAGAAACAATCTGAGGAGAAATTTCCTGACAGTGAGAACAATAAACCAATGGAATGGCTTGACGTCAGAAGTTGTGAGTGCTCATGCCACCTGAGAAACTGGCAAAAAATTTTAAACATAAATCAGCCAAATGTTGGAAATGTCATCAGATACCAGGTTCATATTACCATATGTGGTGGACATGTTTAGAAGCTAAAAACTATTGGAATAAAATTAAGATATGGCTGGAAGGAATGATACAGAAACATATTGATTTTAAACCAGAGCTGTTCCTACTGGGTATCCTCCCTGAAAAAAATAGTAAAGAAAATATTTAGTTGATTATACATGTAATAACAGCTGCAAGGATTGTTTATGCACAAAATTGGAAAGCAGAGAAAATACCTTTGGAAGGAGATGTAATTAAAAAAAATTAGACTGTGCAGAAATGAATAGATTGACTTTGATGATTAAAGAGAAGAGTCAGAATACTTTAAGATACGGAATCAATTTTACCATTGGTTAGAAAAGAGATACAAATAACTAAATTAATAGTTATGTAAAAAAAAGTGCTACGATTAGAATATTGTGTTAGTGATGAACTGGTGTAATGGACTGGGCAGTAGAAACAAGAAGACAGAAGAAACAACAAAAATAATTTTTGGAGACCACACCTAGATGTCACATGGAAGGAATGACTGATGTATTAAACGTTTGTTTGTCTAAAAAATAAAAAAAACTTAAAAAAAAGAAGAAGTTGTGAGTGCTCCATCACTGGAGCTTTTCAAGAAGAGATTGGACAGTGATTTGTCTGAAATGGGATAGGATCTCCTGCTTGGGCAGAGAATTGGAATAGAAGACGTCCAAGGTCCCTTCCAACTGTTATTCTGCACAAAACTAATTCAGTGACAGCTGTACTATGCTACATTTAGCAACGTAGTATATTACAGTACTATTAGTACTGGTAGAAGCAGTATAATGGTATTATAGCAATATTATGTTATTGTGACCTTGTACCCTAGTGTTTGGGCCAAGAGATCTCAAGGAGCACCCAACATGGGGCTTTGTTATCCATGAAATTGTTATCCACCAATGTTAACATATGGCATTTTTATACTTAATGATTTAATAACAGATATATTCATGTGGAGCATATGGTTCTTACATGTTTTCTTCATTAAGTCTCTGGAGAAGGGTCTTACATCTTGAAAATACTTTGAGATCCAGCACCTATTCCCAATGCAGTCCTTTGCAGCAGATTCATGAGGGAAGGCGGAGGGTAGGAGCATTTTAAAAAGTCAAGATGGCTGCAATAGCAGTCAAAACTCCACCCATTAGTGCAGTCTTTCTCAAACTTAGCAACTGTAAGATGTGTGGACTTCAACTCCCACTGCTGAATTCTGGGAGTTAAAAGTCCACACATTTTATAGTTGCCCAGGTAGAGAAATACTGCATTAGTTCATTTTATTTAATAATTGTATCACGCTTCACTTACACACCCTGCCCATCAACACAAGAGAGAGAAATGATTGAACATGTGAGCCTAATAATAAATGGGGGCCTAACGAAGTGGGAATCTGGTAGGCTAAGTTTGTTTGTAAAATATCTGGAATTCACAGTGAGAGACACCAAAGGCATCTTTAAGTAGCTGTCCATTAGCATCTTTCATATAAGCTGAACTGCATCTTCTACTGCTTGTATCATTTGAATTCAACTGGAATTATTTTCAAGTAAACATGTTTTGGACTGCAGGATTATTTTGAAACCAGTCATTTTCAGCAGTGCTTATGATCATTATAGGATTCCTTATCATTATAAGGCAATATAAACCAAACTATTTGTATCAGCAAAGTAACAAAAATCCAAATGCTGAATAGCTGCATTTAAATGACTCATTTTGTAGTTACGACTTGCAGGCTGCTTTTACGTGGCACACTAATGTATGATATGGATTGTTGAGTTTGGCTTCATATGTTGCATGAAACTAGCCTTGTAGATTTAAACCATGGATATAATTCAGCAGGTAGAAGTCCAGATGGCTGGGATTTATTCACTGAATCATGGCTTAAATTTGTGAATATAGCTTCAATATGTGCTTCCGTGCGCAATTACCAAATGCTGTATTGGTGATAGTTGAGAGAGTTAAAAGAAACAGGTATGAGAAGATTCCAGTTCATTTTTCAACTGATAGTATCACACTTAGCCGTCAAGAGGTATGGCCTACAGTACTTTTAGGTACAAACCAGACCATTATGGTTGATTCAAAAAATCATGTATAACGCAGAAGTTGTGTTTTATGTAAATGTAGCCATTGATGTGTTCACACACTGCATGCAATTTAATTGTGGCATAATAAAAAAGAATTCTGGTTTAGTCTTAGCTAAATCATGGTTTATAAGCCACAGTGACTGAACTCACACAACACGCTAAATCAAAAACTGATGAACTTCATTATCACTTCATATGATGTAGGAATTCAATCCCTGGCAGGGTTTAAGCAAAGACACAATCCCTACAACCTCTTTATTTGCAATAACCATCTCATGTAATTGCTTTGACTCAGGATGATTGATTATATTATACATTAACAAAACCAACAACAATACTATAATACTTCATAAAAAAGGCTATAAGATCAGTTATATCCGTGCGGATCTGGATGGGGAGAAACAAGCTCAGACTCAACCCCTCCAAGACCTGTGGCTTCCGGCGTCCCGGTATAGTCAGCTAGTACCATCACTGACAATAGGGGATGAGATCTTGCTCCCCACAGAGAGGGCCCGCAATTGGATGTCCTCCTGGATTCACGGTTATCTTTAGAAGATCATTTGATGGCCGTGGCCAGGGGTGCCTTTTATCAGGTTCGCCTGATCCGCCAGTTGCGTCCCTTTCTGGATTGGGACGCCTTGCGCACGGTCACTCATGCCCTAGTTACCTCCCGTATGGACTACTGTAATGCTCTCTACATGGGGCTCCCCTTGAAAAGCACCCGGAGGCTCCAACCGGTCCAGAACGTAGCCGCGCGGGTGATTATGGGCACAGCTCGTTACGCCATGTAACACCTCTCCTACGCGAGCTGCACTGGCTCCCGGTGGTCTTTCGGGTGCGATTCAAGGTGTTAGTTATCACCTTTAAAGCGCTCCATGGCTTAGGACCTGGGTACCTACGAGACCGTCTTTTGCCACCAATAGCCTCCCACCGACCAGTTCGTTCTCACAGGGAGGGACTACTCAGGGTACCGTCAGTCAAATTATGTCAACTGGCGACTCCCAGGGGGAGGGCCTTCTCTGTGGGGGCTCCAACTCTTTGGAATGAACTGCCCCCGGACATACGGAATATCCCTGATCTCCGTGCTTTCCGCCGTGCCCTCAAGACCCTGATGTTCCAACAGACGGGGCTAAACATACGAACATGTGAATGATTTTTTAAATGTTATCTAATTCTGGGTTTTATTTGATTGACCAAACTAAGTAATAATTTTAATTAGCAATTTTATGATGTTTGTGTGTCTATATTTTTCTTGACTGTACACTGCCTCGAGTCCTACGGGCGAAAGGTGGTATAGAAATATAATAAATAAATAAATAAATAAATAATAAAAATATTTAGACAATACATTTTGTATCTCTTTAATGCCACCTAATTGCCTTGACTTTTTTGCAGCCCAACTCCCATAGCCCTACCAAATACTTAAATATTACTAGTTAACCAAAACTTCAGCAATTTATTTTCAAGAGGGACTATAATATTGACTATTGTACATAGCCTAGTGTCACTTCTCATGAGATGAGCAGCTATATAAATTAAAGAAATAAAAATACTTGTCTAGCTTTCAAGGTTATTAAAATAAGTGAGCCAAAACAAGTATTTTATATTTGAGCAATGTGCTCCACAATTTAGTGAGAAGTAAGGTTTGCACATTCAAATTAGAGATATCTCCCTGAACCAGGATAAATTATTTCTGCCCCAACATACCCTAAAAACCATGATTTACTTACAGAACCTTGTCAGTACAACTTAAATCAAGTTGAGATACAAGTACCACTA
This sequence comes from Pantherophis guttatus, assembly GCF_059756535.1. Classification (NCBI taxonomy): domain Eukaryota; kingdom Metazoa; phylum Chordata; class Lepidosauria; order Squamata; family Colubridae; genus Pantherophis; species Pantherophis guttatus. Next base: position 20,266,724 of record NC_142070.1, on the reverse strand, counting down.
TTGTAATCTTAATTGGGCATGCTCTTTTCTTACAGACCATAATGTGTTTTCTTATTTTCTGATAGCACAATCCTATCCACTTCTCCTGAGAAATATTCAACTGAGTTAAAGAGAGTTTACTTCTGAGCGAATGGTAATGAATTTGCATCGAATGTTATGATTTTACTTTTGATAGATTAACTGCTTTGAGAATATATTTGAAAAGGCAGGGTGAACAACCCATCATTAAAAGCCCAACTTATTTCCCCAAAGGTTCCCCCAACTCTCCAAGCTGATTTGATCCTCTTTGTCTACATTCCAACGTCCAGCTGAGGGTGATTTGGATTTGCACTTCATGCTAAATTATTTTTAGGATGTTAACTAAACATGGGAAAATAGGGAAGTATGCAGGTTAATGACAATTTATTTCATTTTATTAAATTTTAAAACCGACCATCTCCCTCATACAATGTCATAACATTGTATGAGGGAGATGGTCGGTTTTAAAATTTAAAAGAAGGAACATTTCTTAAAATAAACTGAATGGGTGTGCATAAGAGCAATCTTCTGCCCGCTTTGTTTACACGGGAGTGATTTCAGGAGAAACACGCCTAACCAACATTGTAGGAAGGGGTTTCTCCAAGAATTGCACGTAAAAAAAAAAAGAGAAAAAAGAACCGAGGCGGGAATGAATGGGCGCTGCATAAATGTGGACCGAATTACAAACCCGAGTGACCAGAACGCCAAAGTGGTTTGCTTACAGGGAGAGAATGAATGATGATCAAATCACAAAAACGAATCTATCCAAATGATCGGGCTGGCTGGGTGGGAAAGTACTCTACGAAAACCAGGCTGGAATAGACGGAACTGCCGAGATCCTCAAGAAATAAAAAAAGACTGAGGCGTAGATGGCCGCGTTGGAAACAAGGACCTTCGCCCATAGAGAAGATACACAGAGGGTCCAGCTCTTCTTTAGCTACGTCTTCTCGGTTCACGCCTTGTAATTATTCCGTTCCTCGCTCCCTTTGTGCGCCATGCGTAACGTTGCTTTAAAGCCAGGGAAGGAAAAGCGCGGCCGTCCCCGGTAGACCGTTGCGCGCGTCGCTTTGAACGCCCAGCACGGAGCGGACCCTCTCTCGTCATTGGGAATCCCTGGTTGGTGCCTCAGCGTGCCAATAAACCGAGCTAATGCTGGCTTAAAACCGCAAGCAACGTTCAAAGCAAAGCAAAGCGACCGGCTCGGCCCGTTTCCACAAACCTATCCGCAGCAAGGCTAACGCCGGCCCGGGGTTTGAGCAGCCTCACCACCACCATCCTCCACCCCTCCCGCCGCCATCTCGGGGCGGAGAGACACCCCCACCCACCCCCAATTCAGCTGCTCCGCCGCCAGCTGGACCTCCGTGCCGCGCCGGATTGGCGAGGAGGCCTCTCCATTAAAGAGGGCCCAGCCAGTCGCCGGCCTCTCCCCCACTTCCCGCTGGGCGTGCGAGCGCTTCTGGCGAGGAGGAGGAGGAGGAGGAAGAGAGGCGCTCGCGGTGGGAGGAGGCTCGGCGGGTGTCAGAGGGGCGGCGAGCGCTTGGCGGCTCCTGAGGCGGGGGGGGGGGTCGAGCCTCCCCGCTCGCAAACGTCTCCGCCTGAGGGCATCGCTGGGCAAGCCGCTTCCCGCGGCTCAGAGGGTCCGCGCTCTCCCCCGCTGCTGCTCGGCCTCCTCGATGCGCGGAGGCAGGAGGCGGCGGCGGCGGCCACGACGCGGCTTTCGTTCGCTGCCTGCGAGCTCCGGGCGGCCAGCAGCCGAGCCAGCAAGCCAGCAATCGGCCGGCTGCTTCTAATCTTGCCTGCCCGCGCCCGGCTCGGCTCGGCTCAGCTCGGCTCGGCTCCTGCGCCCTCGCCCGACCGCGCTGCCCCTCTCGCCTTTCTCCCCGCCTCTCCCGGCCGACGGTGCTCGCGAGTAAACTGTCTTCATGAGCCCCGAGGATGTCCGGAAAGCATTATAAAGGCCCCGAAGTGAGCTGCTGCATCAAGTATTTCATCTTTGGCTTCAACGTCATCTTCTGGGTAAGGCGTTCATTTTATTTTTATTTTATTTGTTTCTGGCCATCATTATGCGTGATGGTGCGGTTTCTGCGGGGAGAAGGTAGGTAGATCCGCGCGGAGGGAGGGAGGGAGGGCGAGAGAGAGAGAGAAACGCGCGTGGCGTGGAGCGCAGCGAATTGAAGGTTGAAGGCGTTTTTTTTGGGGGGGGGTCTTTGTCTATCGGTACAGTGGAGAGGGGGGGGGGGCTCGGTTGAGCCTTAGGAAACCCTGGGACAGTTTCACAGAGCCTTTTTTATTCCCTTCCAAATCGTGGATTTGCTTTGCGTGACGTCCCCTCTTCCCCGAGGGCTTTTTGAAAGCGATGCCTAGGTGGTTGCTTCTTATCCTTTTGGCCAGGTAGACCTTGGGGGTTAAAGGTGTGGACCTTCTCCCCCAATTTTCGTTGCTTCCAGTTATTTATTTAAAAAATACGCCTGGTGAAAGCAAGATTCTACTCTATCAAGAAGCCCTAGAAACTGTAGTCTTTTTTTTAGAAAAGGGTTACGCAATGGATAGAGAGATGAGAAAGAGGTTTTGATGGGTTTTGGCTAATTTCATGGAAGAGCCATAGAAAGGCTTACAACTTACCAAGCTACTACATATTTATGTGTGTTTTAGAATAAGGCAAGGTTAGAGGTAGCATTTTTTTTTTGAATAAACATTTTTGGGGGCAATGGGTATCTATTAACCTGGCACCTTCCAGATATGCTAGAAATGATAATGTTACCATTGATGAACTTACATTGTTGGATAATGAAATGTCTGCAAGCAAAGAACCAGGCTCGGAGACGACTAAGGACTCCACATGGATAATCTTATTGAACAACTGGAAATTATGTTGGTTGGAAATTGTGAATCTGAGATTTGTAGCTGATCAAAGCCATTGAGAGTTGGACAGCCAGGAGCTTAAACGATTGTTATTGTATCTGGAGAGCTTCAGGTTGGGAAATCAGATGTATGTCAAGCTTGTTATCCTCCTGACTGACCTCCTTTAATTGGCTTCTCTGCTGTATGTAAAATTGGTGCTGTGTGCTGAAATATCACAATACTTTCTCCCTACTTTCTCCCTTGCTTGTTCTTGATTTATGATAGTTTTCACTACCTCTTTACATTTACAAATATAAAAAATAAATTTTTCCATTATTATTCCCTAAATTGGATTTCTAGGAGAACAGACAGTTCATGCTAAAATGTCAGAACTTGGATGTTGGTTGATAGTATACATATCAGACCATTTTTTAGCTTTTAAATTTTGGGTGGGCTGGACTCTTGCGGGGGATGATAAGAATGTATACTAACATATCTGGAGACCCTTAGGTTGGGAATGTGTGCCAAAATTGTAGCAAGTAATGTTGTTTTGTTCAGTGTACTTGGCTTGTAGAAGACCATATTCCATGAAATTTGCTAGTGGCTGGTGCGTTACATAAAGGACATAGATTTTGCATTAAGTAATCATACATAGTGAAGGTGCACAGAATTGCATCTGAGTGATTGTGAAAGCAATCTGGACAAAGTCTTCCATTGCTGTATGGGGAAATTCATTAAAAGCCATTCCCCTCTGTTATTACATATTGAAATGAAGGAAGTGCCAAGTTTTGATTAGTTTTGGCATTCTGGTCAAAAGTTAATGGAAACGTGGCCAGTGGCCTAAGACAAGAGAAAGGTGTTAATGTTGTTATTCAATTTGCCCATTGAGAAAAGGCCTTCAATCATCTAACAATCTGGGCTGTTGTCCAGAAAAGCTTTTGCTTTTGTAAATGTGAATGTTTTGATATTGCAAGATTCTTGCTTGTTAGTGGGTCTCATCCTGGAAAATAAAGCCTAATGCTCCTATAAAGGCAGAGAAATGCATGGTTTTGCTAGAAGCCAAGGACTCTTGTCTTGTGAAAACCAAAGATTTCTACAAGTCTAAACGTCTTCAAAGCTGTTTACATCAGCTTTGAAGGACACCTAGCTATGCTAGCAACCCTGCATTAAATTTGTATTCTGATATGACTATTTATAAATGTCCTAGATTGAGTCTGAAATTATTTTTAAAGATTGTAGCCTTGTAAAATGCATGTATCTCTGCAATCCATTCTGAAGAAAGTGGTGAATTTAGAAGAAGCCCTAGACCATTCTGAGAAAATACTGTTGAATTTTGATTAGCACAAAAGCAGCCACATAGATGGATTTTTCTCCATGACAATCCTGTCCTTAACCTAGGCTCTGCGCTGGCCTGAACTTCGAAGGTTGATCATGACTATCACACATTCAGCATTATTGCAAGGTGAAATAGTCACTGAATAAATGGTCATTAAACAAGGATCATCTGTACTTCAAAATCTTATACCTGTATTCCACTAATACTGAACATCAGGACTGTCAAACTCAAGGCCTGCGAGGTGCTTAGATCTGGCCTGCGGGGCCACCCTAGAAACAGCGGACTGGCCCGTGGTGCCTCTGCCAGCAAAAATGGAGCTCAGGAGGGCCTCCCTCAGTGCGCGGCTCTCCCAAGCTCCGTTTTTGCTGGCAGAGCCCTCAGGCCACCACAGGCGCCCCCGACATGAGTGACCTCGAGCTGGCCATGCGCCCCCTGCCCCCCCTCGAGGTAAACACAAGCCTGATGCAGCCTCAATGAAATCAAGTTTGACATCCCTGCCATACATGATCAACAAGTATCATCCAAGAGCCAGTTCAGTGTAGTGTTTAAGGCATCAGTCTAAAAACTGGGAGACTGGCTATTTATAGTTCCTAATCTGCCGAGACTTTACTGATAGCCTGCAAAATCACTTCCTGATTGGCTTAGCTGCTGTGATGTCAAGGAATAGATCAGAATGTAAATTACAAAGTTATTATATCAACATAGTTTCATCTGCATTCTGCAAGCCTGTTCAAACGCACAGTACATTTTATATGCAAATTTTATTTGCTTTTAACCTGAGGCTAGTGTAAATATTTAGATTTACTTTTTCATGTATCATTTGCTTCAGCATTACTAGCATGTAAAGATATAAATCTGACTCTGTAACTTATTAGTTAGAGACAGGTCATCATGAATCTTTCCATGACTGTGGCTTGAGCTGTCTTCCTGCATGTTGGCTTGTTTGGAAAGTCCTAGGATGATTATATCTGTAGGGGCAATGACACATTTGAATAGGTACTTAATTTAATCCTAAACTGAAATGCTTGTGTAGACTTCACAAGTTGGAACATGCTATGCTTGTATTAATAATACTCCCTTTAAAACCTTAAAATAAATGTATTAGTCAGAGGATTGCATTCATGTCAACTTACTTGCCCCCATGCTGAAAACATGATTAGAGGTTTTATTTGCATGTCCAACTACTAGGAAAATTAGACTAGTGTGTACAAGGAATAAATCTTGCGATTAGAAGCCCTGCCTATAAGCAGGGAAGGGTTTTACTTTGGCAGCAGTACCAGGTGACACATCCATGGTATGTGGATTGAATCACAATTGCATGTTCTAGTTTACCTCTTTTCTAGTGATTGAAGTCACTAGAAAATTAAACTGAAGTTTAATTTTCTTTGTAAGTGCATAATATATTTATCTAAGAATTGATGTCTTTGCATTTTATTTTAGTACATTATGTTTAAAATTTGCTTAGGGAGAAGAAGCTTGCATTTATAATGGAGAAGATCAAGCACAGATCTGCTTGGGAAAGGGAGAAATGGCAGTAATTGCCATTTCCCATGTCAGTCAAATGCTGACTGATGAAAAACAGGCATAGCTAGTCCTTGAGTTATAACCACAATTGGGACCAGAATTTCTTTTGCTAAGCAGGGTGATGGTTAAGTGAGTCACATCCAACTTTATGACCTTTTTTTTTTGCCATAGTTAAGTGAATCATGTGGGTGATAGGTAAACCCTGCTTCTCCCATCAACTTTGCTTGTTGAAACTGGCTGGGAAGGTTGCACATGGTGACCATGTGACTTTGGGATACTGAAACTGTTGTAGAACATGCCAGTTGCCAAGTGACAAATTTTGATCACCTGACCATGGGGGAAACTTCGATAGTCGTATGTCTGAGGATTATTCATAAGTAATTTTTTTAAAGCACTGTTGTAACTTTACAACCAACTTGAATGGTTGTAAGCCAAGGAGTATCTGTAGGATATTAGCTTAAGAGATCCTGCAGAAGGTTAGAATTTTTCTTAACAGGTCACTGCAGAAGACTTGAGCTTCTGTACCAGCCAAATCAGAAGCTAATGTGGGGGTTTTTTTCTGCCTTCTCTAGCAAAACACAACATTGCCTTAGAGAAACTAATTGGGAAAAATCCCTAATGCTTTTTTGTAGACCGATTAATGTTAGTACTTGCTTACATTGAAATATATTTTAATAGAACAGTTTAGAATGATAATTACATTTGATTAGGGAAGCTGCAGTAGACAGTGGTAATGAGTTGCTCACCTGCGTTCTAGATTTCAGCTGAATTGTAGGTAAACCATGAAATAATAATAAGGAATACAGGATAACAGATTTGGAAGGGACCTTAGAGGTCTTCTAATCCAACCCTGTGCCCAAGCAGGAGACATGGGCCTATACCATTTCAGACAAATCGCTGTCCAATTTCTTCTTAAAAACTTCTACTGATGGATCATTCACAACTTCTGGAGGCAAGTCATTCCACTGATTAGTTGTTCTAACTGTCAGAAAATTTATCCTTCTAGTTGGATCTCTCTCTGATAAATTTCCATCCTTTATATCTAGCCTTCCCCTCAGGTGCTTTGGAGAATAGGTTGTCTCCCCTTCTGTGACAAATAACATGGTTACAGGGTTTTTGGTGAGCTTTCAGGATTTGATGAAAGACATAGCACAAAACACTTCTTGAATATATATTTTGCTGTTTAGTTAAGACAAACCGCATTTATTTTCCATTTCAGTAACATTCCTTAGCAAGGTGACTTACATTTAGCGAAGCCAAGTCTACCTATCCACTATTTTCATAACTGTTTTACTGATAAACAGCAGGAAAGGAGGAAAAAACCCCACAGTTTGAAATTTAAAATGAATGGTAAAGGGCCCTTTATTTCTAGGTTAATGCAGCTTGAATGATCTCTAATGGCATAGTGTGTACTTTGTAATTTGGGTTTAATCTGTGCGTATAGTGCTGTGTTGTACAAGACTCTAACTTTTTCTATTTTGAGTTGAGAAAATATTTAAAAGTACTAGCTGACAGTACATGGTGTCTCCTCTCCCTTCTGACTTCCCTGGGGTCATACTCCACCAGGTAGATTATGGGCTATGCTGGTCCTCTTCAATTGGCATCTCTGGATTCTTCTGTCATTCCTGACATGGATCAAAATTGCTCAGCCCATCTCAGAATCACCAACCAGCTTTGCTCATTAGTAAAACGCCTAAATCACACTGGTAAAACAAGGCATATCTGTGAGAGAATGGTGGTCTTTAAGATGGATCTAGATACGCTGTTGACTTATCTAGATCCATCTTAAGGTTGCCAACCATTGCATTTCCTCCATCCTTTCATTGTTTTCTACCACTGTGCCTTATTTTGCCAGCTCAGCAGCCCCACTTTCTCCTATTCTTATGGGGACTCGTACTCTGAACAGCTCATTTCTTGGCTACAAAAGGTGTCACGTCTTTTTGATAAATTCAGGAGCTTCTGTAGCTTGTCATAACATACAGTGATTTCTGGAATACATTCATAAAAAAGGATAGGATGGTTGAAACTCTAACGCAGACTCATCACCCATCTGCAAGGCATCAGTTTGTCCAAGTCAATAACTTAAGGATGTACAACAAAACATTTTAATACGTTCTTACACTGGGTATCTGTGCATAGCTTTGAAGGATTTGCTTACTAGCCTTAAAGTGCAGTAGCAAAATTATTAAGATTAAATCATGCAGTGAAATGAGTTATGCAATGTGCATAGTTTAGCAGGGCAGGGTGCTAAACGTCTCTTGGTACAATTTGAATGCAGAGAGTAGGGGAAAACAACCAAGCTTAATTCTTTAGTGCAGAATATGTACAGTCCAATGTTATGTTACCCAAAGCATACTGGAATGTCCAACCTGTCACCTTGTTATGATCATGGAGGATGCACATGTTCAGTTTCACTGGTTTGGTTGTTGTATGGAGTGGCAGCTGATATATTTATCTCTAGTTATAAGCTGTGTGCTGGACTCAGATGGCGACTGGAGGCAATTCATTAGTGGCAAATGGGAATCTATGGTAACAGCAGTTTACTTGGCAGCTTCCCCGGTCCAAGATTTATGTGCCCTGGATTTTAAGAGCTGGGAAATGCAATGGCTGAAAACTGAAGATTTACATGTGCGTACCCTAATTTGTCTGCCATTCCTCATTGTGATTTTAGCTTCTTGTACATTGAAAGCTTCCTTTGAGGATTTTAACATTCAACTGCTACTCTTAGGGCCGCATAAGAAAATACTCTGAAATGATCTTGCAGAAGTTCTGGGGTTAAATCCCTTCTACCTTTCTTGAATTTCCTTGCCCAGATCCCACAGGAGATATACAAAAGCATGAAGGCACATTCTTGATATAGATCCAGGGTGGATAAAAATCAATGATTTTTTTTAAAAAATAAAAAAAATCAAGATTTTTTTGATTTTTATCGAATTTATTTTAATAAAAAACTTTTGGGGTAAAAATCTATCGTAAGATAGTTTTCTATTTAAGATACATAAATAATTTAGTTTATTCAGCATGAAATGGAGCTTAGTTATGTAGCATGAGGCTGTATATTCTGCAACACTGGGACTATCGGTGAGTCAACAGTGGGTCAAAGGAGTAATAGAGATGACAGTTGCTCTTTAAAAATTATGATTTAAATCGAGTTGATTTAAATCAAGCTTTTTTACTAGTGATTTAAATCATGATTTAAATTGTGATTTAAATCAACTCGATTTAAATCAAATCCACCCTGTATAGATCCCAAGTTCCTTGTTTGGCTCCTGTCTATGATAAAGATGAGATCAGTTAGTAGAAATGCTTCTAAAGACCAAATGATTCCATTTTTGTCTTTTTGAGACTAGACTAATACTAAGTCATGGTTTATTCTGGGTTGTCAACATGTACTTCTCTCCCTCAAATAGGTAGAACCAAATATGGACTTCTTTTCTTAAACATGTTATGGGATTGGGGAAGCTTTAAAGGACCCAATAGGTTTTAAAGCCTCCTAGATCCTTATTTTGTCCCTTACAACTCAAAATCTCTTCCCAAATGAGCCTGTGCATAAGTCGCCTTCATGATAAACCACCCAGTCCTGAGGTGGTCTTCAACCTGACATTAGTTATACTGCTTCTCCCCCCCCCTCCATAAACCACAAAAATGAGTGTATTTTTCCAACCTACTAAATTATAACTTTAAAGCCACAGTGATTGAGTTCAGAATTTCTTCAAGGCACCCTGTTCTCAACTTTGTCCTTCAGGTCTTCCGCCTGAAGTGCACCCATCACTGCTGTAATTGAATCTATCCGCCTTGCTGCTGGTTTTTCTTCTCCTTCTCTTGCTCTCCAGCTTTCCCAGAATTGTAGGCTTCTCAACAGAACTAGATATTTGCATAATGTTTCCAAAATATGATAATTGGGCCTGGCCATTTGATTCTCAAGTAAGAAGTCTGGATCGATTGATTCTATGATCCATTTGCTTCTTTTTTTGGCTGTCCGCAGTATTCTGAGGAGTCTCCTCAAATGCCATATTTCAAAAGCTCTAATGCTCAGTATATACTGCTGCTTCAAAGTCAAAGTCAGAGTCCAACTTTCACTTCTGTGGAGTGTCTAAAAAAAGAAAGAATCTGTATAGTCCTAATCTTTGTAGGTATAATGTAGTGCAGAGGTGGGTTCTAAATTTTTTACTACCGGTTCTGTGGGCGTGGCTTATTTTGTGGGTGTGGCTTGATGGTCATGTGACTGTGGGCATGGCTTGATGGTCATGTGACTGGGTAGGCATGGCCAACTCAATGTCACGTTAAGGGGTGCCTCGCCTGGCCCCTCCCCTCCCAACCATTCCTTGTCACACACAGCCTCAACAGTTCTGTAAAAGCAACCTAAAACTAAGGAGAAACTTCCTAACAGTGTGAACCAATATAGGTCCAGAAATATTTCAGTCATAATTTCACATATAAAATAGCCATTCATGTAATACAACCTGCATAGTGTTCAAAACAGTCATTAGTATTATGGCTGATGTTTGACAGCAAGCCTAAAAGTCAAAGATTACAAGAGTGCTTCTTTGTATGTATACAAAACATCACATACCAGGAATAGCATATTAAGATGGACTCGTAGTGGCACTTGAATGTGATTTCCAAGACCATCATTGCTATTCTACCAAGTGCCTGTGCTTCATGTCTCTTGACTGCTGTTTCTCTATCCTAAAAAAACCAGAAGAATATTAGCAGTTTGCAAATCTATAAGTGTGCGTCATGCTTGGCTTTGGCAGTACTTTTACTGCTCAAAAAGTTCACTCTCCCCACTTTTTTTGTAACATTCAAGACCTCATCTGTGCAGTTTTTATTTACAAGCAGCTCCCACTGAGTTTCTTGGTGCGGCAGCTGCATTTTTCAGATCGATTTAGTTTTCATCCATTGTGGAAAAAGATGCGAAAAGGCCCCAAAGGTGGCATAGCCAGTTCTTTACAATTTGCTAAAATGAATGAAGAACAAACATGGACGTGCAGGCAGCTTAGTGGAGAAATATGGCCAGATAAGGGGTTCCTGGAAGAAAGAATCATCTTCCTGTTTTTTGGAATCAGTGGAATGAGTTTGATTTTCTTGCTAGAGGAGGAGGCAATTGTTCGCTTTGGTAGATAACGCCCTGTGTACAACTAATGTTTCTGGTGTGAAGGGAAATCCAAGAGAAAACAAAATACAGTAAAGGAGTTGTTTTCCCACCAATAAATGAAATGTGTACAAACGCTATGAACCAGGAAGGCCTTTTCATTTGGAATTTTGCTAGTACTTTTAATAAGACAACTTTGAACCTCTGTTCGATATTTGTAAAGTGGGTATAAAATTCCCTACATTCACACAGTGCCTTGTAATTTTGGATTTGCTAGCCACAGTGTATTGAAGAAATAATAGTTGGCTGGCTTTGCACAATATGGTATACTAGAAGTATTCAGAGCCACATAACGATTTAGAATATTGTTTGATTTAGGTTATACGGGCTGAGCCAAAAATCCTGGTTTGCAGACCTTAATGTCTGAATTCACAGACTGGGCTGAATCGAAATCAAACAAACCATAGCCCGACTAATGGGACATATGAAATTAACCCACTTGGGCTTCATTAGGAAACTACAGAGCCCCAGATACTTTGCAGAAAACGATGGGAGAAGAAACACAACTAGGATTGGTTGGTATCTTAAGCAACCCATACATGGTATAGATGGAGAGCAGCCGTACATAATAGCTCTCTTGTCTCAATTTGGCTATGCATGGAGGAAAAGAATGTCTTCTTTCTAATCAATCAGCCCCTACCAGCCTGCAGATACCTCTGTCTTCTATTTCTGCCAGGCACTATTCTAAACTCTGGAAAAAAGCATAATGCTGCCTCTGATACTGGCTTTAACTAAACGTTAGGGAAGGTTTTCTTGGACTGAAAGCTATCAAGAGGTTTCTTGTGTCTTTACTAATATCTTCCTAGACTACTTGGTCTCTCATATTTGTTCTTTCTTTATACTTTGCCCTAGAGAACGCGCTCCTCACAAAATAGCTTCCAGAAGTTGATGCAAAAAAAATTGAAATAAAATTGGGAATTACAAATAATAAGGAATAAATCAAGAGAAGGCCTTGGAGAAAGCCTACTGAGGAAAGAACAATTTGTTTTAACTCTTAATTTTCCCCAACTACAGCTTTACAGGGTTGAAAGTTCTTTGTGAATCTAATTTGGATGCTTTCTTGATGCTGTATTGTGTACTGCTGTAAACGGGTAGGACATTCAATCTGGGCGGTGGTATAGATTCAGAAGTTTCTAGTGTTATGGATGGTACCATGGCTTTGGAGATGATACTCTAGCTAGAGATACAGGTTGACTGTAGCTTTGAACCAGATTTCTTCAGCTAATTCCTCCAAGAACTGGTGAGTGACAGGGTACTTCTAGAATTTGGTAGTAAGCAAAAGTAAAATTGATTTTAATAAACAGTATGCTAATATATAGGATTCTGTCTCAAAAGGATCCAGGAGGAAGAGAAACTTGATAGGTGGAAATGCCTCAAAAAGGAATTATTAAAAGCACAATTTCAGTTGAGTGAAAAATAGAAGAATGTGAATTTAGTGAATGAGGCAAAGGGCAAAAAATAAGAAACAAAAGCTGAACTATTCATTTTGAGAGCTTTAACAGTATTTCCCAGTACTTAAGAGTGTCATAGAAGAGATATCACAGGAGCAGAACAGTTCCATATCTCCCTAGAATACAAGCCATAGAATAAGTTACTTAGTTTCTAACTTAATTTACAGGAAGATAGGTTCCGGATGAAAAACTTCCTAATGGTAAGAGGAATCCAATATTGAAATCAGTAGTTTCCTAGACGTTTTCAAGTAAAGGCTGTATAACTCAGGACTGTTTACATTTGTAATTCTGCACTGGGAGTTGTAATTGACACCTCTGTCATTTTGAGAGATGCATTCAGTTTCAGTTTCCTTAATTCTTAGATGCAATGTGAGATTTCCAGCTTACTAGGTATTGTCTTTTGTTTTGTGGTCTTTAACTGGGATAGGAGATAGTTTGTATTTCCAAGGTTGCTCACCTTAACGTAGTTCTTCCAGTGATTGGCCCTAAGTATTAGAATGCCCTATCCAGAAACTTTTTTCTTTTGAACTTGCAATTTTGTATTTATATAATTGATACACTATAGTATAAATAATGTATTTATCTACATAATAAAGTTATATTCATAGTAAATACACATTTTATACTTTTATAATTCTTTTATAAGGAGTTGTTTTATGTGGCTAAGGCATTGATTTAAAAACAGGGGTGTCAAACTCAAAGCCTGGGGACCAGATCCAGCCCATGGGGTGCTTAGATCTGACCCGTGGGGCCACTCTGGAAACAGTGAAAGACCGGCCTATGATGCCCTGGCAATGGATTCGCTGACAGTGGGTTGCAGGAGGCTGTCACAGCTGAAAACAGAGCCCGGGAGCCCGTTTTCACTGGCAGAAGTGCTTGAGTGACGTCGAGTTGGCCACGCCCATCCTGCCCACGCTCACCCGGCCCCCCAAGGTCAAACACAACCCTGATGTGGCCCTCAATGAAATTGAGTTTGACACCCCTGATTTAAAAATGTAACAACTTTTAAAAAGTCAGTTTATAAAGACTTATAACAAAATGAAATATAGGCGGCAAACCTGTACCTCCTTATTTTGGAGTAGATCCCATGGAAATAAAGGGGGTTAACTTTTCATTATAGTTATCCTATAGATTTTTTTTTTAAAAAAAACTCTTCTTGCATAAGAGCATATGGTATTAGCATTTTGTGTTCTTCAAGTAATTCCTGTCATTTTTGTATTTAAGGTTTTACCCTCACTGACTATGTGGACCATTTCTGGTATGACTGGAAGAGAGTTAGTGGGGATAAGGAAACCAAGTTGTAGAAGGAGAAAAGGATGGCTTTAAGGTCTTTTTGGTAATAATTCTACCTGGTGTCATCCCCCCCCCCCAAATCTTGTACTTGCTATTCACCACAAGAAAGAAACCCAAATATTTTTGGGAAGAAGGGTGGGGAAAAAATTGAGATAGGAATCACAGCAACAGCAAATACTTAAAACTCATCCCCCTATAAAGTATCCCTGGTACTTTGATTTATTCTCATTTCTTTGAAGTAGGGTTGATTTTAGAACTGACCCCCAGATATTCATAGGAATAATGCCTGTTTGTTGTGTGTGGCAAAGCTTGTTATATAATCCAGTGAAATCAAGAGTACAAAAGCTTCAGAAGTAGGCAGATGTTGGCAAGTGGGAGACATTCAAGCTGGCTGGCCATATAAAGTAAACTACAAATAAGCTATATTGAAAGTCTGCCTACTAAGTCTAAACAAAATGAATGTTAATTGGAAAAAAATAACTTGGGGCTTTTGTGCCATTGTTTGAAATTCTAGTGAAGGATGTTCTTTAAAGAAGTTTTTGTTTGGAATGAAAGGCCTGAAGTCTAATTTTTCTAAATTCTGTGGCAGCAAGCATACCAATTTAAAAAACAGAACAATTGTCAAACAAACTAAAATTCTGTTTCCCCCCCGCTTGAGATATGGAGTTCAAATATATTTCTGGTGACCCTCCAGTAGTTTGGCAGGAGAATAGTTTTCATGTTGATAGAACTACTGCTACCTTAAAAAACTGGTAGTTTGATAATGGTACAGTGGGATGTATGGTAGTCATCCCATTACGTATCAGCCTTGGGGCTGTTATAAAAATTCTTTAAAAAGCAATTAATAGGGTAGATGAAAGAACAATGAAGGCTTACTAATACTGCTTAGGAAAAGCAGATTGCTGGACTAAATAGGTTTTTAAACTGATCCAGCACTCTCATTCATTCATTTTGGATCTCTTTGGGAGAACAAAAACCATGTGAAAAAACAGTAAACACCAACATTTAAATCGTCGTTTAAAATCTGAGCATTAAAAGACTTATCTACAAAATAAACCTACAAATTCCAGGGGAAAAACTTAGGCCTGAAAACTAAAAATGGTAATGATATGATCATGTCTTAGGAATCATAGTTCTCTCCTTCACTTCCAGACCATCATCCTCATAACTCTCCTTTCTCCAGTCATTTCCACCTTCCTGTTGTAGAGATATATCTCACCTAATGAAGTTCAGTATGTTTGTCAAAAAAGAAGAGTTTACCATTGAGAACCAGGGATATGGTCATCTGATAAAAACGACTTAAGAATAGTCACAGTCACGAGGTAATTTGAACCTAAATTTCAAGTTGTGTCCTTTTAACCACAAGCTGACATAGCTCTCCATAGTCAGCACACACAATTCCATACTTGTTCAGCCATTGCTATTCTTCCTGGGCTTGGCTAGTGACATGGTGAAGGAGGTGATACTCCTAACTTCTGGGCTCATATCTCTTGGCAAGCTCAAGTGTAAGAAGCTGTGACGTGCTTCACAAAATGGGACAGATCTGCTTCGGCTAGCTGATCCATCTTGCAATCCTTCTAAGAATTATTTAAGACAATATTTCTCAACCTTGGTAACTGTAAGATGTATGGACTTCAACTCCCAGAATTCCCTTGCCGGAATGGCTGGTTGGGAAATTTTGGGAGTTGAAGTTCACTCATTTTAAAATTGCCAGGGTTGAGAAACAGTGATTTGAGAGAATGGTGAGCCAACAGAGTCTTCTCCAACTTCAAGCACTTCTCAACTTGTTTCTCCTTTTAGAGAAAACTTATTTCTAGGCAGAATATAAATTCATAACGCAGAATCCCTTCTACAATATCTCTTCTTGCACATCTTTGTATTTATGGCTACTTGGAAGAAAGAGAACACTGATGTTCCGGTATCTTACACATCTTAATATATAAAAGTTAGGTGTTTTTTCCCCCTAGTTACCATATTTGGCAGGAACAGCATGTTTTGATTTTAGATTACCTTGAATGCAGTGGTGGGATTCAGCCAGTTCGCACCACTTCGGGAGAACCAGTTGTTAATTTTCTGAGCAGTTTGGCAAACTGGTTTTTGGAAGAAATCATTAGGACAGAGAACAGGTTGTTAAATTATTTGAATCCCATCACTGCTTGAATGAATTTTGGAGGAATCTTTTAAATTGTAAGGCTGTCAACTTGTTTTCTTACATCCAAATGATTTAATTCCTGCATACAAAAGCAACTAATTTGGGACCAAGATTAACCCAGGAAAACAAAACCCAGGATAATCAGAAACACATCAAAACCCATCAAGCTGCAGGAGCTTCCAAGGGGAATTAAGAATAAAAGGCTCAGAGTCACACTTCCAAGGCTGCTTGCAACCCAGGAACGCTTGAGCCCTACTCTTCTTGCCTTCCTGAATTAAAGGATCCCTTTTCTGGCAGCTGCTTCCATGTCTATTTCTTCTCAGCATAGGTGACTGCTTCCCAGCTGGGAACGAACCAGGGAAATTTCTTCCAACACCACATTCTTATCCTAAGTTCAGGTTTTGTTTTATCTGATTTTGCCTTTGTAATGGATCTTCTTTCTGTCTTTCAAGATCATCTTCTCTGCTGGCTAAAATATCTCACCACTTAAGCTATCTGACTGAGAATAAAGTACATGAAAAGAGAATCAATTGTTTGAAAGAAAAACGAGCTACATAAATAAATGTAACTTATTTTATAGGGCACATTCCCCATCCCTCTCAAACAAGAAATCATATTCTTGGTAATCTCTCTCTATATATAATTGTACAGATTCCAGATGGAATAAAACCAACTTTGCATCTTGTTGCAGTTAAAAACAATCAAATGTATTGCTTGGATATGCCTTGGTTTAAAAGAAAGACTGTTGCTTTCAACTCTTTTCACCCTGTGGACCTTCTTGTTTCATATTTAAATTAACTTTCTGCTAGCCAGAAACACTTTGTCTACGTACTCCAAGGATAAAGCTGGCTTTGCTCTTGAAAAGCATATAATTCCCTTTCCAATTTTAGATGGGAGTTACCTGGCAGTTCTGGCCAATTGTGATGTTTTAATTTGGACATTGATAAGAAGACAGAGGTTTTTACAGGATACACAGTTCAAATATTTGATTTTTGTAGCAGTCTTCAGTCTCTTCCAAACACATGGTGGATGATTAAAGTTGGGTGGCCTAAGGCTTAAGCAATAGGTTCTTCAAGCCAGTTTGAAAAGCTGCCATTCCTAGGATTTCTGGGAGGATAAAGTTGTTAGATACCACCAAGAGGTTGGCAGCTATCATATTACTGGTTTAGATTTCCAGGTTTTATAACATAATAGGATGCTAATGAGAATCTCACCTTGTACAAATCTTTCTGAATTACAAGGCAACATATGCTGTTACAAATCTATGGGCAGTATTCATGGAATTATGACTTTGGTGACAAGGAGGTGACTTTTCTTCTAAGTTCCCAAAGGGCAGGGAAGAATTACAGCGGACTTCACCCGGGTCACAGCAATAAATCTCTCTGAAAGTTTCACCAACAAGTGTCTTATATTGTTTTACCCTTCCTCTTCAAAATATCAAGTCTCTTTAGATTAACCTTTTAATGAGATTTGAAAAATGTCCAAAAAGCTATTAGGAAAAATAAAATCGGATGGAAACTCTTAATTTAACAAAATGCAGAGCAAAAAAACAAAGGATATTTATTTAACCTTTACAGCAAATTAACGAATCTAGGATTGGAGCATTTCCATACATAATTTGTTGCTGAATTCTTTGCACTGTATTTGAAGAATGTTCATCTCCTGCAGAAGTTATGGAAAAAGTAAAGGTTTGCTGTGGCAGCATTTCCTGAATCTTTCCTCATGCTTAAATGTTCCAATCTGTTCTAGTAAATGTCATAAAGTACACCCATCTTCTTCAAACTTGGAAGTATCAAAAAAAAAAAAACATTTTTCAGTACGAAGAATCTGAAGAACATCTTTTAAATATTGTAGCTATGTATAAATTTAACACAGTGCTTCAGAGTTCGTAATTTAAATCACGTTTGTTCATTAATTTATCTGTTTATTGCAACAATGGATCATTTTATATACATGGATATGTACTGGATGATAGTTCATATGTCATAGTTCCTACTCAAATTTACATAATTCTCTAAAGAATTACAAATGAATAAAAAAACTCATCAGATGGAGCTTTTTTCACTCACTTTCATGTTGCAGTGTTATTTAGAAGCAGAATGACAAGGAAATGGGATTATGTGCTGCAGATAATCCCATACTAGTAGTTCCTGTTATTCACAATGTTCTGCTGAGTTATTAAACAAGAATTATTTTCATTTTGAATTTTGATTGACTGGGGCCTCTTTTAGCAATGTCCTTGTGAGAGAAAAAAACAGTAGCTGAACTTGTTTTGACCTCTGGTTTTGCATGTCCAAGCAAGGATTTTAAGGATTAAAGTGAGAATTGAAATCAGTAGCATCTGACTCACCTTATTTTTCATAATGATGATACATAACCCACATGGAAGATTCTCTCTTTATTCATTTCGCAGGGAAACCATTATAGTGTCATCAAGGATCCAAGCAATGCTTGTAGCATGTCATCCCAGGTCTTTACCATTTCCACTGGTCTAGTCAGGAGAAATAAAAAGAATTTTGGCTAAAAACAACATTAAAAACAGCTAAGATGCTTGCTGAGGCAACACATGCAAATTATGGAAGTTTTCTGTAATAACCTATCTTCTTTTTTCATGGCTTTTTTCTGCTTGTACTATAGCTGGAGAATTTTAAAAAGTCACTAGACAACTTGTGACAACCCACTGGATTATTATTTCAGAGATATATCTTTAACATCTTTAATATATTAACATATTTCTTTAATATCTCTGAGTATTAAAATTAAAAAAGGTTTAAAAACAGAGAAATAGAATGACCACAGACGGGCAAAAAAGCAGTGAGAATGCCCTTATGAACAGTGTTTTTGCTTTTATGGGAAGAGAGAAAATGAGGCGCCAGAATGCATCTTATTACATTGCCATATTTATGGTTATTGCTCCTGTTTCTCCACACTCATTGTTATGTATACATCATTTAGGAATACTTTAGTAAAGACTGGTTCTATTGTTTTAATGTCAGCTGACAGGTTCTTTTCTTGATGTCTTTCATAGAGTAACCAAATTTTGCATAGTTGTTTTGCTACAATACAATAGTTAATCCTTTACACAAAATAGAAAGCAAATGATCTGCTAAATCAGCTGGTTAATATTTTAACCTTTTTTATGGATAAATGTGCAACCCACATATATACATGATTCTCCAGATTGTCATATATTTTAATTTTCACAATTTTCTCATCTGTGGGTGGTACTCTTCCATGGTACTTAAAAATTTGAAGGTCAGTTTACCTGTGGATGGACATCCATGAGTATATATGGTGTTTTAAAAAGGTATTATCATATATACACCTGGATATGTGTATGTTTGTATGTATGTGCAGTTTGGTGTAATGGTTAAGATGCTTAGCAGGAGACTGTGAGGCATGAAAGCTGAGTGGGTGATTTTGGGCCAGTTTCTCTCAGCCCAAATCACCTCATCTGGTTGTTGTTATGAGGAAAATAGAAGAGGAAGGAGTATTAGGTAATGTTTGCTAACTTGGCTTACTTATAAAATAATAAGGATAAAAATATAATAAATAAATGCCCATCTATGGATAAGCCGAATCCAATTTTGGGATATGTTTTAGAACTTGGCTGATCCACAAGAATATATGCTACTTGGGCTAAGATTACCTATCATTACAAATCCTGAATTCATATTTCGTTCTAATTTCTTTTTAAACATTTCAACAAACTTAGCTGAATAACACATTGACTCAACAGAATATCAATTTAGTTTAGCGGTTTATTGCAGTCAGGTATCTCTGGAGGCACTACCAGAGGTTGGTTGCCCCCGGTTCGCACCAGTTCTATAGAACCGGTGGTAAAACCGGCAGGAGGCTCTGCCCACCGACCCCGACGTCATCAGAACGCTTCTGCGCATGTGCAGAAGAGTGTGCGAGTGGCCTTGTTGTGAAGCGGTAGTAAAGGTGAGTAGAACCCACCCCTTGGTACCACCAAGATCCCCAAATAATACTGTATTACTAGTCTTTGCATCTGATATTCAGGGATATGTTGGATCATTTAATATCATGTAGTTATGATGGCTAACTTCCAAGAGTGGGTCTCCCACTCCTCTTTAAAAACATAATTGCAATCATCACCTCATTTGCTTAAGCATTTATCTTAGTTTCTGGCAAACATGCCTTTTGTTCAGAGGATGAATAGAAGGAAATGATATGGCTAGAGATGTGCATAAGTATCCTTTTTCCTCTTCAGAATAATATAAACATAACACATCAGAACTGAGATTCTGTTGTTCAAGATCAAAGGTTTGCTGGGGTTGGTAATGGTAGTAAGTAAAAGAAAAGCAAAGAACTCGGAACACTTTGGCTATAAACACCCCTGTAACAATGAGGAAAGGAAGAAAAGCAACCTGGAGGAAATGTTCTTTAAATAAATGTGTCATCCAGGGAAAAAATGAATGCAAGTTAAATTATGGACATAACATCTGCACATCCAGAATAATATATACAACTTGGTTCACGTGTAATAAGATATGTTCAATTTCTAAATGCTATATTTGCATTTAAGTGGTGGACAGTTCAAGTTTATAGGCCTTTTCCTACTACTGAACTGAAGGGCTATCTAACCATCCATCTTGAGTCCTTTGAAAACTATACTGGCATGACATTTGCTATTCCCACTCATGATCCCTGTCTTCCTAATTTGCTTCTTTCAAGCAATGGCAATCAACAGGGTAATGAGCAAAAAAAAAAAAAAAAAAAAAAAAGCATAACAGATTTTATACATTTTGAGACTGCCCTTTGATAGTATCAGAATATGGGGAAAAATACAATTTTATCTCAGGCACAACTAAGGGTGACTTATGTCTAAGTCATTCGTGGGCTATGGTTAAGTTGAAGGTAACATCATAGTAGAAATTACATGCATGTGGGAGGGGGAGGCCCTGTCAAATGGTAAGCCATAGTTTGGGTGGTTGTTTTTTTTTAAAATTTATATTTATTTGTACATCTGTATGTTGCCTATTCCATGGATTTCAGGTGATGTACATTCCAAACAGTAAAAACAAAGCAATAGATCACACAGTACACAAAGTTGCCTAATAATGCTTGAATAGTTTTTTTTTGCTCAAGTGGCACTTTCTGCCCTGGGAAACTCATTGTCTTCTGAAACCTTAGTAAGAAGAGAGCCATCGTAATCTTGTGAAGGCAGATTGTTTCTGAGCAAAAGGGCTGTTACTAAGAAGGTGTTTTTTTCCCCCCTGATCCTTCCCACTAGCATTTTCTATTGGGAGGATTTTTATCCTTATCAGGGAAATTTTTTTCTAGTTGAGGCACAAGGACCAGGGCCATAGAGGGTTTCACAGATGTTTTCAAGGACAGTGAGGAGGTCAAGAGATATAAACAACCATTATTGGATGGGAGTTTATTAGCCTTTTATCTCATAAGCAGCAACTTGGTCCAAGTTGAAAAAAGCTCCAGAAGAAGAGATTCAACATGTTCAAAGAGACTCTGCCCCAATAAACTCATTGATAAAAGAAGGCAGGAAATTAATATCACAGTTTCAAATATTCTATGCTGTATTTTTAATTCTTGCATTAACATTACTCATCGGACTGCATGTGATTCTGATTTCCTTGATTGTGCCTTGCTATATACAGGACGAGACCTGACAAGGTCCAATGGGTAATTTCACATCTGTTTTACAAACATATAATATTGTTATAAATGCAATACTGGTTCATCACAGAATATTAGGCATTGCATGGATTATTCTGTCTCATGTTACGTTTCTTGCCTAGGGAAAAATTGTCATATTCCTTTTTTTAGAAGTTTGAAGATTCCCTTTTAGATGGCTTGTTAGTCTGAGTTGCTGTCAAATCAAAATCCTTCTTGTGATACTGCCAGGCATTCTCAAGATTGAAGGGTATCTTCAAACATCAAATACACATGTATACGTCTAGCAGAAGCATAAAATATTAGCATATATGCAGTAAATAGATCCCTCCTCAAATTCTCTTTTCTGCTAGTTAGGGCATTTTTTTTGCTCTTTTTAAAAACAAACCAGATGTTGGCTGAAATGCGAGAAACTAGTGGGATTTAATATCTCCCCTCAGCCTCATATTTAAACTGAATTTGCAGGAAGAAATATTTTCCAGGTAACACATTGGCTCTGAGTAACATCTAGAATAGGTACTATTCCAACAGTCATCAGTTCTCTAGAGGAGGATGAAAAATCTACCTAACAACTTTGCCTTTTTTTTTGTCTACTAGTGAATGTTTTATTGTTCTCAGTCTTTATACAGCTGACTTATTGTGTTTTTGTGTAGTTTGCTAGTTTGCTACCTCAGACTTCTACTTTAACTAGAAGCAAATCAGCCTTATTTTGTAATCCGCTATAATTTTATATATATTTTAGTGGAAGTTCTATAAAAATGCCATCCATGGTTTCAACAGTTTTGTATTGTTTTCTTCTCCACGGTCAAAAATTTTGCATATGTTTTTTTTTTTTTTGTGGAGGAGGCAACTTAAACAAACAATCCTCAACTTAACTACTGGTCACTAAATGACTGAAGTTACAACAAACCTTCCGAAAGCTACTTACAACCCAGTTCCAAATTTCCGACAGCTGTCCTCTCAACCGTGACTTGACTGCATTTCAGATGCTTTGCATCTGGCTTGCTCTTACATCCATTTGCACAGTTCTGCTATCACATGTCCTTGATTTATGATGATTTTGCTGAAAATTGGTTTTGGGCAATAACACCCCATATCAAACAATAGGTTTGCATAACAACCATAGCATTCACTTAATGACTGCTGCAAGAAAGATCATAAAACCAGGTTGGTCACCCACTTTACAGCTGTCCCAATTTATGACTTTAATGGGTTCCATTACAGTCAAGTCAAGAGCTTCCTCTGCAATCATCCATTCTTGACACCTATTTGATCTTGAAGTATGCTAGGTATCTCTATTTGGTACCTGGAGATTACAGCAGCATTGGAAGAGAGTGCTGGTGTGAGGCTTTTCTCCAGTCATCAATCGTAGGATGTACCTTGAATTATAGGGGAACTCCAGAAAATGAAGAAGATGGTGATATCTAGGGTGACATTGACAAAAGATCTGATTTGTGCCTGTACTGAACATAATAGTGATCATGCAGGAAGACTTCTCTGCTATTGTTATGTCTATAGATTCTTGTCAAGCTGCTCCGTTCAGAGTCGCCTAAACATCTTAAAAGATTACAGATGAAACAATATGTGTACAGAAAGCTGTGAGGTATGTGATACAAAAAGTGTCTCACATTTCTTTAGGACTTGATAACGAGCCTTGATGACAGTTGGGATTGAAGAGCTCAGGGCAGCATCTTACAATGTGATTTGGGATACTTTTGATCTTATAGAGCTGAAGGAAATAGATTGATAGATCTTACAGAGCTGAAGGAAATAGATCAAGTCTATACAGACTTGTACTATATAGTACAAGTTTTACCACCACTGGGTTGGACATATACTGATCTGGCTCTTTTGGTTGGTTAGATGAAGCTGGATTGGGAGATGGTGGTACAGTATGAGGAAGGATGAGGTGTTGTCAGCCTTGAAATGGTCAATGTAGTGCCTTTTCTTGAAGAGGCTATCCAACTAGCACTTGATCTAACTTATGTTTTTCTTAATGGCTTAATGCAATGTGTGAAAATGTAGGATTGTGTTCCGTCTTTAGATCAGCAGCAGGTAAGGTTTTGCTCAGTCCGTAATCGGAGCCTGAACCAGAGGTGGGTTTCAGCAGGTTCTGACCACTTCTGGAGAACCAGTAGTAGAAATTTTTGAGTAGTTCGGAGAACCGGTAAATATCACCTCTGACTGGCCCTGCCCACATCTATTCTCTGCCTCCTGAGTCCCAGCTAATCGGGACGAATTGGGGATTTTGCAGTAACCTTCCCCTGGAGTAGGGTAGGAATGGAGATTTTACAGTATCCTTCCCCAGCCACGCCCACCAAGCCACACCCATAGAACAGGTAGTAAAAAATTTTGAAACCCACCACTGGCCTGAACCCTTTGGAAAAGAGCTTTCCATTATGCCTAACCAGTGGTGAAGACTGAATATGACTAGTGAGTCCTACTTCTCAATTCTTGTCAACAGAACACTTGAGAATGCAATATTGTATTCTCTAGCCAGTTCTACACTGATGTTAGTGTTTGGCACTGAAAATGTATATGAAAGATGGGAGTTTCATGATCTGTATTCATTTTTCAATGGTATTTATTGCAAATTTTCTGGTAATTACAATAGCCGTGACAAAATCCATTTATATGCTTTTTCTTGTTTTGCCTTTTTGAAATATTAAAATCCAGTATTAGGAACATGGCCAAAATGCATCTGGGTCTAATATTTTACTGGTTAAGCTAATTTTAATGGATTTGATTCTATTTTTTTATCTTGATTTAATATTGTAAGCCAAGTTGAATGCTTATAGAAGAAGAAAAGTGGTTTATTCATATAATAAAGAACAATAATAAATATCTTCCACAATTATAAATCTTTTCATGAAAGTTCTGGGGCCATATAGATGAGACTGTCACACTAGACCCAAATCAAATTGTTTGTGGCTGTCAGGAGATAATGTGGATCTTCAATTCTCAGTGCAAAATATATGACTGGACCCAGTTCATTTACATACTAATTCTGTCAGATTCTATGCGTGTATTATTTTTTTAAATGCTGGTTTCCTAGGAAACCCCTGCCTTCATGTCAGCTAGGAATTATATGGAGACTGCTGTGTGTGTGACACATTGTTCATTTGTGGACAAAAGGCCCCAAAAGTAGTGGGGAAGGCGGTTTCTAACAAAGGAGGCTGACGTTTTTATTTTGCTAGGACATTAGGTGTCCTGTTTTCCCATGTGCTATTAATAAAGCCGCTTTTGCAAAATAAACTTGAAGCAAAAAAAGGAAATCTTTTTAGAAAGACAATCTACTTCGTATTGAGATATTATTAAACTAAAGCTGGATTGAACATAAAGGAAAAGTACCCCCCACCAAAATGGGAGGTGGAACTATACAAGAGATTAAATGAACTGAAGCAAATGCTCACATTTTCAGCTGCTACCTTCAGCACACACACACTTTTATTCACACCACACCAATCAAAATGTTTTATTTAGAAATTTATATTTTTTACTGGTGATTAATTGCATCACTGTTAGATTCAGAGCCAGATTGCCTGATGATTTAAACATAAGGTGTCGGTATATCTGTGTTTTGGATAAGAATTAATCTCTGCATAATACTCAATACTGCTAGAGGACCCTATAGACTAGAGACACTGAAGTAAAAGTTGAACCTACCTAATAAATAATTGGCTGTAATTGGGTATTAGGGTAAATTATGGTTTTGCATGATAGGAAAGAGCTTAAATCAGGAGTACAAAAGAGTTGGTCTTGGGGCTGGGCTATCTGGTGGAATATTATTCCTCTTCTTTGATCTCCTAACAAGAATATTTAACATTTGCTGCTAATGGTAGGTTGGATGCCATATTGTTTCATGGTAATAGGTATTTTTGGAAAGAGTAGAGCAAAATGGATGAGAAGCATTGGCTCTTTGTGAGACTTGATAATTTTGTTTGAAGTATTAGATGATGTTTGATAGTTGCGAATAATAACTTTCTGCAGGTGACAGTATCAAAAAGACTTATATTGATCTTGGAAGTTAAGTAGGATTGATTCTGGTTAGTATTTGAATGAAAGTGCTCAGGGAGAATGTCACAACTTTGGACTAAATTGGGAAGAACAATATCCTGGAAGAAGGCAAATGGTAACCACTCCTGAAATGCTACTCCAAACTTTAATTGATACGGACATCAGAAGTTGTGTTCAGTTCAGGAAAATCAGTTGTAGCCTCACCTCATGTGGCAATGTTGAGCTTGGAATAAAGAGGGTTAGGCTTGGTTAGAACATGGGTGAGTGATCCTTAGGAAATATGAGAGTTTTAGCTGGGCTGAGAAATTAAAAAATAAATTTGGGAAAAGGCAACGACAATGTGGTTTTATATTGTTACCAAGGCAACTTCACCAGAAGTTCAGTTTAACTTCAGGGAGACTTTACCACTATATAATGAATACTTGGTGAGTTTGAGTCCCTCCTGTTGATCAGTTTGATTGCTCAGTGGTTCTGGGAAATAAAAGATTTATTGTTGTTTGATATTATTTTTTTGTTATTTCATGTTTTCTTTCTTCAGTCATACTTGTTTATACTTTGGGGAGAGAATTAGAATGATAGGCGGAGGTTCTTAAAATGAATCTCCTCAAAAGTCAAATATAAGGGCATGTTATGAAAATGAATAAAAGACCTTCCCTGAGCAATACGGTGGCCAAAGAAATCCTTGTGTTCGCATCCTTGGGCTCATGTGCCTTGGAAAAAAACAGTTTTGAGAGCAATAATGAATGTTGCTTTTCAGCAAAGAGAAACATTCAGGTTCATCTTTAGCCAATTGGTTAAGATCATGTTGCTCCTTTTGTGCAGAAAGTACTCAGATTGTAAATGAATGAGTCGTTCATGAATTGCCAAATGAGTTTGGTGCTCCTCCTCTTCCCAGCAACCACTTCACTTGGCTAGGAGAAAGAAAAGGAAGAATTTTCTCATTACTCCCAGCCCCTAAGAATGAATTACAACAGACCTAGGGACTGTAACATGACAATTTTCTCCAGATTAACTTTAACCAGCGTGAATATTGCGAGCCTAATGCACTGGTTGGTGACATTTCAGCAGTAGCCTTTGTTGTAGATGTAGCTAGTCTATGTTTGGCAAAAATTGAGCCATTGTTTTCGGAATGGAAAGGAGGCAAGAAAATATAAAGGTGGTAGCATAGCCAAAATTTGACTGGTGCACCAGTGTTATGATCACAATAGATGGTTATTTGGAAACTGCCTTTACCACTTTTTCTTTGTTTTGGCATTGTAATTAATTCACACCATTAGAATTTTAAGTGTTTTGGTGGGCATTCCCATGCACTTTTCACTATTGAAAGTGCCAAAAACTAAAATTGTACGCAACACAGATTTGCAAGATGTTCTTGCTGATTTTAGCAACATATACACGCGTTCAAATTTTTGTAACAGAGGCAGCTGTGTGTGCCGTGTTGCTTTTTTTTTTCTTTTTCTTTTTTGCTTTGGGTGTGAAACTTCTTTGAACCAGTGTTTCTAATACAATAATCTAGTACCCTGGTTTCAGACTATTATAGAGCACTCTTATTTTATCAGGACTCCCTGCATGAAAAGAGTAGCATCTCACTATCCCTACCACAAACTTGAGAATCATACTGGAAGCAGGACGTTGGATAGTCTGATAATACTGTGGAACTGAGCATGATCTTTCTGGTGCCAACTTAGGCAGTAAATGGCCTGGGATGACATTATCTGAGGGACCTGGAGATGAGCATTTCCTGCTGTGGCACTTGCACTTTGAAATATCATCCTCTAGCCTGGTAGCCTTCCAGAAATCTTTCAAAATGGGGGTCCCCCAACCAGCGGCTGGGGTCCAGAGGATTCCAGGAACCGGGCCATTCAAGTGGTACGTGAGCATGTATGTGTGCACAGAGCTCCATTTGTGTGAATGGCGTGCATGCACGCCTACCGTTTGTCCAAATGGAGCTATGCGTGCACGCTGTTCATATGGAACCATCGGCTCTCCCCCCATCTCTGCCGCCCCACCGCTGCCGGTCCGCAAAGCCTTAAAGGTTGAGGACTACTGCTTCAAAACATGTTTTTTTCAACAGGCACCCTGGCACAGGGACCTCAAGTGCTGGCCATATCACATGTAATATTCTGATGCATTCCATCTCATAATGGCTGGCTTAGGAAGACATTTTTAAAAAATTTTAAATGTTTAATTGGTTTGTGGTTTTTTTAAATTTTGGGCCAAATTTATATAGATTTTAATTGTTTTTAATATTTGTATTTCATGTTTTTAATTCTGGCTGTGCACCGCCCTGAGTCCTCAGGGAGAAGGGCGGTATATAAATTGAAAATAAATTAAATAAATAAATAAATAAACTTGTTTTTATTTAGATTTGGATAAAAATAACTATCTAGCAGGTATTTTAAGCGTTTTAAGCGGGTTTTGTAGAATGTTTTCATTGTTGCTTTATTGTATACCTTTCAAAGTCACTTTGTATGAGATGGGCAGCCATATAACTTTGATCAATAAATATTGTAGATCCCGAATAGAGCTTTATTACTATGAAGAGGAGTATAGGAACATTGCAGTCTTTCCCAACAAGGTGAGCTTCCATTATTCACAGGTACAATACCTGGAGTTTGTGGCACAAACGACAATTTCCATTCCCCCTGTCTGCACGTGAAAGTGTTATGGGTTTTGAAATCACCCTATAAAGAGAGAATTACTCACTTGTATAAATATATTTATTCTTCTAGTTTTCAGTTTCCCAATTTACTTCACAGACTGTGGTTAGCATTATTTATGTGCCCTTTAGCGGTCAAGCAAGTCAAAACTGTCTGCATTACATGGATATGTGAAACATGGAAACAGTCTTGCAGGTAAAAGTCTGTAGAGATTGTCTGTCATCCAGGTCATGGTTGTCCCAAAGGTGCTTTTTCAGGAGGCATCTGGACTTTCTTGTTTTTTCTTTTGAAGATGTTTCGCTTCTCATCCAAGAAGCTTCTTTAGCTCTGACAAGACAGCAGGGAATGGAAAGATTTATATTCCTTGCAGACAGCTGGTCATTTGCATCCTTTTAGAGGGTCGTTGCAACCCCCTAAAAGGATTCAAATGACCAGCTGTCTGCAAGGAAGTAGCACACAGAGCCATCTCTCCTGGCACACTAGCCGTTACCCATTGCTCTTCTGGGTTCTGGGGGCACATGTGCACCAGCCATCTGGTCATTGTGTGCGCGGAAGTGCTGGAAACTGGAAGAGCAGCTCCCTGGCAGGCATGTGTGCACCGGGAAGCTGAGCTTGCAGTTTCTGGTGCATGCGTGCTGGCCAGCTTGTCTTTGCACGTGCATGTGTGCCAGAAACCGGAAGACCAGGTGAGTGGCGCTCATGAGCGTGCCGGGAACCAAAAGCTCAGCTCGGGAACTGCTCTTCCGGTTTCTGGTGTTCCCCCACATGCACGCGCGCTCCCATTTTGGCACTCGGTGACTCTTGATGGCTTACATGATGTAAGAACTTTAAAACATTCATGATAGGTTTTAAAATACAGTAATTCCTAAACAGAACATAACCCAAATTGAAATAAATGAAAATAAAATGATAATACTAAATTTTGAGATTTCAATTAAAATGTTTTTCCACGACAGCTCTATTTTTGGTATCTTCCTGATCTCCATCTAGGAAGTGGCTAGACTGGCCTGAAGTAATCCAGTGAACTTCAGTGTTAAGTGTGAACTTGACTTTTGGGTCATTTTGGTTCTGTTGCCTTATTTTCATTTCGATATTTTTACTGGTTATATTTGTGTCTGCAGTTCCTGCAAGACTGATGCAAAATACAAAAAGTTTGAAAAGCATTTATCTAATATAGTACAGTAGCTTTTTGATAGATTGGAACAGTCTTTCCTAAGATCTTCCCCTACTATCATAGTCTAAGATGTAGGTTTTTGTATCTGGAACTTGAGTCAGAATAACAGCATCAACAAAGTAAATTAAACTGATTGAGAACAGACCAATATAATGTTCCAGTATAAGAACAGATTCTTTATTTTGTTAGGTGTATCTTGGAGCCAGTTTCAATTACATGTTTTGTTCTTTTTGCAGGACAGCTGCTTAGTCATTTAGCCCTCCCAAACTTTTCAGGATTGTTGTACTAGGATAAAACGAAGTTTTGGAAGCTATTTGTATTATTATATGTTTTGGACCTTGATTTGGCATACATCAAGTAACAAATGTTTGGCATGGATTGATGCTTCAGCTTTCCCATCTGGTACCTAAATGACTTTCCACATGCATTTTTGTCTTATGAAATCACTTACTTGTTAAACCAAGATAGAGAAGGATTTAGACATTCTTCCCTATTATGTGAAACATTATGTGCTGCATGTACCATATGAAAATGATTGTAAGGTGGGAAAAAGTACAAAAATCAGTTTTAACAATCTACAGTCTCGGCAAACAATTTCATGGGAGGTTGACTTACATGTGAAAATCTCAAGCAATCAAACTTCATTGTGGCTTTTATCCAATTATGCTTGAAATATATCTTAAATCCAAACCCTTTGTAATTATCTCTTTCATCCTGTATTTCATTCTTACGCTGAAGAAATATATTGGAAATGGTAGCTATAAATTCTAACAAGAAGTAGGCTTTTGCCTTGTATCATATTCAGTTATTTCCAAACCGTTCTATGTTTTGGTTTGTGCCATTGTGAGGAGGGGACAAGGTTCGTGAGAAAAAAGTCTCCAAGTGGCAGGTGGGGAAATGTGATTTACACACCATGAAAATTCATTCAGCAGCAGTTGAACATGCAGTTGCCTGCCTTTGCACAACAGGACTATTGTATTGCTGCGATAAAAGACAAAGTGCTTGGATTGTTTTAAGATGAATATGTTGGCTTGTCACACTGGCTTCCTCTTGCAGTGAGATAGGGTTGCAATTGCAAATGGTCAAATCAAGAGCAACCATGGTAGCTTCTTAAACCATTAAAGGCAATTTGGTACCTTCCACCCTCCTGATGTTTTCAGCTACAGCTCCATTTATTCTTAGCCAACATGGCCAGTATATGCACGCACAATAAACAATTGCAAAAGTAAGATTTTTTTTTTTTTAATTGTGTTAAGCCAAACCACCCAACCCATCCATGATCTCACTATGGAGTGAATTTAGAGGCAATCAGAGTGGACATGCTTTTCTTTTTATACAGATCTTACACTTGGTAAAGAGAAGGCTTTGAGTCCCAAGGGAAAGGAAGGCTCCTATTCATTATAAGCATGGGAGAAGGATGGAGGACATGACAAATTAATTTACGAGGATGGAATGTTAACTCCTGGACTATCTACCGCATGTCCTTGTTCCTCTGGTAATGATTTGTTACACTTGCCATTTCTGGATGATATTACTGCATTTGCCTCTAGGCAGAAATGTGTGATCATTCCAATGATGTGTCTTTTTGGGGACAAACAACCTTTAAGAATACCTTGCATACAAAAGATTACACACGTTGCACTTATTCTACAAGAAGAACACATTCTGTGCAATTAAAAGGATGACATTAGAAATATTCTACTTCCTATAAATGTAATTCTTTTCTTCATTTCCATATGCTGGGAAGCAGAGGATTGCTTGTAGTGATGATATCCATTCTAAGATAATCTGTTGCAAGATATATTCTAAAATAAACCGAAGGAAACCTATTGCCATTATAATACGATTAATGAATAGAGTGATTTTAATACTGTATGGTTTCATGTTTTCTAGTTGTGGATCCATTCTATGGCTGTTCATGATTATTTTTTTTTGTTGACCTCAAATGGTGGAACAGATTCAAGAGAGATTCGAGTAGAGATCTGAGTAAACTTGATAATATTGTACACAAGAGCTTCTCTCCCTCCCTAGAATACTCATGCTTTCCAAAAGCTACTCCTAAAACTACTCCTACTCCTTTTTACTCTCTGTCCAGCAATTAATGAAAAACAAGGATTTGTATCAGGAAATAAAACCTGGAAAATACCTCATAAATATGAATTCTAACATTCCTAAATTCTAATAACCTATCCTTTAAGGACACTTTAAACATATTTTTAAAGTAGACCATTATTTTTATTACAGCTTAGCACATGAATTGAAAATAGCTTGAAACAGCACATTTAATTTATAGAGGCTTACTTTGTCACATTCCTTTCCTTCTTTTTATTTCCATTGAAGGGTTAAAATGTATATAAATTCCTAAATTTGTAGATATGTTGGGACATTTGTCCCAAGTGAAACTTTTCACCAAAAGTGAAATCAACTTTTGCAGAGTTGATTTTTGAACTGAATTTATAATTACTCTAATCCATTGAGGATTTTTCCACAAAAATTGTGTCAACTTTATTCATTTTCATTCAAAAATGGATGACAGTTCAATTTACAGGAGAACTTTTATCGGTAAACAAAGCTGTAGTAAAACAAGTCTTTTAACCCTGTTCTTACAAGTTATCTCCCAACATATTAAGATTTTTAATAGCAACATTTATCTATGCTAACAGTAAAAGAAGTGGAAATAAAATTAAATTATGCAAAGCAAAGAAAATTTGAATTTGTGAAAAAAATGGAAAAAGTTGGCTTATAAACTATGAAGAAAAATAGAAAAGAAAATGATATTAAAATTACCTGGGGGTAGATATGTATTTATGGTTTACAAGTAGTTCTCGACTTACGACCACAGTTGAGCCCAAAATTTCTGTGGCTAAGCAAAACAGTTAAGTAAATTTTGCCCCATTTTACAACCTTTCTTGTCACCAGGGTGGATAAAAATCAATGATTTTTTTTAAAAAAATCAAAAAAACTGGATTTTTTTTATTTAAATCAGATTTTTTTATTTATATCAGATTTTTTTGATTTTTATTGAATTTATTTTAATAAAAAACTTTTGGGGTAAAAATCTATCGTAAGATAGTTTTCTATTTAAGATACATAAATAATTTAGTTTATTCAGCATGAAATGGAGCTTAATTATGTAGCACAAGGCTGTATATTCTGCAACACAGGGACTATCGGTGAGTCAACAGCGGGTCAAAGGAGTAGCAGAGATGACAGTCGCTCTTTAAAAATTATGATTTAAATTGAGTTGATTTAAATCAAGTCTTTTTACTAGTGATTTAAATCATGATTTAAATCATGATTTAAATCCACCCTGCTTGTCACAGTTGTTAAGTGAATCATTGTAGTTAAGTGTAGTAGTAGCATTGTAGCATTGTAGTAGCACGGTTGTTAAGTGAATCTGGCTTCCTGATTGACTTTGCCTGTCACAAAAGGTGATCATATGGCTCCAGGGATATTGCAACTGTCATAAATATGTGTTGTATGAAAATTTCCTTATGAAAAGTTTTCCTAACGTGCTGTCCAGATGTTTTGGAATTGCAGCTCGCAGTTTTTTTCAGACAACATATCCAAAGACCATGACACTTGGAGATTCTGCCAGTTCCTGGCCAAACACATTTGGAGGACACCAAATACTATATATTTTGATGCATGCCATTGTGTGTCACATTATATTATTGATTCAGTGTCTTTCATGATTGGGTTTTTATATTTGCCTTATACCTAATATCTATTTGGCCTCCAGAAATTAAAGGTTTTATATCTTTTTGCTGCAGTCTGGTAGGCATCTACATTTTTGCAGCCCAAATATAAAGCTGTAACTTTAAGCACAATGTAATTTATTTAATTTTGATATAACTCGTCCATTTCCAAGTGTTTTGCCTTTTTGAGAGAAAACTTCTTGGTTTAGCACAATGTGTGAAGTCACCTTTTTATTCCAGTCTATATATTGCATCAAAAGCTTTCGCTGTGGATGTATTAACAGTGATTCAGACAGTTCACATAACAGGGAAGCACAGCAAGGTTTATTTTTATCTTATTCCACAGCATTTATAAACCATTTCAGCTTACTAGACCCTGGGCAACTTATAAGGTCACAGCAAGAAACAGAATATCTCAACCTTTAAAAATAATACAGTAATCAATCAAACATTATTACAAATATTACATAAAGAGTTCCTTCTCATCCTAGGATCGCAGAGGCCTTTTGAAACAGAGTGCTTTTAAGGGCTTTAAGGAGATCAATGTGGGAGCTGATGATATCTTTAGCTATTACAGATAGTCCTCGATTTATGACCAGTCACTTAGCTTTTGTTTGAAGTTGCAGCAGATGTTCTCAGGACTACTTACGACCTGAAATCAAAGTCAGAAAAGGTAATAAAATCAGGCACAATCACATGGTGACTTGCTTAACAACTGGCACAACTTAATCATAATTCGGTACTCAATTACAGTCCTAAACTGAGGACTACCTGCGGTCAGAAGGCCTGTTTCCTAGTGTAGGTCCCCTTGACTTGACTTCACAAAGGGGTGGAATCTCCAACAAAAGCTGTTCCTCTGTACTGACACTAGAGGAGTAGAATCTTATTTGGCAAGGTGGCCAAGTGTATCCTGAAAATGTTTGCCTTTTTCCATTGACCGTTACTTCTTTGATATTGTTCTTCTTTAAACAACCTGTTTAATTTGGCAAGCTGGAAAAGAAAATATTTCACCCTTCCTGCACTTTCTGATTCAGTTTTGGCAAATGCCTCTTTGAAGCAGCTTTTTCCTGTTAGTGTTTTTGGAATACTGTGGTAGAAATGATCTACACCTTATCTAGGATGTCCTTGTCAGCATCCTGCCTGATTATTTGCTAAAGAGGTTTTTCCAGAACGGCATAACAATTTTAGAATTCCCCCATTCCACTTCCATAGCACCTTCTTATGCTCTAGAACACTTTATGGACAGAGTTTCTTGCCTTAAGAATCGTGGAAGTAATCATTCCGTTATGGTATCTTCTAATCTGGTCTTACCTCTGCTTTCGGATCCAGTTCTGAGGATCAGACTATAATAAAAAGGTAGCTGGCATAGGTTTTGAGAAAGTCAAAAAGGATGGTCAGGGCCATCTGTTGCATTGCTGCTAGAGACATCTTAGTTTACTTCAGGCTTAGTTTCTTTTTCTCAGTTTTTTTTTAAATATCATATATAACAACAAACCTTAATCACAAAATCACAAATGAATCAGGGGTGGGCTCTTTGGGGTTCGAGCAATCATCTAGTCAAGGATCGACAGGGTTTGGCAAATCCCCAAATGCCACCCCTGGTGGGCCACGCCCACTCCTCCCCTCCCTCCCCAGGAGTCTCCATGCAGCCCGTTCATCATTCCAGGTAAGTGCAGGTAAGGAAACGGCCTGTTTCTGGCCTCTGGAAGGTCTCCGGAGTCCGGGGGTAGCAATTTTTGCACTCCCGGAGAAAAGCCTCCGGAGCCTGGGGAGGTAAAAAAAAACAAACCCTGCTGTGGTGCAGGCGGCTGACTGGGCCACGGCCACCATGGCCTCTCCCACTCAGCAACGGGGCAGCGAACCCGTTGCTAAAGGATCTGAAGCCCACCCCTGAAATGAATGAATTGTTGTTGCTTTTAATGCACTCTGTTGCACCAGTGCAATGGAAGGTCTTTTAATTTGTATGGTAAACCTTTTAAGTGTGATATAATAAAGTTGTCTGATTTATATGTGGATGGTATATGTACATATGTAACAGTGGTGGGTTGCCCCCGGTTCGCTCCGGTTCTATAGAACTGATAGTAAAACTGGCGGGAGGCTCTGCCCACCTGCCACGACGTCAACATGGGTGATCTGTGCATGCACAGAAGCGCACACACGCTCCCGTTGCGAACTGGTAGTATAGGTAAGTAGAACCCACCGCTGATATGTAAGTAAGCATATATGTCTTAATTGTTTTATAAGATCAGTTCATTTTCTTAGTTCTTTAGGAAGAAAAGGATGAAGGTACAAAGTAGTAACCACAAAGAAACTGCCTAGATCAAGAGTTGTGCTGTGCTGAAGTGCCTCCTATTTTTTTTCTTCATGTTCATCTTTGTACCTCTTGCATACTGCACGGTGTGAATATCCAGACTTGTGAAAACAGCTTGCTAGTGTCTTGCGGTCAAGGGGGCCCATACTGCATATTGACTATTTCAAAGCAATCATTACTGCTCAGGAAACAAGTACTGCCTGGAGGATTCCTAGCTAATTAGCAAGGAGTATCCCAAGACAGGGAAGTGGATTTTTGCTCAAAACAAAATTGTTTGGATGGCGTCAAGAATATTATTGAAACCAGTACTTATTTCTGAGACTGCTTAAAATATGTATGATATCTTCTCTGGCTAAGGCTGAACTGGACTGGAAATCACTTGTAAATAACTTTTAGTTCAGTTTAACTAATTAAAATAGAATAGAATATAGCTGGAAGGGACCTTGGAAGTCTTCTAGTTCAGCCACCTGCTCTGGCAGGACACCCTATACCCGTGATGGCGAACCTATGGCACGTGTGCCACAGGTGGCACGCGAAGCCTTCTCTGTGGGCACGCAAGCAGTCACCCAGCTCAGCTCCACTGCGCATGCTCCAGAGCTTCCCGCCGGCCAGCTGATTTTTGGGTCTCTTCCTTGCAAGCGGGAGACAAGCATGCATGGGGGGGGGGGCTACCTTTCTTCTCACTTTCTGCTGCCTATGCCTTCCCAGATATTTGGAGATTCCTTTCTCAGCTGTTTTCCCCTCCCAGCCATTTTGGGAGGTGAGGCTTCCCCCCCCCCCAGCACTGTTTTGGGATGTGAGGCCAAAAGCGGGGGTCGCGTGTGCATGCACGGGGGGGTCACGCACGCATATGCAGGGGGCATGGCGTATGGGAGGGACATTGCATTATGGGTGTGGGTATGCACATGCGTGCAATAGCGCACGCACGCACGCTTTTGGTATCCAAGGAAAAAAAAGGTTAGCCATCACTGCCCTATACCATTTCAGACAAGTGGCTGTCCAATCTCTTCTTAAACACTCCCCCCGCCCCCCCCCCCGTGATGAAGTGTCCACAATTTCTGAAGGCAAGCTGTTCCACTGGTTAATTGTCCTCACTGTTAGGAAGTTTCTCCTTAGTTCAAGGTTGCTTCTCTCTTTGATTAGTTTACAACCATTGTTTCTTGTCCTGCCCACTGGTGCTTTGGATAATAATTTGACCCTCTCTTTGTGATTGATTTGAGGAAAGCCTTTCTGATTTCATACTTGCTGCCCAAGCCATTGTGACCAGTTGAGAATCAGGAGGACTGTGATCTTACCCTACTAACTTTTTAAATGTTTTTCTGGATAACTCTGATTAGAGGGAAGTTTAAAGTGGAATAGAGACATGGCATGGGCTCAACCATTAATATCAACCCAACATAATTCTGTCCATATGTGATAGGACTGTAGTTAATGAAATTTGTAGCCAACTTGATAGAAAATATGGATATGTAGGCTTTCTAGTTCAGCACACCAAAGTTTGTAGCTATCAGTGTGGCATTGTGGCTCAGTTATTGGACAAGAAATGACAAAACCCAGGTTCAAGACTATCCTGAGAACTGGAAGTCCCCAGTGACTTGGGGGCAATGACTCTCTCTCTCAGATCAGACTGAAATGATTGATTACCAGATTATTGATGAAGACAATGGTAGGAAAGAATGCTGCATTTATCAGGCTAGTTTGTGAATGAAAGGCAAGATTTCTCTACCCTCCCCTCCCCAAAAAAGGGTAGACATTGCATTTCTGTTTCTCTCTCTTTCCCCTCATCTTAAAGGACAATATGCAGCATCCCCTCCTGCGTGAGCTGCACTGGCTCCCAGTGGTCTTTCGGGTGCGCTTCAAGGTGTTGGTCATCACCTTTAAAGCGCTCCATGGCATAGGACCTGGATACCTTTGAGACCGTCTGTTGCCACCAACGACCTCCCACCGACCGGTGCGCTCCCACAGAGAGGGCCTCCTCAGGGTGCCATCGGCCAAGCAATGTAGACTGGTGGCCCCCAGGGGGAGGGCCTTCTCTGTGGGGGCACCTGCTCTCTGGAATCAACTGCCCCCAGAGATACGAAGAATTCAAGACCTCGGTGCCTTCCGCCATGCCCTGAAGACCTTCCTTTTTCAGCAAGCCGGGCTGGTTCAACTCTTTTTAAATGTTTTTAATATGTTTTGTTATTGTTTTTAACTTTGGGGCCAAATTTATATATATCTTTTAAAATTGTTTTTAATGTTTGTATTTATGTTTTTTACTTGGGCTGTACACCGCCCTGAGTCCTTCGGGAGAAGGGCAGTCTATAAATTTAATAATAAATAAAAATTATCCTTTGCTTTGTTTTCCCATTTTGAGCATGTGCAAAGTTGCTAACCCAACTGGAATAAAAGATGTTTCTTCAAATCCCAAGTAATAAATAGATCCCCTTTCACTTATTTCTCTTGGAGCTTTTCCTTCTCATTAGCTAGGACAAATCTTTGTTCTTGCTGTAGATGCTCTTGTACAAAACATGAAGTAAGTGCTAGTCGTTCTGGCCGTAACCCAAAGAAGCTGTTGCAAAGGCCAAATCTTGCTATTGACCTGCTTCATCAAGTCAGTCCCTTTTGTTATCCATATTAATGTCAAAAACCATTTGCTCAGCCAACTGCTTATCACCATGTATACTTTCTATAGGTCATTTCTCCTTTTCTGCTGTTTTCTTTGCTCACACCAGTTACTTGATGTGCACATTAGTTTGCTTCTGAACAACCATCTGCTGTTCTTTAAGGTTCTTGAATGATATTTCAAATTCCTCCATTTGAGTGCTTGGATGTATGAATGCAATTGTCCCTAAAAACTAATTTCCATATGAAACGTTCTACACTTTTTTAAAAAAGGTGGCAGTGGAATCCCAGCCCCATTTCTTTAGCTTCCAGAGCCTTTTAGGATAACCTACAGAAACTTGATAGAAATAAATTTTTGGCAGTTGCACTCTTTTTATGGTATTTTACCATTTATTATTTGTCGCCAACTTGATAGAAAATATGGATACCATTTATTATGGTAAAATAAATTGAAGATTCCTTCCTTCCTTCCTTCCTTCCTTCCTTCCTTCCTTCCTTCCTTCCTTCCTTCCTCCCTCCCTCCCTCCCTCCCTCCCTCCCTCCCTCCCAAAACACGACCATCCCTGTTGAAAGATCAAATAAGGGGAAGAATTTCTGATATCCTTTTGGAAAGGGTTGCTGGCTTAGCAGACCTTGTTTTTGCCAGCCTCCTAATGCTTGTGTTCTTCAGACATTCCTTTGATGCTTTAAAAATATTCACGGGGTTTCTTGACAAACTTTTTTTAAAAAACTAAACTATCCTCTTTATTGCAGGCTATGTTTTCCTAAAAATTACATACAAATTTATTGCAATACAATTAAGTATCCATATGCAGGTTTCTGGTAACTTTTATTGCTTTTTTAAATAATTCACTTGTTTTTAATCTATAGTACAATAAGAAGGAAGAAAGAAAGCATAATTGATTGTTTTTAATCAGTTCCCAGAGGAATAATTGAATTTAGTCTGTCGCCACAAGCCTCTCTGCTTCACTTACTCGTTTTTTTCCTCTTGCTTTTTCCTCCACCCAACCATGGATATTAATATCTGTCTCAGGATAAGTGCATTTGACATAAGCATAAGAAGTTGAATGCTTCAGAAAGTTTTCAGAGCAATTTTAGAATGTTGTCTTCTCTATTCATATTTTAAAGTATGAATGCCGGTGGTCTCTTAATACCAGACTTCAGGAATTTAAATACAAATATAAGACTTTAAGTCTTGGGACTTGAAGTTGGTATTTGGATTCCTCCCTTTTTGTAGTCATTATATGCCATATCACAGTGAAGAGGGGAACCCAAAAGACAAACATGAAATCGCCTGACTCTGATTTTGACACTGAAGCTGGAAATAAAGATACA